>NC_081290.1:129477500-129787500 GCF_030435805.1 Mustela lutreola | reverse complement strand
TACTGTTGCTAGGACTTCTAATACTATGTTGAACAAGAGTGGTGAGAGTGGGCATCCTTGTCGTGTTCCTGATCTCAACGGGAAGGCTGCAAGCTTTTTCCCATTGAGGATGATATTTGCTGTGGGTCTTTCATAGATAGATTTGATGAAGTTCAGGAATGTTCCCTCTATCCCTATACTTTGAAGCATTTTAATCAGGAACAGATGCTGGATTTTGTCAAATGCTCTTTCTGCATCAACTGAGAGGACCATGTGGTTCTTCTTTCTTCTCATATTAATTTGTTCTATCACATTGATTGATTTGCGAATGTTGAACCATCCTTGTAGCCCAGGGATGAATCTCACCTGGTCATGGTGGATAATCTTTTTAATGTGCTGTTGGATCCTGTTTGCTAGGATCTTATTGAGAATCTTAGCATCCATATTCATCAGTGATATTGGTCTGAAATTCTCGTTTTTGGTAGGGTCTTTGCCTGGTTTGGGGATCAGGGTAATGCTGGCTTCTTAGAAAGAGTCTGGAAGTTTTCCTTCAGAGAACCATCTTTTATGTCAAACTATTTACCTTTTCCCTTCTTCCTCAGAGCACACTCTGATACTGGATCTTTTTGTCCAACCAGACCTTACTTTGTCTCTAGCTCTTGCCCTGATCCCACCAAACTCAGAAAAGTCATCTTTTCAACAAACTCGACATATCTTATGGGTTTTACTGACTCATTTCCCAGTCATTCCCCAGCAAGAACACTATTACATCTCCACCAGATTTCACTTTAACTCTCAGTATGATTTAGTGTCACCTTTACTGAACACTGTCTCCATACAGTTCATATCCAAATAACTCCTGTTGATTGGCCTCTTCTATCCCGGAAATTTCAGGCATTAACTTGTCAAGCCTGTGCATTTCAGCTTTCTCCTGGTAGCAGATATCTGAAAAGGATTTGTTCTTCCTCACATACTGTGATTTCCCACAAAAGCTTCATACTCTGTGCTCAAAAGAGATGCCTCCTCTCTCTAGGCAGCTTCTGCAACCAAGCATGTGGAAGCTGACAGCTTCCCTTTCCTCAGTCTTGAAGTCCAGGTACTCTCAGAGATAGGGTCAGAAATAGACTGGATTTCCAGATTTGGGAGCAGAAAGAAAAGGAGTATTCCCTTCCAAAACAACCAAGATTAGGCTATGAAATAAATTCTTCTGGGAAAATCATAATATCACTTGCTGATGAGTGGGATACCACCCAGAAGATTATTTAGGAAATTAGTTATCAAGGAGCTCAAAGGAATCTGGACTAGAAGCAACTCAAAAAAGCATTAATGGTACATTTGGGCAAGAAGTTGAAGCATCGCTCTCGGGACTGGATGCCTGCAGGTGTGTTTCATTCATGACTTTCTCCTAAGAATTCATTGTCTCCTCTTGGGAAATACTATGTGCCTTGGGATACCAGTAATTTGGTATCCTTGTTGGGTTCAGAAACATTACCTGAATACCTCCCTGGGGTTCTCCTTCCCTGATCCAGACCCTGACCATTTGCTAGAAACTCATAATCAACTTTGAGTACAGCAGAAGTACGGCTTACCTCTCAAGATCTTTGAATTCATAAAACTGTTTAAAGATGAAATCAGCCCAATTAAAGTGTCTGCACTAGTTGGCCTTCTTCTCACCCATTTAGGGACCGACACCACAATGAAGTTGCCAGTTTCCTTGGGAAAATCCTCTTGTAGTAGGAGGTAAGGTGATTACAAAAAATTTGGTCCACCAACAGAGTTCTGAGAAAGTTCCACATCAAAGATTGGTAGTGGTCCTGCAGAGCCCTCTCCATCTCCTTATTCTCCTAGGGAGAATAACAGAATTTTTATCTCCTCTCATCTAACTCATAGGAAATAACCTGGAAAACTAGAACTTTATGGAGGCCCTACAAAAAACACTTTAGGTCCTACAGAAATAGTTAGGCCTCCAGAAGAAGAGCCTACTTTCTCAGAAGATTAATTTCTATTCTTATATTCAGTGATATTGTACATCCACCTTTCTGATTCTTGAAGCTTGACTTTTCCAAGTACTATATCCCAAAACTTTATGAACAGGAGAGAGATGGCAGCTTAAAGGGACTGAGTGATTTGCTTTGGATTACATAGTATGTTAAACTAGCCTTCCAAGTCTTTGCTTATTTCCATAGAAAGAGGGAACAAGGTAGTCAGGGTGTATAGTCCAAGATACAACTGAATGACTTGTCAAAAAAAAAAAATAAGGATACAACCTAGGAAGAAACCCCCTACTCTCATTTTGCTTCTAGAACTCATGTTGTGATTTTTGTTTCCCCGTTAAGACAGCTCATGCTCATGTGGAAAAGCCAAAAAAAGGGGGTAGGGGTCAGAAAGTTCATTAAACTGCATAATGCTAGGGGAAGCTAGATATTTCTCTAGAAAACTTTTCAAGTGCTTTGTGTCCACACCCACAGCTCTTAGTATTATACACGTCCAGGAGGCATCATTCACTTTGTAGAGTTGTCCTTTGTGCGCAAAAAAAGTTCTGGTAACATAGAATACAGTAGGAGTGGAGTTTCCTGGAGTTAGGTCATATCAAGCCCCCCACCCCATACCTGATGTCAGGACTACTTTATCCCATCTTACTTAAAATTAGTTGGAACCTTCTCCACTTTGCTCAAACTTCAGCCTCACTACCTCTGCAGATATACCTTGTCTACTCCAAACAGGAACTAGAAACCATCAAGTAGAAAGATTTCACTAACAAATATTCTAAAACACTTGAATCTCACTCCTCCTTTCCTTTTTCCTCCAAGCTTTAAAGAAAGAGCTGTACCTATAGATCTTCTTTGACCCTGATAAAAGAGGATAGATGCCCCTTATTTCCCCCATTACAGCATTTTACATACTGTTGTGACTTTTCATTTAGTTTATCTTTTTTGAGGAAGGTGATCTGGTCTATCACGTTCACTACTCTATCCCTATCATCTGAGTTTAGCATCTAGTAGGTGATCTATAAACCGTGGGGAATGACTGAGCAAAGGAAGGGACACCTGCAAACAGAGCCCACCAACATGCTGGGAGCAGGGCCATCTCCAGGGATGGGGCCTGAGGGTCTTTCCCAGGCTTCACTTCTCCACTGTCCTTTAAAAAAGTTGTAGAGTCTTGGAAATATCAGGATGGGTCAGAAAGAAAACGAGACCTCAAGACGCCAGCCAGTCTACTAAATTGAAGGGTTGGCCTCTCAAATTCTCTCTGCAGGACCAGTATCTACAAATTAGATAGTACCCACAGCCCTACTCTAAACTGCATTCAAAAGAGCTGACATGAGCTGTACAGATCCTGGTACCCAAACAAGAGGCTAGAAAGAGTGGTTTGTGGTTACCCCAGGGAAAGGCCTATCAAGGCCCAGGGTCAGCATCAGAAATGAAAGCCTGAAGCATCCTCCTGAGACCTAGAGGCAGGACCATGTCTCACACTCTGCAAAATTCAGCAACTGGTAAGATTCCCTACAGGAGACAGGATGGGTCTCGGGCTTCTGTGATAGGGCAAAAATTCCAAGATGACTTTCTTCAAATACTCAAGTATTGACATGTTCATGCATTCATTGAGAGCCAAATATGTGTCAGGTACTGTGCTTAGAGGAAGTTTATTTAACTACATTTGTCATTACTAGAAGTAGAAGGAAGTATTTTTTTTCATAGTTTTTTACAATTATAAAATTATTATATATGGAATTTGGGAGCTATAGAAAAGTGGACAGAAGAATCTCATGACTCAACCTCAAAACAATGACACTGATCCTGCAGATGTTTTCCTTTATAAAAATGTGCGGAGCAAAATCTATAATGTTTAATATATAGTGTTTTTTAAATCATAGGGGAATATTTGACATAATAAATATTTCTGCATTATTATAAACTTTTCCTAAACATCATTTTTTTAATTGAGGTATAAATGGCACACAGTATTACATTAGTTGAAGGTGTACAACATATTGATTTGCCATTTGTATACATTGATAAATGATCAATAAGTCTAGTTATTATCTGTCACTGTACAAAATTAATACAGTGTTACTAATATATTTCCTAGGCAGGACATTACCCTCATGACCTATTTATTTTATTACTGGAAGTTTGTAGTTTATCTTCATCATTTTGCTCCCTGACCAACAACCCCCTTCCCTGGGGCAACCACCAATCTGTTCTATGTATTTATGAGTCTGGGTTTGTTTTTGTTTTGTTCGTTTCATTTTTTAGATTTCACATAGAAGTGAAACCATGTGGTATTTGTATTTGTCTTTGACTTATTTTACTTAGCAAATATCCTCAAGGTCATGCATGTTGGCATAAATGGCAGGATTTTATTCTTGAGGGGCTAAGTATTGCTCCATTTTCTCTCTCACACACACACATCTTTTTTTATCCATTCATCTTTTGACGGACACTTACACTGTTTCCATATCTCAGATGTTATAGATAATGTTGCAGTGAATAGAGGGCTGCATATATCGTTTTGAATTAATATTTTTGTTTTCTTTGGGTAGATACCCAGTAGTGGAATTGCTGGATCATCTCGTAGTTTTATTTTTAATTTTTTGATGACCCTCCATGCTGTTTTTTGCAGTGGTTGCACCAATTTATATTACCACCAACAATACGCAAGGATTCCCTTTTGTCTGCATCCTCTCCAACACTTGTTATTTCTTGCCTTTTTGATAGCAAGTATGAGGAAATATTTCATGTGGGTTTTATTTGCATTTCCTTGATGATTAGTGATGTTGAGCATCTTTGTATGTACCTGTTGACTTTCTGTACGTCTTCTTTGAAAAAATGTCTGTTCAGATCTTCTGTCCATTTTTTAGTTGAATTGTTTGGGGGTTTTGTTGTTGAGATTTATGACTTCTTTATATACTGTGGATATTATTTTGGTTTTTGTTTCCCTTGCCTTTGGAGTCAGATTCAAGAAAACATTACTAAGACTGATGTCAAGAAGCTTAGTGCCTATTTTCTTCTAGGAGTTTTATGGTTTCAGATCTTACATTCAAGTCTGTAATTCATTTTGAGTTAATTTTTCTATATGGTATAAGATAGTGGTCCCATTTCATTCTTCTGTATGTGGCTGTCCAGGTTTCCCAGCACCATTTATTGAAGAAACTATCATTTCTACATTGTATATTCTTGCTTCCTCTGTCAAAAATAGACAATACATACATGAGTTCATTTCTGGGTTCTCTGTTCCACTGATCTATGTGTCTATTTTTGTGCCAATACCATACTGTTAAACATTATTTCTACTAATTATGATATTTTATCAAGTCACTATACCATGTCTACTATATATATGTGTGTAAAGTGTGTGTGTATATATACATACATATATATATATATATATATATATATATATATATATAAAAACTTGTGTCAGTGTGTATCTAGATAGGATTTTTCAATTTTTTTGTAAGACTTCATATCTTGTGCATAGTTGTACTTATTTAGAATCTGTTTTATTCCAAAAAATAGCAGATTATTTCCTAAGCCAAGCATCCATCCTTCCTTCTCTCTCTCTACAGTCACCTTAGTTGAATTATCAAAAATGTAGTTCCTTACTTTAGCTCTGACTGTGTCACTGAGCAACACATTTATTAACCTAGTTGCTTGTTAAACATCCTAACATCAATTTCCCACTAGTAGCCTGACATCTTCAAAAACCTAACTAGTGATCTAACATCTTCAGAATTTAGCTCATTATCTTCCTACACCACAAACCTACTCTTGTATTACAGAAATCAATTAGCAACATTCAGTAACCCAACATTAGAGCTATCTGTTCTCCTTTCATTCTTCCCGTAACTGGTCACCAGGTTTTGTCCATTTTATCTTCTAAATATTTCTCAAATCTGTTTCTCTTCTCACAATCCAAGTCTTCAGTGTCTCTCACCTAAACTATGAAGTGCCTCCTAGCCAATCTCCACCCTTGCAACTGTTCCCCAATTATGTTCTTTCCTCTCACTATTATCAGAGCCATGTATCTAAAATAAAAACGTCCATGATATTCCCAAAATCCTTCAGTAACTCTACTGTCTGTCAAGTAAAGTCTGTTTCTGAACATGGTATACAAGCCCTCTGCTAGAACCACTCCTTCATCATGTTACCTCTATCACTACTGCTCCCTGCTCTGCATTTGTCACCTCAATAATGGAGAAATATTTGTAGTTTCCCATGAACTCCCAATGCTGTTCAACGCTTGCATGTCTTGGTTTGTAATGATACATTTGCCTGGAATTCCCTTCATCCTTCTCTTCACTGGGGTAATTTTTTTTTTTAAATAAGATTTATTTATTTACTTGGGAGAGAAGGACAGCGAGAGAGAGAGAGAGTGTGTGTGTGTATGTGTGTGAGCGAGAGCACAAGCAGGAGGAGAGGGAGAGGGAAAAGCAGACTCCCACTGAGCTGGGAGCCAGATGTGGGGCTCGATCCCAGACCTGGAGATCATGACCTGAGCCAAGGCATATGCTTAACCATCTGAGCCACCCAGCTGCCCCAACCTGGGTGATTCTTAACCATTCCTGTAGATTTAGCTCAGTCAGTCATCACCTCTTTCAGGAAACCTACTCTGAAATTTCTGATTGGAAAAAATTCTTCTTTCTGTTCCACATAGTACTCACCTCTGTCTTTTCATTTTGAGCCTACTTTTAAAATACTTTAAACATACTTGCTTTATATATTTCGTTATAATTTCAGGATCAATGATCTTTGCAAGTGTGTTAGTCCACCAGTTTGTAGTTTCTGTTGCTTCTTGCTCATGTTGTCTTTTTCCTCACATTCCATAGGATCTGCTAGATTTTATTTTGAGCTCAGATTTGGTTGACTTTTAAATTTGGGAATCCTACATTACCTGAATTGCCTTGGTTTCTGCCAAATCCTAGGAAACACTACCAACCTGGAACCATTTCATCTGAATTTCTTGCATAGGGCTTTCTCAGCCTGGGAGTATGCTGAAATTCAAATCTCAAGACTAACATGAGAGTAACACTGTGGTGCATGACATTAGGAAATACTGTTATGAATATTTTTCAATCCCAGTATCAACTGAGACAGACTGATTTTATTCACTTTACCAGCATGCATATTTTTCTAAATTTATCTTTTTTAAAAAGATTGATTCATTGATTGATTGATTGATTGATTGATTTAGAGCATCCACATGAGTCGGGTAGAGGCAGAAGGAGAGAGAAAATCTCAAGCAGACTTTGTGGAGTCTCATGTATGGAAACTTTAAG
The DNA here is from genome assembly GCF_030435805.1 of Mustela lutreola. NCBI lineage: Eukaryota > Metazoa > Chordata > Mammalia > Carnivora > Mustelidae > Mustela > Mustela lutreola. The sequence goes on along the minus strand of NC_081290.1, from coordinate 129,780,242 downwards.
ATCCATGACTTGAGTTGAAATCAAAAGTCTGACACTTAACTGACTGAGCCATCTAGGCTTAGACCAGAGTCAGGCACACACACTGTATTACTAAAAGTCATACAGTAAAAACAATAATTTGTCTTCTATTTTCCATTATCTCAATTCCTGCCTCTCAGAAGTAACCATTTAAAATCTTAAAAGTCAGGGCATCTAGGTGGCTCAGTGGGTTAAAGCCTCTGCCTTCAGCTCAGGTCATGATCCCAGGGTGCTGGGATTGAGCCCCACCCTGCCAAGCAGAGAGCCTTCTTCCTCCTGCCTCTCTGCCTACTTATGATCTCTGTCTGTCAAATAAATAAATAAGATCTTTAATTTAAAAAAAAGATAAAATAAAATCATAAAAGTCTTAAAAACTACTTGTATTTTTGACTCCTTTTAAAAAATATTTTCATCAATACTCTTTGATTCATTAATTACATGCATTACATATTGAACTCTTATAATGAGAGATGATATTTGCTTCCTGCACCTCCCTATACAGCTATAGCACAAATTTTTATTAAACCAGTGTTTAATATCTGCCTTACTGTAACTTCAGATATATCAACTGTTGTGTGAAGTAGTACACTCTAATTATGTTTACTTCATATACAACATTCTTTTTTTTGGTGTCAAAAATTTCCTCACTTTTTTCACTTCCTCCATTTCCTATAAATGTTATCTCTCAAACCTGCTTATTCCACGTTCCAAATCATCAAATTGTCATTTGCATTATTTTGCCCTGATGACCTCCCCCCTAAAATTTTCAGTTTTTATATTGTAATGTGGATTTTTTTCAAACTTCTTATACATCTGTCAACCAGAATCTTTCCTTTGTTGCTCTTCTGAAGTGAAGAAGAGCATTTCCTGGATACTGTGTGGTTCTCTTTCCTATTTTTTCCCACATAGTTTTCTTGGGAATGCATCCTCCAGTGGCTTCCTGAGGGAGCCCACAGGAAGTAAAATCTTTGAGATCTTGCATGTCTGAAATGTTTTTATTCTACCCTGACATTTGAATAGTTTTTCAGGATAGGAACTCCTTCCCATGTTGAAAGTCATTGTGCAGTTTTCTCAGAACCTATGGTTGAAGAGAACCATTCTTTTCCCAAAATATGAATTTGGAACCCTTGCTGGAAATTTCATACATTTCCTTAAAGCACTAGTGTTTTCATTCTACTTTTCTTTTTTCTTTTTTTTTTAAGATTTTGTTTATTTATTTGACAGAGGTCACAAGTAGGCAGAGAGGCAGGCAGAGAGAGAGGAGGAAGCAGGCTCCCTGCTGAGCAGAGAGCCTGATGTGGGGCTCAATCCCAACACCCTGGGATCATGACCTGAGCCGAAGGCAGAGGCTTTACCCACTGAGCCACCCAGGTGTCCCTTCCTTCCACTTTTCTAATGTCAAGTTGGTGGCAAGTGCCCTGTCTCTTATTTCATATTGTTTTCTGTAAAATGGATGTTCAGACCATGGAATATCCTATAATGATAATAATTGTGTTTTGAATGTGAATGGATTGGATTCAAAAATTTGACTTTACTCCCTCTCACAATGTGAAGTTGGTCAAGTTCTTTACCATTGCTAGACCTCAGCTTTCTCATTTTGAAATGGATATAGTAATAATAGTACGCATCTCATATAGTTGTTTTCTATCAAATGAGATGGGGCATGAAGAGTTTAGTGCAGTGACTGGCACAGAGCAACTATTCAATAAACAGCACCTGTAGTCTCTAGATGCTGTCAGCCCTTACCTAGACTATACAGAGCTGGAGGGGAAGTTAGTGTATTCTGGGATTAGCTTCTCAAGGTGCAGAGACCCTCAAATGTAGAAAACAGACGGAAGGTTCCTTCTCATTGCAGTCTGATTATGTGCCAGCAATCTTACTCTTGATGATTCACCAAATGGAAATGTGGTATAATGAGCCCCCCGCCTCAGTGTCCCATCCACTCGCTGGTGATCCTTTTCCCACTGCCAGTGGATGCATATTTTCACTTCATACCATTAAGCAATGTCCTGTGGTTTGGATCCTGTGCAGAGTTTTCTGTTAGTTTGTTCCCAATTCCAGACAGAACGATCCTCCTCGACCTCTCAAGGGGAGTCCTGGAAACTGGCCGTGAGAATACAAGAATCAACCACTGGCATTATTGATGGCAATTCAAGCTGTGTTGTTGTGGGTGATGTGCTTTCTCCTGCTGAGCACTAGAGGGTGCTCTGTACGTGTATATAGGAGATGTTGAGCCCATAAATTGGAGTGAACTCATGTGAAATAACTCAGAAACACAGTCAAAGACACACACATGCACATGCATCTATTCAGATATATGGATAAACACCCACCCATTAGCACAGACACACCCACAACATAGATACATATATACCCGTCTGCACATGTGCACAGAAGCATTCATGAATAGTCACATGTCCATAAAAACCCATGCAGACACACAAATGAGCATGATCTACAGACACAGAAGGTGCATTCAGATACACACAGACCCACCCAGATCCTCTTACACACACACAGATGCACAGGCCTAAACATAGCCTGAGTCATATACAAGTTGACAGTCTGCAGACACTTCCACCCCCATGACCTCAGACGGGGTTGGGATCATCATTTACATGTTGTCGATGGGGAACAGAGGCTGCAAGAGTTCAAGTGTTTTACCCACAGTCAAGTAGGGACAGATGATAGAGTTACTATTAGCCCCTATGTAAGTTCTGCAGTAAGGAGAAGCAGTGTTCCAAAAAGACGTAAGTTGCTGCTCATATTTACTTTTCCAATTACTCCAGTGTTAGGGTCAATTCAGCTGTTGTTCCTTGAAAGCTGTGGTTTGAAATTTCTGCCTCAGATCTACAGGTTATCTAACCAGTAAGGTTTTTTGTTGTTGTTGTTGTTTTGGTTTTTTGTTTTGTTAATTGAAAATGGCTCCTTGTTCATTTTATTCTGACTGGGGAGATGGAGAGCAAACACTCAGATCATTCTGTCATTGCAACTGCCTGACAACCCCCAGGATAATGGAGTATAGTCATGGGAACACTTGCAGCTTTGCTCACCTGTAGGAAAAGACAAGAAGGACAAGAAGGACAAATGGTCTGGGATTCATTCTGCCTTTCAGATCTCACAAGAGTTCATTTAACTCACATCTAAATTATTAGCTATATCTGAGTTTGAAGACTATAGATTAACTTTCCAGTCTCCAGCCAGAAGGAGAGTAGAATGACATTTAAACAAATTGCTCCAAAGTATATGTCATAGCAACTTGCTCAAGGTCATATAGCCAGTAAGAGGTTGAGCCATGAAATTCAAAATGAGTGTGTATTCCTACCCTCTCTCTTACTCAGTAATCTTATATGGTTTCAAATGAATGATGTTATAAGATGATTGAATTAATGAGGAGGTTTTTGATAGGTAGAAATGAAAATGTCTTTTCATAAGGAACCAGAAAGCAGAGCCTGAGGCAGAGAAGTCCTTATGAACTATTTGCTTATTACTCTGTTAGGGAGCAGGAGGGACAGCAAGGGACAAAAGGAGGGAAACAGGAAAGGGAGATGAGGCAGGATAAGAATGGGTTTTTTTAACTGACCGCTGCTAATTGCAACTCATTGCTGGATCTGTAAACAAAATGTATCTCAGGTCAGTAGCTTATTTTATGGAAATGGAAAGAAGGTTCTGTTCTCTCATTGGTTTAAAGTTCATGCCTAGAATGTGAATTCCACACCACGTCCTGGTTGTACATGCATCTCTAGGAGACCCCAGTGACTAAACAAGGATGGTTAGAGTTTGGTTTTAATGGACCTTGAGTGGTGACTCATGGATTTTGGCCTTGATTCTGAACTGCACAACTACAGGGATATTTTAAAGAGGAAAAGTGGCACGGAGGGGACCTTAACTAGTTGTATGAGTTTGTAAAATCTTCATCATCTCCTGAAGCGAAATATTTGTGTTTTGAGCAGGGAGCCCGAAGTGTGGCTCACTGTGGGGCTTGATCCCAGGACCCGGGGATCATGACCTGAGCTAAAGGCAGATGCTCAACCAACTGAGGCACCCAGTCACATACACACCCCCCCCAAAGTACTTTTCTATCCATGACTTCATCAGTCTTTCTCTGTATCCCTTGGGAAATAGGCACAGTAAGGATGAAAAGCCAATCCCATTTGCAGAAGAGATAGTATTGAGCAGGAAGATAGTAAAATCAGGGTGGTGGAAGCCAAACTTGTCCCAGTGATGAGACTAGACAGAAATTTCATTCAAATTGAGATAACACTTTTTTTTCCTCAGGTTGGGCAGTGGAGGAGAAGGGAGTAGCAGCAGGTAGCTATTGCTTCCAGAAAAAAAAACAGAAGGGTAATATTTTGGTCTCCCCCAAGGATTTATGGATTATGTCACTGGAGATTCTGTCTTCCCTCCCAACATCTTATCTACACAGGTCCCTGGGCTAGTATCAGCCTGGCATTGCCAAGCCAGATGGCTTAGGTGTTTGTTGCCAGCATCAGCCACTGGGATAGGGCAGACTTTGTCCCATGCCTGCTGATCTCTGAGTACCTTCAGTATAAAACAAAATGAGGGTAAATAATACATATCGTCCTTTGTTTACATAACAGTTTATGATTAAAACAACTCATGCAAATATTTATGCATTTCATCTCCACAACTTTTGAAACTATTCTGATTTCCTATCCTTATATTTCCTCCTATCTTTGTTTTCAAGCAGAGCAAATTACTTAACCTCTCTGGTTTAAATTTCAAAAACAAAAACAAAAAAAACCCTGGAAAAGGCAGCAGCCATAACAAGCAATAGTCCTTATCCCAGACTGTTGGGAGGATTTAGTGAGGTGCAATATAAAAAAAAAATAAGTAGTTGGGATAATATCTGGCCCATAGTGAAGGCCCTTAAAAATACTATTTGAGCTATCATCATTGTGCCTTTTTTGAGAGTATGATAATCAGTAGTAGTACTTACAATAATAGTATCACCAGAAGTTTCATTCTATTTTGAAACTTCTAGAACTAATGATAATTTTTTTAAGATCTTGTTTACTTATTTGACAGAGAAAGACACAGCGAGAGCAAGAACACAAGCAGGGGGAGTGGGAGAGAGAGAAGAAAGCTTCCTGCTCAGGATGCCCAATGCGGGGCTCAATCCCAGGACCCTGGGATCAAGACCTGAGCCAAAGGCAGCCACTTAAAAATGGAACCACGCAGGCGCCCCCTAAATTACTAGGTGATGATAGAAAGTATCTAGCATAATATGTAGTAAGAGTGGCTGTCTTAGTACATTTGGACTGCTTTAACAGAATACCACTGGCTGTCTTATAAAAACAGACATGTATTTTTCTTAGTTCTGGAGGCTTGAAGTCCAAGATCAGGGTGCTAGCGTGGTTGAGTTCTTGAGATTGTCCTTTTGGGTTGCAAACTGCTGACTTCTTGTGTCCTCAAATAGCAGAAAGGGGCAAGAGAATTCTCTCAGGCCTCTTTTACAAAGGCTCTAATCCCGTTTATAAGTGCTAACCTCCTTCCAAAGGTCTCTCTTTCTAATATCATCACATTAAGCATTAAGTTACAATATATAAATTGGAGCAAGGGCACAAAATATTCAGACCATAGCAGTGGCACTCAACATGTATTCCAGATGTTAGCTGCCTTTCCCCAGTGAAGGAGGGGTATAAAATCACCACTCTCAGGACTCAGAAATCAGTCATTCCAGATGCTATTTCTGTGATCTCCTTCTAGTAACTGGAATTCTTACATAGTCCTGTGATGATAGTTATTTAAATAGTTAAGAGCCCAGACTTCAGATTTCACCTGGGCTCAAATCCTGTTCTACCATGCGTAATTAACTTAACCTCTCAGTGCCTCAACTTTATCTTTAAAATAAGGAGCTTGTTGGTACCTACTTCATGGAGTTTTATAAGAATTAAGTTGATAAATGTGAACATGCTTAGAAAAATGCTTGGCATAGAGTAAATGCTATGTAAATATTAGCTAATATTGTTCTTTTCTATTCCCTTTGCCTTTGAGTTCTTGCCTAAAATTCTCATCCAAATTCTCTTTTGCTTACTAAACACACACACACACACACATACACACACACACACACACACACCCAGCACCAGCACCACCACTATCACCACCACCACCCCCATCTGCCGATGGTTCCCAAATGTAAGGGGGAATAACAGGATACCTTGTTATTGTAGAAATTCAACTACAAATGGCACAATGAGGTTGGAGGTTGCGTTAAAGGCCCTCTTGGCATTATTTTTCAGCATTATTTTGCCGAATTAATATTAATTTTATTAACCGAATTAACATTTAATTTAATTTTATTTTAATCATTTTGCCATTAATAAGTGGCATTATTTTGCTGAATTAAGATAAAGAGTTCACCCTTATGAAGACCCAGAAGTTTGACTTTTTCATGTCCTGTGATAGGCCAATTCAAGGACACCACGTCAGTAATAAAACTCTCAAGGATTCTCATGTGTAAACCAGTGTGTCACTTTACTAATTCCCAACAAGAAATATGTTCAGTGAGAGGCTTAGCACTTTACATTTTCTGGCCAACAGGTTTTGTTTGTGTACCCAAACTACTCAGGAAGTCAAAGGCAATCAAAAGACCTAGTGCTATTCATGAGTTAGTAAAAGATCTAAATGTGAAAACAATCACAGCCTCAACACCATCTTAACAAAAGCAGTATCACATGCCAGAACTGACAATTCAAGTCCTAGGTCAAAGTGTCCTCTACCCAGATTGTACCTCCATAGTAACTGCCAACATTTGCCTCTAAAACTGTTTTTTTTAACAGTTTAACATTCATGTTTCCATGAATGACCAACCTCTCTCACCTTTTTGATTGACATAGTACTTTCAGGGGAAGAAAGAAATAATGCTAGTAACTTTAGCTGGGCCTGATCTGGACTCAGATCTATATCTTTAACTTTCTTTTGCTTATATGTTCTGGATGATTCATAAATAATTTTATACTCAATTATTTCAGAGTAATTTTATCATCCTTGGTTCTATATTCATGAAGGACACTTAGGAAGTACCTATATTCTCTTTTAGACTTTGGACTTCTTGGTGATGACAGCTATGTGCTTGGACATCATTTGTTGTAGATTTTATGTGGCATTCTATTTGACCAATGAAGTTTATCTCTAGCTGTCTCCATCCTATTGTTCTGTTTCTCTGGAGAACCCTAACTAAATATAGCCTTAGCAAACCAATACACTTTGTAAACATGGAGAGGGCATTATCCATACTTTCATCTGAAAGCATAATAATAAAACTTAAAGTTATAAGTTATGATAAGCATGAAATAAATAAATATTCATAAAGAAGTTATATCTAAACTCTTTGGGCAAATTTCAGAAGTAGGCTATGCCAATATATTTTATTTATCAAATAATTTATTATCTGTTGACCATCTGAAGTGCATAACCAGTAAAGATAGTTGCTATCAAAATTAACAGTAAAATAAACATATATGTTGTTAAGTATTAAAATGCAGTGTAAATTATGATAACATGGATCACAGTTATTACTTACGTACACCAATAAACACAATTTTTACTCAAAAAGTAGGAGTAAGAATTTGAATGTGGTAAGAATTTGAATTCAGATGTGGTTATGGTAGGAAAATATTTTAGCTGCCCAAATATTTTAGGGAAATTTTCATCTTAATTAAATAATAAGAATGCTGATTGGAGCTATCAGTCATTATACCTATTTTTACTAATCATTGTGGTATGCATGTTAATCAAGGCTAATCATAGTACAGAGAGGTAAGCAACATAATAATGTCTCCCCAAAGATGTCCATGTCCTAATCCTAAGAAACTGAAAATATGTTACATTACAGAGCAAAGAGGAATTAAGACAGTGTAGAATTAAGGTTGCTAATCAGCTGACCTTAAAATAGGAAGATTATCCAAGATTATCCAGGTGGGCCTAAAGTAATCACATGGTTGTAGAACTTAGTCCTACAAGATCCCACTTAGATCTATATTTATAAAAAACAATAACTGTTTCTCTCTGTCCTATGATACCACAGGATTTTTACTCTTTGTTTCTTTTTCCAGTACTTTTCTGAGCTGCCTGTGGCCTTCAGGACACTCATCCTTCTCTCATATGTAGCAGTGAAAATAGCATCAAATGTAAAATTCACTTTGACTTGCAGCTCTCCTCTTATCAAGCCCACATTCCACTGATTCCTGGCATCAATCTAATGTGAGGACATCAAACTGAATATCCTCTTGGAAAAGCATTTGAGCATGGACTACTTAAGATTTTGCTTACCAGCAACAGCAGGATTTTAGACTTATGTGAAATTAATTTCCATCACTCCAACACTGCCCATCCACTTTGTATCTACAAACTTGTTTTGGTTTATCACTTGAGTCCTTTACTTCTATAAACTTATGATATAGGCTACCCATGTCTAAAACACCCTTCATTTCAAACACTCATAAGCACACTGGACATCATCGCAAGTTAAACCTCTGTTTCTCCAGGAAAATGGTTTTAAACCATAGAGATAACTTGAATTGTTGGTATCAAAGTTGAAAACCAATTAAGTTACAGTTTTAATAAGGGAATAAATAAACTCCTGTTTAACTTGAAAGTAATAAAACTCTCAAGGATTCTCATGTGTAAACCAGTGTGTCATGTTACTAATTCCCAACAAGAAATACGTTCAGTGAGAGGCTTAGCACTTTACATTTTCTGGCCAACAGGTTTTGTTTGTGTACCCAAACTACTCAGGAAGTCAAAGGCAATCAAAAGACCTAGTGCTATTCATGAGTTAGTTAAAAGATCTAAATGTACCCCTGGGGATAAAAATATATGTTTATAAAAAATAAAAAATTTAAAAAAAAAGATCTAAATGTGAAAACAATCACATTGTTTGAATATTGCTTCATTTTGAAGTTTTGAAGCAATATTATTTTTTTAATTAATTTTGTTTTTATTTTCCTGTATCAGTTTTTGTTGCAACCTATGTAGTGCATTAAACAACTCAGGTACAGTCAGTTCATTCTTTTCTAAGCTTCTTAATGTCTCTTCAAAGATCATTAAACAGTTTTAGAAAAACACCACCTACATTTCTGTTTGTAATCCTTTTTCCTTTCTTATCCTTGGTGTATGTCCAATTTAAAGAAGGGCATTCTTCTTGTCTCACACTTTCAAAATCTAATTTTATTTCATTTAAAAAATTATCTATTTATTTGAGAGAGAGAGATCACAAGCTGGGGGAGAGAGAGGGACAAGCAGACTTAAGCTGAGTGTAGAGCCCAGGGCAGAGCTAGATCTTACAATCCTAAGATCATGACCCAAGTCAAAATCAAGAGTAAGCTGCTTAACTGACTGAGCCACCCTGATGCCCCTCAAAATAGAATTTTATAGCAGACCAGCATTTTCACATCTCCTATATGGCCAACAATACTGATGGGTACTTGTGGTTATATGTCTAAGGGGGATATGTCCTTCCACTTCTAAATAATCAAAAATCTCAATGGCTTCTGCACATTTTGAAGAAACTGAAAAGTGACCAAAAGCTTTCATTTGTAATGGCTTCAATATCATAGGAAATCAAAGCATACCCTTTCTTATCAGTGTTGTATACAAGGTATGCTGGACTTTTTAGCAGATAAGATCTTTTCATTTTAGTAAGCAGTTTACAGACTGAAAAGAATTTGCCAAAATTTACATTTCTACCTTGGAATATGTAGATTAATAATCAAGTCCTTGTTTGTAGTTAGACAAGGTTATCAATAATCTTTTACTTCATATTTCCTGTGGTTTCATTAAAATCTTTAAGGAGATTAAGGAGATAATTTGAAAATCCCATTTTTCAAATCAAAGTAACTAAGAGCTAGCAGGAACATTTTTTCCTGCCATAGTTCAACATATTATGTGATATACTAGAGAAAGCATAATTCTTGGTAAGATCTGGCAGAATCAGCTCTACAGTGTAAGGGGTCAAAACACCTGTTATTTAAATTTCCCTCTTTGTTCAACCATAGGACATTTTAGTTGAAACCTCTGCAAATGTGGCTTCACTTGGTTTCATACAACAGTCAAGGGAACAGTACTGTAAGTGTTTGTGGTTTACCTAAGCTAATTCATATTAGCTTTGTTGTTCGCTTTCATATTCTCTTCTCCACCATACTCTTATCCCTAATTCTTTTCTGCATGTTGTGCAGTATGCTCTGTTTTAGTTATTTACTCCTAAATCTAGTCACATATGTCCTTCTATCCATCACTGAAATAACACAGTTGCTCGTTTTCAGTGATGTGTGGGTTATACTGGGATTGGAATTGTAATTGTTATCATTTTCATGAACTGAGCCCCTAGGAAATATGGTGACAATATTTACAACTGTAACACTTAAACTACTTCTATCTTAATGCAAATCACAGTTAATTAATCTACAGTCAAAGATGGATTGTTAGTACCCATAATTATGGCACATCTAAGTTGCATGCCTGCAAAGAGAAAACTGGGCATTAGTTAAAGGTAGTAAGACACATTTTATTCAATACTACTATAGTAGGGGAGGGACTACAATCTAAATTGAGCGCAGCTCTGCTGAAACAAAAATTAGAAGGCTTTTTAAATATTGGGGTGTGATAAAGGAAACTTCTAAAGGTTGTTAAAGGGACAGTCAGTGTGACTAAGCCATCTGTTTGCTTACTGAAGTTACAATCCCAGAGACTGGGAGGCAGAGAGACTATATTTCCTGATGATTACATTTTTTCCTGTTTTAGATTCTTTATTTTATTTTAAATTTGTTTTCAGTGTTTCAAGATTCATTGTTTATGCACCACACCCAGTGCTCCATGCAATACGTGCCCTCCTTAATACCCACCACCAGGCTCAATACCACCCCCACCCACCCCCTCCAAAACCCTCAGTTTGTTTCTCAGAGTCCACAGTCTCTCATGGTTCATCTCCCCCTCCGATTTCCCCCAATTCACTTTTCCTTTCCTTCTCCTAATGTCCTCCATGTTATTCCTTATGCTTCACAAGTAGGTAGAACCATATGATAATTGACTCTCTCTGCTTATTTGACTCAGCATAATCTCCTCTAGTCCCATCCATGTTGATACAAAAGTGGGTATTCATCCCTTCTGATGGAGACATAATACTTTGTATATATAGACCATATCTTCTTTATCCATTCATTCATTGAAGGGCATCTTGGTTCTTTCCACAGTTTGGCGACTGTGGCCATTGCCACTATGAACATTAAAGTAAAGATGGCCCTTCTTTCCACTACATCTCTATCTTTGGGGGTGAATACCCAGTAGTGCAATTGCAGGGTCATAGGGTAGCTCTATTTTTAATTTCTTAAGGAATCTCCACACTGTTTTCCAAAGTGGCTGTACCAACTTGCATTCCCACCAACACTGTAAGAGGGTTCCCCTTTCTCCGTATCCACTCCAACACTTGTTGTTTACTGTCTTGTTAATTTTGGCCATTCTAACTGTGTAAGGTGGTATCTCAATGTTCTTCTGATTTGAATCTCCCTGATGGCTAATGATGAACATTTTTTCATGTCTGTTAGCCATTTGTATGTCTTCTTTGGAGAATTGTCTATTCATGTCTTCTGCCCATTTTTTGACGTGATTATCTGTTTTTTGAGTGTTGAATTTGAGTTCTTTATAGATCTTGGATATCAGCCCTTTGTCTATAGTGTCATTGGCAAATATCTTCCTGCATTTTGCGGGTTGCCTCTTTGTCTTGTTAACTGTTTCCTTTGCTGTGCAGAAGCTTTTGATCTTGATGAAGTCCCAGAAGTTCATTTTTGCTTTTGTTTCCTTTGCCTTTGGAGACATGTCTTGAAAGAAGTTGTTGTGGCCAGTGTCGAAGAGGTTACTGCCTATGTTCTCCTCTAGGATTTTGATAGATTCCTGCCTCACATTGAGGTCTTTTATGATTATTACATTTCAAAGGAATGATCCTCAGGTCCTTGAGAACGACATTCTTGGGTTGTAAAAGTTACATCTTGAAGAGACAGAGAAATGGCCTACAAATGCAAGTTTTTAAAAAGTAAATGCTTTGAAGTCAGGTGTTGGCAGAATGGAAGTAAAGTCTTCTGGCAGTGCTGAGCTTTCTCTTGCAGGTTTTTCAGGGGCTGGAGTCATCATCTTAAGGACATGGCCTTCAGCTTTCAGGAACTATGCTAGTGTTGTTTAAATCTCTTAGTTTGGGATGTAGATGAAATCACCTGTGTTGAGTCTGCAGCCCAGTTATAGTTGAGGCCTACTCAGAAGTAGGTTCAGTGGGAGGCTGATTAAAGTTTGGTCACGGAGAGAGTTTTTGTGGGGCACCTGAGTCGCTCAGTTGATTAACCAACTTCTTTGGCTTGGGTCATGATCCCAGGGTCCTGGGGTTGAGCCCCGCGTCAGGCTCTTCTCAGCGGAGAGCTCTCTTCTTCCTCTCCCTTTGCCTGCCACTCCCCCTGCTTATGCGTACACGCTCTAGCTCTCTCACTCTCTCTCTGCCAAATAAATAAATAAAATCTTTAAAAAAAAAAAAAAAAAAGGAGAGAGTCTTTGTCAACACTTAAGCTATATCCCTTGGAGGGATGCAGTGATAGATAATGCATTTTAATGCACCACAAATCGTGATAGTGACAGCAGTCATGGAAGATGAAAAATCTGTAACACTGAAAACAATGTTGTGTTTAGTACCCCCCTATTTGGGAGCTACCATGTGACTTTTGTGCTTTTCCCTGAAACTTCCATATCTGCTGCGGAAAACCAGGACTTTTTGCCTCCCAGGTGAGGTTTCCAGGGAATCAGGAATTACCATGCTATAATCAGAAAAATTGTGGGTAAACTAGTTGTTTACCCTCAGAACTTCCCTTTTTACCTCGGGTGAAGAGGAACTTCAAAGAATATTGAGGGGCACCTGGATGGCTCAGTCAGTTAAGCAACTGACTCTTGGTGTTGGCTCAGATCATGATCTCAGGGTTGTGAGATGGAGCCCCATGTTGGATTCTAGGCTCGGTGGGGAGTCTACTGCAGACTCTCTCTCCCTCTCCCTTTGTCCCTCCCTCCTGTGTATGCTCACTGGTTCTCTTTCTCTCAAATAAATAAATCTTTTTTAAAAATCTCATTTAGGATACTTGATAATTCAGTATCTGACTTGGAAAATATGAAGATTGATAAAATGAAGGAGGAGTGGCTGCAAAGCATGACATGTCTTACAAAAACACATGAGGCATAGGACATGAAATGGTTTACCATGAAGTGACCAGCAGTAGCAAAGAAGCATTAGTCTGGGTCAAGGAAAGTACTAGTGAGAAATTCTAAGAGATTGAGTCAACAAGGGCCTCTGAAGATCCAGGAAAGGGACCATGAAAAAAAGAATCAGCTTTAAACTTGAGCCAGAACTGGAAGACACTAACACTAGATCAGAATCTAGATCTTTCCTCATTCCCTCTCTCCTGACCACCCCTTCCCTCAATAGGAAGACCTTTTTAAATGTAATTGAAATTGAAGTTTTAACTATGATTATACCTGAGTATTTAAATTACTGACCAAAGAACATTTTAGTACCTGCACACAGCAAAGAAGTTGTGGGACTTGGCATAAATTTCATTCAGTGGATAAACTAGTTATACCAAGTAAATTCCAACTAATAGGGGGAAAAATAAATTTGCTTTCTGATATTACTCTGTAAAAACTACAGAGAAGAAGTGATTTGTAAAGGGGCTATTACTATATGATAAACCCCACAATGTCATATTCACAATTCATTCAACAAATAAGCATTACCTGACTCGTCACTTAACACTCTGAAAAGAAAAAGCTAAGAATATAAAGATAAAAAAAATACTGACTTTAAGAACCTTAAGTATACAAAGGGAAACATGTTACTATATAACTACATAAGTATCCTAATCCCTTTGCAATAGTGGTTTTGAGGCATTTGGTTTTATTATTGTCATTCCACATGTTTAAAGTTTCTCCTCAGTGCACACTACACACCCAACCCCACCCCTGCTTCTCAGGAGAGCAAGTCTGAGTAGTAGTACAGGGACATTTGTTTATAATTAAGTCCTTCAATATATGGCCAGAAGACCAAGCCGAGAAAGCATGCCTTTGAACAGCACGATAATTTGTGAGGAGTTTAGCATTCTGCCAAGACTTGCAAGAACAAAACAAGAATATAAGAGCATAAGATATTGAATTTCAAGCCAGCAACAGCTGGCTTGGAAAATTGTAAAGGAAGCACATTTCATATAAAACAAAACCTATAGCCTCAGCAGATCATCAAGCCAACATCAGTGCTTCTTGATCAATTAAAGATGATGATGATTCTGTAAGAGATTATTGTACTGATGAAATGGGTTCTTTCTTGAAATTTTTTTACTAGGAATTTTTTTAAAAGCTTCTAAATGTTAATTTAGTTATTTTCCCAACCTTTTATTTTCTGAGAGAGCTTAATCTTGCCAGATAAAAATTACTTCTTAGAAACACAACCTCTATACCAGATAAGAGAAGGTAGTTCATTATATATTCTCAGCCACAAAATTTCTTGGATTTTCTTGACAGTATTTTTACTTTTTTGGGAAAGAGCCCAGATCAAAAATTTCTACCATCTAGAACTACCTCATTAATTTGACAGCATTTTGATCATTTCAATTTATTGTGTTTTTTTATAAAACACAGATCACCAGAAACTATTGCACTATACAATGAATACATAGTAACATGGTTATTGAAATAACCAGAAATTCTTCCTGATTGAGAACACTGACAGTGACTGATAATAAGTCCAATCATAGACCAAGATAATCTCTGCCTTTACTGATTTTAATTCTCCAGAAAGGGTAATGTACTTTCAAGGAACTTCAAACCTCTGGCTTCAAGGCTCTAAAATTGATCCAGCCCTTTATTGTGCAAAGAAAAAAGATTCTGAAATAATGAAGTGTCAGTGCTCAAGGACAAAATGTCAGAAACAGCTCAGTGAAGCATATTATATTGGTGTTCTATAAATGATTGAAATGGTTATATTATTTGCTCTCAACACATTTATTGACAATCTGCTATAAGCAAGGAATTGTTTGTAATAGGTACTGTGAAGACAAGAGGACACAGTCCCAGTTGTTGGAGTCCAGTGAGGGAGACAGAAACACACAAATAATTACAATATGCAACACCCAGAGTTTGCATTGCAGTAGAAGTGCAATGGAATTGGAAATTGGAGTAGTCCTAGCTATAGCAGTAACCAATTGTATAATACTGCACATAATTCAGAGATTCTCTGTAACATACTTCCTTAACTTGTAAAATGAAGTGTTATATGGGCTGGTCCTGGGGCCTCTGAATATTTTGGATTGCATATATCGATCCATAAAAGTTGTTATATCCTACTTCTAATATTTATAATAATGTACATGTTACATATTACATACTCTAGAAAACAATGGCCAGTGTGAGAGACTTTTAAAAAATACCAAGATCAGGATCCCAATCAACCTAATAACCAGGAAATATGAAAATAGGGCATAAAAATTGATTTTTTAAAAGATTTTACTCATGTGCTGCCAAAGCGAACACAATGTGCTAAAAGGATTTTATTTTTGAGAGAGAGAGAGGTCATGAGAAGGAAGGAGGCATAGAAGGAGAGGGAGAAGCAGATTCCCCACTGAGCAGGGAGTCTGACCTGGGACTTGATCTCAGGACCCTGGGATCATGACCTGAGCTGGACTCAGGCACTTAACTAACTGAGCTACCCAGGTTCCCGATGGACTTTTTTTTTTTTTTTTTTTTAAGTACCACAAGGCTAAAAGAAGAAACAGATGAACAAGAAATGAAAATTTGTATATACTTTCAAATTTATCATAAATGCTATGAAGACATTTGATAGAATTAAAATTAAATGGAGATACTTGCTGAGATAAAGTAGAGCTACTTACTTAGATAAATGTAATCAGAGAAGGCTTCTCCAAGAAGGTAACATTTGAAGAATGAGAAAGAGCTCCTTACTAGGAGCTGAGCTGTGTGGACTTGTGGGTGTGTGGGCAGGCGGCATGGATAATAAGAATATTTCAAACAGAGAGAAAAGCAGGAAACATACATCTAGAAAAATAAATGAATGGGAGCAAACAGATGAGTTGAGAGAGAGTGGCATGAGTTAAAGCTAGAGAATTAGTTATAAGGTAGTCATATAGGCTTTATAGTGTAGAGCACAGTTTTTTCACAGCATTAAAGAAACCCAGTGAGAAGAGGCAGAGGCAGAGGGAGAAGCAGGCTCCCCAAGGAGCAGAGAGCATTATGTAGGACTCGATCCCAGGACCCCAGGATCCTGATCTGAGCTGAAGGCAGATGCTTAACCATCTGAACCACTCTGCACCCTTATGGAGAATTTAAAAATTAAAGAAACAGGTGAGTCATGTGGTCTGATGTTCCTTTACAGAAAATACTCTGTAAACACTTAGCCTGAATACAGGCATAACTTATAACCCACCAGCTATATATTCTTTGGTATATACCCAACAGAAGTGTGTCCATGTGATCTCCAAAAGGTGTGTATGAGACCGTTCATAACAGCATACACAGTAGCCAAAAACTGGAAACCACTCAAACGTCCACGAACAGTAGAATGGTTAAATAAATTGTGGTATATTCATATAATGGTACCTTAAACAACAATGAGATTTAGCAATCTACAAGCATCTTCAAAAACATTGGTGAATCTTATAAATTTTATCTAGATAAAAGTGGCACAAAATGGTCTATATGGCCAGTAACATTTAATGTACAAAAATAACTCTCCGGCTGAAAAGGGAGTGAGGGCTTCATTTGAAGCCAAGATTGAGAATCAGTAATGTAATACAGTTGATGCCCCAAAGAGACCAAGTACCTCGCAAGCCTGTAATTCTAAGTATAAAGTAAAAATGTATTCCATATAGATATGGATAGATACAGATATAGGCTTATAGGTATGTATCTATTGCAGCTTTCCAAGTCCTTCTTAGAGCATGCTTTAAGAAAGTTAATAACTAAGGGTAGAGTCATTCTACCCAGAGATTTTTAAATTCTCCATAAGGGTGCAGAGTGGTTCAGATGGTTAAGCATCTGCCTTCAGCTCAGATCAGGATCCTGGGGTCCTGGGATCGAGTCCTACATAATGCTCTCTGCTCCTTGGGGAGCCTGCTTCTCCCTCTGCCTCTGCCTCTTTCTCTGTCTCTCATGAATAAATAAATCTTTAAAAAATAAAAAAAAATAAAATTCTTTTTAAAAAGAGGGGTGGGTATGGGGCACCTGGGTGGCTCAGTGGGTTAAGCCTCTGCCTTCGGCTCAGGTCCTGATCCCAGGGTCCTGGGATCGAGCCCCATATTGGGCTCTCTGCTCAGCAGGGAGCCTGCTTCCTCCTCTCTCTCTGCCTGCCTCTCTGCCTACTTGTGATCTCTGTCTGTTAAATAAGTAAATAAAATCTTTAAAAAATAAATAAATAATAAAATAAGGGGGAGGTATTTTAAAAATATCACTTACCAAGATTTCCAAGAGAAAACAGAAAAAACAAAAAACCGAAAAACCAGAATCATCAGAAAGGGATACTAGAGGTACCTGCAAAGGAACATTACAAAAAGAAAAAAAAATCACAAAGAAAAATGAATATTTCGGGCCTGTTGGCAAGGTTATCCCTATCGTGGACAAGAACTTTTCAAACTACTGGGGCCAAACAAGCAGTCTTTGATTAAAATGAGTCTTCTGAGTGAGACTCCATCTGTTGGAGGGGAGCTGAATGATCATGCAGATAAGAACATTCCTCTATTCCTCCCTTTGTGTCTGTTTGTTTAGTGGACAGTCTAAATTTATTCTTCAGTCTTTTTAAGCCAAATAAATATTAGACTTTTCCTTAGAAAATGTGCTTTTGTGTGCTTGCAAATTAGGATTCTTAGTTCACAAGATTGGGGGTAAACCCTGGAATTGGGTAAATTTACCTTGGTGAATATATTGTTTCCTCAATTCTAGATGCCATTCATTGCAAGAGTCAGTCACACCTTCACCATATTGTCTTGTTTCATGGGGGTGGGATATCCACAGGAGAGAAGAAACACCACCACTCTATTAAAGTCCCTAGCAATTTTAAGATACATCTGAACATCTGCAATATTGAAATATGAAAAAACACAGACATCCTAGAATCAGGACCATTTCTTCCAAGCCTCTTCCTGTCCCTTTGTCCGGTAACCTTCCATTGTTTTGGCTTCCTTTTCACCTGGTGTTGCACACTGATCTCTCTAGCAAGGTCCCTCAATCTTGTAAAAAGATTAGAAGAGACTACTTCCCTCAGCTGACCTTTTCCACTTGAAATGTTTACTCTAGTGCCCACTCCCTCGGAGTCCCTAACACTGCAGCTGAACGCTGCCGCCGCCATCCACTCTACAGGATGCTATTCAGGAACACAGCATGCAGCCCTGTAGAGGAAGTGCAATGTGGGTCATCTGCAGTTGGAGGGGAGAAGAAATAATACAAAGACTTGCTAACAAAACCGTAATGTGGATATGGCCTCCTGGGAAGCAAGGGAAGCAGGCAGACTAACCTAGGAGGAGTCACAAGAAAATGGAACAGCTATTTTTAGCACAAGTGCCTGGCATTTAAAGGAACTGCAAACAAAGCCTTAAGGCGGAAAGATGAAGGACTGCAGCTACAATTGTAAGCCATATTAGACAGGTATGCAGTGAGAGAAGAACTGCTTCCCACATATAACACACATACTTAGCAAGGTAGTCAACTATTGCCCTATTAAATCAATTATTTCAAACTACTGCATTGAAATCAGTGCAGTTGTTTAGTGGTTACTGTATTGCAACTGGGGGAAAAAAATGTTCAATTCCATACTGTCTGTTTCTCAGCCAGGGCCAGTGTTAAACTCTCTCCACAAAGCAGATTGAACAGAGTCTCAGAAGACTAGGTGCTTAAACTGCCTTTCTGAGATTATAAGACCTTTCTGTTTCCTTTTCCGCTGCACCTTAAAAAAAGAGAAAACAAAGCAACACATTCCACGTAATCCCTGGAAATTTCATTTAGTCTCATGATACATGCCACTGTTATCTTAAAGACATTAAAAAAAATAGTACCTTTAACATTTAAAAAATATGAAATTTCTTTGATCCTCTGACTATATAAGAGTTCACACAAATGCAAACCAAATACCAACCTGTTTTTATAGTCGGTTTTACTAACTCGAATGTACATTCAAACAGATTGTTTATTGTTGTTATTGTTTGTGATTGTCAGGCTCCAGATGGCTGGTTAGAAAAACAAGAACAGCATCAGGTGGCATCTGGTAGAAATCCAAGAGAAAAAGAACAGCACCTTGGAAGTCTCTAGATGTCAATAATCCCAAGAGAAGATAGAGACAAACTCTTAAAAATCTGTTGAACATCTCCCATGTGCCAAGCACTATGCTAAACACTAGAGAGGATATGAAATAAAACATAGTCTCTGACTGTAAGGACTAGAGAACCTAATGGATCTAAAGACATAAATACAAATGTCAGTCAATTGATCAATGATTAAATAATTGGTGATCACCAATTATTAAACATATCCCCGAGATATGTTTCAGTAGGTTTGGGAGTGTGCATTGAGGGGGGTGCATTTTTTTAAATTACCCATAGCTAATTATATTGCATAAACACTTTGGGGACAGTTGGTCCAGGTAATTAAAAACACAAACCAAGTAATTTGGAAGCACCAACAAAGAATAAAATAAGTTAAGCTTCATAGAAGTGATTTATTTGAGCTGAAATTTGGAAGCTTTTCAGCAAACATGGTTGGAGATAAGGCAATTCTATAGTGAAGGGAAAGTGTATATTATATATTTGTTTGAACCTCTGTCCCTTAAAGGAAAGTAGCAGTACTCTACAAAAAAAAAAAAATAAATAAAACACTGTAAAGAGAGGACTGGAATTCAAAGAAGACAAGCAAATATGACAGTTATAAGTATTTAACATGATTTCTGTGAATGAGCATTGAGTCTGACTTTATGAATCCTGTTACCATAAAAGCAGTTTTAACAAAAGCAGCTATCTAGAAGGGAAGAAACACCAAGGGTTCAATATGAGGTTGGAAAATAGGAAAAGGCCATGAAAAATAAGGCTATCCAATAAGGCTATTCTGCACTTCTGCCTTGTACCCCATCTTCTAATCACCAAAACACCTATTCCAGACTTTCCTATTTCCATTTTTTTAAATAGCTCCCAAATTCTTTGATACTTCTCTCAATGAGAGGTGAAGTCTATATTTCTTCTCTTTGTATATGCACTCCTTGACCAACAGAATGTAATAGGAGTGATGCAGTGCCAGTTTCCAGAGCCAGGCCTTTGAAACCAGCAGCTTCCATGTCTTGTCTTTCAAGACATTCTTAGAATCCAGCCGCCATATTGTAATCAGGCCTGTGAAATGGGCCCATGTGGGTGTTGCAGTTTACATACTCAGCTGAGATCTCTGCAAAAGGCCGGTATCAACTACCAGATCATGTAAATATATTATCTTCCAGATGATAAAGGTGCTAGACTTTGAGTTACCCTCAGCCTTCATGTATTTCTGGTTGAAGCCCCCAACATCAGGGAATAGAGACAAGGTATCCCCACTGTGTTCTGTCCATGGGGTTTATGAGTATAATAAACCATAAATTTTGAGTTGTTTTGTTACGCAATGGTAGATAACTGAAATAATTTTCTGCATTTCCCTAGTCTCTTGAATCCTCCAACCAACTCCCCTCTCCCCAAACATACATACACACACATTTACAGAATTTCTTTTTTCTCAGGAAATAGCTTTATTTCTTACTTTACATAAAAATAAAACCATCAAATTAGAACCCTCTCAGTCTACTTCTACAAGCATATCACATTACCTTCAATTGTAGCCATGCTTCTGTTATAAAAGGAAAGCTCTTTTCTAAGGTAATATGAGAATCCTAAGGGAGAATAGAGGGCAGGGATTGAAAGCATAGCCAGCTTATAAAACATGCTTTATCATGAATTCAACCTTTCTCTCCTAATTGAAACTTTCCATTCTTATTTAAATATGTTCAACTAATTCTCATTAAAACAGAATGTCCCTGAACCCTACATCTCCTTTCTTCTCTCTAGCCTCTGCCCTATCTGTTCTTCTTTTGCAGAGTCGTATATACTAAACATCCTCTTTCATTCTCTTTGACCCACTTTTCAGGCCTATAATCTGGCTTCCACCCCATGACCCCATTATTTCATTTAAACAATTCTTTTTTTTTCTTTTTTTTTTAAGATTTTATTTATTTATTTGAAAAAGAGTCACAAGTAGGCAGAGAGTTAGGCAGGAAGAGGGGGAAGCAGAGAGCCCAATGTGGGGCTCTATCCCAGGACTCTGAGATCATGACCTGACCTGAAAGCAGAGGCTTAACCCATTGAGCTACCCAGGCGCCCCCAGCCCAATATTTCATTTAAACAATTCTATCATAAGAAACCTCTGCTTCACTAAATCCAGTGACTATTTTGAACCTTGTACTTGATCTCTTCAGCTGCATGCAGCAATGTTGAGCGTTCTCTTTGTTTTCTCTTGTTTCGGGCTGCTACAACAGAATATCCTACACTGGGTGGCTTAAGAAACAGACGTTTCTCAGAGTGTTGGAGGCTGGGAAACCCAAACCAACCCAGGTGCTGTCAGATTTGGGTCCCGGTACCAAGCTCTCTTCCTGTTTTGCAGATGGTCATCATCTCACTGTGTCTTCACATAAAGCGAGAGAGTTCTTTGGTGTCCTTCTTATAAGGCCACTTATCTCATTCATGAGGACTTCACCCTCACATCCTGCTCACTCCCCAAAGACCCCACAGCCCAGTAATATGACATTAGGGATTAGGATATCAACGTATGAATTTTGGGGTGACACAAACATTTAGTTCATAATATAGTCTTTCTTAAAATATTGTTTTCTCCTTATTTTCATCCTATTATTCTGGCCACTCCTAAGTCATATTTGCTAGTTCAGTCTTCTCTAATTAACCATTAAATTTTGGATTTTTCTCTTGGCCTCTGTCCTTCTCTCTTATATACTCTTATTCTAGGAAATCTCATGCACATCCTTATTTTAATTACCATATAAAATTACAAATTCACACCTCCAGCCCAGACCTCCACTGGAAGGTATAAACCTATGTATCCAACTGCCTGTTTAACACCTATCTTCCCTCTTAAGCCTGCTCCCCTTCCAACACTCCCTGTCTCAGTGAATAGTACCACCATCTGTTCAATTATCCAGCTCAGAAACCTAGCAATAATACCCCCTAGTCAATTCTCACCAAATCCTGTGTATTTTACCTACTAAATATCCCTCATAGCATTTCTTTTTAACTTACCAGTTAACTGGTAAATTAAAAAGAAACTGCTTCTCTTCAAACACCTGATTCATTCCTCAGAGTCAGAGTGATGATCTTCTTAATCACTTTATACATGATCACTTTATACATGATCAAGTCTGTATAAAGCATCTCAAGCAACTTCTGTTACTTTTTCACTATGAAGAGCAAATCTTTTTCTTCTTAACATAGTTTGCAAGCCCTGCATGATCAGTCCTGTATTTACTTCTTAAACCTTACATTTCTTGGCTCTGTTGGTGGGAATGTAAAGTGGTACAGCCATTATGGAAAACAGTATGGAAGTTCCTCAGTAATCCCACTGCTGAGTATTTACCTAAAGAAAATAAAACACTAATTTGAAAGGGTACATGCACCTATGTTATTGCAGCATTATTTACAATAGTCAAAATATGAAAGCAACCTTAGTGTCCCTGGATAGATGAATGGATATATCTCTCATGTATATGTGTGTATATATATATGAATGATACACACACACACAGGAATATTACTCAACCATAAAAAAAGAATGAAATCTTGCCATTTGCAATAATGTGGATGGAGCTGGAGTGTATTATGCTATGAGAAATAAGTCAGTCAGAGAAAGAAAAATACCACATGATTTCACTCATGTGGAATTTAAGGGATAAACGGATAAACTAAAGAAGAGATCAAAAAGCAAACTCTTAAATGCAGGGGGTTGGTGGTTGTCAAATGGGAGGTGGATTAGGGGATGGGTGAAATAGGTGAAGGGAATTCAGAGTACACTTATCATGATAAGCACTGAGTAATGTATAGAATTGTTGAATCATTATATTGTACACCTGTTACTAATAATAACAGTGTATGTTGATTATACTTGAATATATATATATTTTTAAAAACTACATTATTTTCTCCCTTCTGCTAAAACCATCCTGTTGTTTAGTGCCCTGAAATTTCCATCCCTTCTACCACAGGGCCTTTGTTCAAGTTTATGCTCTTGCAGCTCTTCCTACAAACCCATACCATTTAGTTGACCCTTACTCAATAGAATATAAACTTGAATAGAGGAGCTTATCCTTTTTACTTGTCATTATAGTCATATCACATAGCACAGTGCTTAATATTTAATGGATGATCTTTTGAATGTATAAGTTTGTATGTTTGATCTTCTGGAAAAACACCTCTATGGCAGTTTAGGCTAGGCAGTCTAAAATGCAAGATTGTGCCCAAAAGTGATGTCAGAGTCAGAGAAACAGATTTGGGGATGAACTTGAGAACTGGCGTCTCTGGAGGGAAAATTCGAACATGATTCTCCAGGGAACATATGGTATAAGGATAGAGGAGAGAGTTAAGAACTAACCTTTGAGAAGTATCTTCGTTGAAGGGCTGGACAGAAAGTCCAGCATAGAGACTGCTATGTAGTTTTGTCAGAAGACCAAAATAACACAAAAGGAGGAGTGAAAAGTTTCAGAAAGGAAAAGGTGGTCAGGAGAGTCAAACACATGAAGAAGCACAGACTTGTGCTGACAATGAGATACTAACTCACACCAGTTAGAATGGCTAAAATTAACAAATCAGGAAAAGACAGATGTTGATGAGGATGCGGAGAAAGGGGAACCCTCCTACGCTGTTGGTGGGAATGCAAGCCGGTGCAATCACTGGAAGACAGCATGGAGGTTCCTCAGGGAGTTGAAAATGGAGCTTCCTTTTGAACCAGCAATTCAACTACTGGGTATTTGCCCCTAAGATACTAATGTAGTGATCCAAAGGGGCACCTGCACCCCCAATGTTTAGAGCAGCAATGTCCACAATAGTCAAATTATGGAAAGAGCCCAGACGTCCATTGACGGATGAGTGGATAAAGAAAATGTGTTGTGTATATACAATAGAATACTATGCTGCTGTCAAAAAATGAAATCTTGCCATTTGCAATGATGTGGGTAGAACTAGAGGATATTATGCTAAGTGAAGTAAGTCAAGCAGAGAAAGACAATTATCATATGGTCTCACTCATATGTGGAATTTAAGAAACAAAACAGGGAAACCAGAGAGGGAGACAAACCATGAGGCTCTTAACTACAGGAAAAAAACTGAGGGTTCCTGGAGTGGAGAGGGTTGGGGAGATGGGGTAACAGGGTAATGGACATTAAGGAGGGCACTCATGATGTAATGAGTACCGGGTATTATACAAAACTGATGAATCACGGAACTCTATCTCTGAAACTAGTAACATACTATATGTTAATTAACTGAATTTAAATTAAAAAATGAAAAAAATAAAGTTGAAATTGCTTAATTAAAAAATAATATGAGTGCTAAGATATTGGACTTGGAGATTAGGATATTATGGTTTTTGGTAGGAGTTTGGGGACTAAGTGAAAAAGGCCAGTGAAAGTTCCCATGAGAGCCCTGGACAAGGAACATTGACAAAAATAAATAAATAAATCTAGCTTTCTGTTTATAGCTATATTCTATGCTCATCCTTTGCTACAAAGTTACACTTGACCATTGTTTCCGTATCTTCTTCAGCAAAATGCTAATAAGCCAAGTTCCATATGAGTGGCGTATAGGAAAGGAGAAACATCTTTCCCTCCATCCTTTTAAGCTCTCTGCCTGGGGCCCCGTAAGTTACACTGACGAAAGACTGGTTAACAAGAGAGAAAAAACAGAAGTTGATTGGCGTGTGCACCATGTATACACAAGGGAGCACTCAGAAATGAGTAGATAGAACCCCGACTTGTATAGCATCTTAACAAAAAAACACATTTTTAGAGAAGTGAGAAGACAAAGGAAAAGGACTTTGAGTTTTGAGGTGCCAAATTATGGACAGGTAAATATATGAGGGAAACTGGTGGGAGATAAGGGCTAGCTTTAGCAAAATTTGTTATGTAGATTCCTCTGGTGCCATCTCTGGGCTGAGAAGGGTATAGAGCTGTCTGTATTGATTAACATCTATCCTTCCTGTTAGTGGTGGTAGGAGGTGGGGGGCAGGGAGCCCCTTTACGAATTTGTTCTATATTTGGCCAAAATAGAGGGAGAGCAGAGAGTTTTCCTTATCTGCATCTCAGTTGCCTTCAATTGAAAAGAATCATTATGCCGAAGTATTATATTTTAGGGTGGCTTATTCTGCTGCCCTCAGGGGAATGTGGGGTTGTATTTGTGCAGGCTAAACTATTACAACAAAGACTCCACTGGCTTTCAGGGCAACTAAGTTCATTCTTTTCTCAGCTACTAACCCCAGCATGAGCCATCCAACTTAGGGAGAATCACTTAGCAACCCGGTTTCCTTCAGTCTTATCCACTCCATCAGTCCTTGGGCCTTTGTCATCATGGGCACAGCCTGAGCGGAATCAACCTTCATACTAGATTCCAGAAAATGGGAATGAGAAACAGAACATAGAAGGGACCCTAACCAAAAACGGCTCATGTTCCTTTGGCTAGAATAGTTACATAGTCATTGTTAACTACAAGGAAAGCCAAGAAATGTGCTCTGCAAGCCAGCAATGAGCTCATCATGCCAGTCATCTCCCTATTACACTGGAGAAATGGATAATGGATCTTGGCAGATGGCAAGCTGGTCACTCTGCCAGAGCCCAGCTCTCTGGACATCTACATATCCATGTGCATCTTACCTCCCACAAGTAAAGCATACCCTTTCCTCAGAAGAGAAATTCATTGTCCCATCCAATTCCTGAATCCAGCTCAAATTTCAGAAACTATGGGCAGGGTTCTTATGGGACCTTTGTAGTTCAGGTACCTATAAACTAAATGATCTTAAAAATCTGTCTAATCTCCCTGCCCCATCTCACCCCCACATTCCATAGGCAGATGGAGCAGAAACAAGATAACCATGATAAAATTCCCACTTGGAAAAGAGGAGAATGGAAACACAGAGATCACTAGTGCATAAGCATGATCAAATCCTGGGTAGAAAATCATCGAACTTTACCCTGGAAGTGAAGTCAGTTGTTTGGTTAGCCCAATTTTCTCTTTAGATATAACTCCTATGTCCTTTATGGACTCAACTTTGCATGATGGGAGATCCTTTCTTATCCATTACTCCCAGGGTCAAATCTAAAGTAGATGTTAGAAAGTTGGCCCTATTAGGAACTGGTTTGGGGTTGAACAACAAGCTTTTACAGGAGAGGCTTGTCATTTCTTTGGCAACCCAATTCCCCCAAAATCTTAGTAGGCTTCTGGTGTATTTTTTTATAGTCTGTTCCATATGCTAATATCCATATTCACCATCATTTCCAGCCATATTTCTTTAAGCTGCTTTATTTTTTAATCCTCTGAACTTAAACTTGATCTCTCCGTTTTAGTAAATGTTACCTTGAGGTTATGTCAAACTACAGATTTAGGTAGGAAAACCACACCCAAAGACCTGGCTCCCTTTGTTTTGCAGGAAATTTTTGATGGGTCTTTGAGGAAAATTTTCAAAGAGTTCTAAAGTAGTTGGTCTTTAACTTATGAGCTTCTAAAAATATGGACTCTTTCCATTTCCTTACATCTCTGATACAAACTAGCTAAATCTTAGCTGACCTAGACTCTTTATTGATTTCCTTGCTAAAATTTGCCAAGAGAACCCATACTCCTGTTTTTTCCAACCACTTTCCTTAGAGCAGATAGTGTGTCAGGTGAAAGTTTTAGCAACATTTTACCATGGTGTAAACAAATATGTTTCCAGCCTACACTGTCAGGTTTCTCACTGTTTCACTGTTGTCAAATGATATGTAATTGATTGGCATGAAGGCTAAGTTGCTTTAATAGAGACCCAGAAATACGGTGGGTTGAAGAATATTGAAGATTATTCCCCTGTCCAGTACCAGTTAAGCAGGGCACCCTGCTGTAGATGGCTATATATGGACCCCGTTTCCTTCAGTCTTCAGTCTTGTTGATTCACCTAAGGCTTTGTTTTCACCTGTTTGACCAAACCTGAATCACAGGTTTGGGTTCCACAACTGTTATATGTGGATGGATCAAGACTGAACAAATGGGAAAGTCTTATTCACTGTACATTGCTTTTCCCTGAATTGTAGACCCAACCTCTTCTGCTTTCAAGTATTGTCCAGATTGTTTCCTGCAGCTAGACGCTCAGAGGAAGAGTTGGCTTTCTCCAAAGCTTCATATAATCTAGCTAAAGCCCTGGTTGAAGGCAAGCAGTTCTCACCAGTCATGTACCTGGACCCCAACCCCTCAACAATGCCAGCAGAGAACAGGTGTCTCTCTAAAGATAAAAGCCAGTGTGGCAAGTGCTCCTTCTGTTTTGTCAATTTATACAGCTATAATTACAAGTCTTGAACACCAGGCCCCCGACTATATCAGAGTAGAAGCTATTGCTTTTTCTCAGTCACAAACACGGAACTCTCAGGGCTGGACCCAAGATTTTGCCTCATTATAGTGTTATTGTATGAGTGCCCTGATCACAACAGGGAGGGGCTGGTACTTCCTTAATCATGTGGCTTAACAAACCTGAGTCCAAAGGCTGAGGTCCTCTCTCATCTTAACTACATCTCTCAATGCTGCCCTAGAATACAGCCCGAAGTGATGGGCATGCACGCCAGCTACTGCTCCTGTCTCCAGTCTACCCAGTCCATACTGCTTCAGCAGCTAAAGTACATATGCTTCTCAGCTCTTTGTCCCTGTGGAGCTCAGATGTGAACTTGGTCTCTAAAGCAGGAAAGGAAGGCCCAAGATCTTCTCATTAGAGCACTAGAAGAAACAGTAATTCACAGAAGCTTGTGGGACAGGAGACAACTCGGAGGCTGATAAGATATCAAGTACAATTAGATGATTTTGTTTTTTAAAAGCCTAGTGATGGGGCACCTGGATGACTCAATGGGTTTAAGCCTCTGCCTTCAACTCAGGTCATGATCCCAGGGTCCTGGGATTAGGCCCCACATTGGGCTCTCTGTTCAGCAGGGAGCCTGCTTCCTCCTCTCTCTCTCTCTCTGCCTGCCTCTCTGCCTACTTGTGATCTCTATCAAATAAATAAATAAAATCTAAAAAAAAATAAACCCTAGTGATAAAGGAGTTAAGCCCTTTATAATAACAGGACACTACATACAGTAGAGAAAGTTGATATCTCAACACAGTGATATATCACTATAGTTTTGCTATTAAAAAAAAAAAAGCTATAATCTCTTTCAAATTCTCAGTACTCCCCACAAATAAGCTTTCTGAAATCTGCTTAACTGGGTTTGTAAGGTTCACTTTCTCCAGATATGCTGTCACAAGCCTTCTCCTCTTCAGCCTATGCATTATGAGGCCCTTTCTCCCCTGTTGGTGACAAAGCGAATCTCAGAATGTCTCTTAGATTGTCTTGGTAACCTAAGGAAAAGCCTGGCATTTGATACATGAAGAAATAGGATGCAGTGTTGGCCCTGTAACTGGCTAGTGCTTTTTTTCCCTCCCTGCTGTGCAATTCTTAGTAAATGGCAAGTTTTATTATAAATTCTGAGTCCATTTTCTTAAAATCTGCCAAACTAGTGATTACTAATTATGTCTCTTTGCAAAGATTTCTGGCCAGTTGCAGACATCAGACACCCATAATCCCCTTAGCATTGAATTCTATGAGCCACCTGAGCTGCTTATTCCAGACCATCTGCACGAATTCAGCTCTGGAAATTCTATAAATGAAAGAAGACTAACGTTAGCTTAGAAGATAAGATACAAATATGTGATTGGCAAAGCAATTATAAAATTTTGTTGTAGGGAATGAATGAGACAGAAATCACATTAGAAGTGTAGAGAATCAGACTAAAATTAGGAGAAATGAAACAGAAGAGACAGTTACATTCATGTTATGCTTGTCTATTAATTTTTACCCTACACCATTTTTAAAAAGATTTTGAACCAAAGTGAATTTTCTGCAAAGAAATTAAACCTTATAAGCTTTGGTTTAACTAAAGATAATTCATGAGTTATATTAATAGCTATATACCCCATAACAATGATTCACTACAATGTTTTTTTTTTCATCAACAGCCGTAGACTTCTACTACATTAGAAATTCTAGGAAATTAGTGGATTAGTTAGCAGATGCTTTCCAATTAACATTTTATATCTAAATTCCAATAGTCAACTGGATGTTATTAAAATTTTCAAATATAACTGAGAAGCAGCTCAGTCTTATGATCTCTAAATTTGCATTATGTTTAAAAGACTAATAATAGTAAGGAAACAAGAATATCTCCTTTGATATGTCTGTTATGCAGTATTATTTTGTGAGCTTTATGAGAGAGGAAACTTCTTGTCCCCCAAGTCTAATGTCCTGACACAAGGCAGACACTCAGTGAGTACTTGTGGATTTGATGAATAAAGAATGTCTTAAAATATCAGGTCTTATATATTCAGAACTTCCGCCATCACTTCAGTCTAAGCCCAGATCTTTCTAATCAAACAGCAGAAAGACCAAGTTCTTTCCTTTGTGGTTTAGAAATATAAAAGATCTGTTTGCATATTACTCAGTTTTCATCTGTCATGATCACAGGGACCAGATGGCTACCTCCTCTCGAACACTTGCATCCCAAGGAGGACAGCATGACAGAATGTGAAACTGGCAGCATTCGATGTGAGCTCTTCATAATTCTGCAGGGAAGGCTTCCATTTTGTTTTCTATTTTGTGGAGCATGCGTACTCTAAATATGGCACATGAGATGAACATTTATATAATTGAGAGATTTTCGAAGCAGAGAAAACTCACCAAGTTTCTGAGAGCTGCTTTAAGATATTCCCAGAGGGCTATCAGTGCTGACACACAAGTATCCGGTACTCCATCCCAGAGGACCCCCTTGCTGGCCAAGAAAGGAAGCTTCAGATCCTCCCTTGGAAGCTTCAGATCCTCCCTTAGTTAAAGACTAGAATACAGAGGTAGGCTGTGTTTTTCCCACTTGACAAACAGTATACTAACACCCAGCTGCTAAGGGAAATGAGTGAAATGAAGCCAGGGGTTTCCAGTGCATGAAGGCCATCCACCTTTGCCTACTCCGTTACAGTGTATCTCATCCAGGAACATGGTTTTGGAAGAGGCAGTTTAATCCCTATTACTAGTTAGTCCAGAATCCCCACCTTATTCGAAGGATTGCATCATATTTTAGATCCGTTTAATGACTAGAGACAGAATGTGACTTTAGTGTTTTACCATGTCTGTCTACAAAACTGAGATGAATGCCATGGACAGGCCCTATTTAGTTTCTCCATGTTTGTGTGTAGGCTAGGAAGAGCCCTCCAGTGTTCAGGTGGTTTGTGTCTTTCTAGCCTAGGGATGTCTATCTTTGGCTCTTTGGGGTTTTTTGTTTTGTTTTCAGTGATGTTAGAAACTGCTGGGACTTGCAAGTAAAACTTAAAAGCAGTTTTACATCTGTTCAGAGTAAGTCATAAAGGACTATGACTTGGTGCTTTGGCGTACAGAAACCTTGAGCCAAATATATATTTGATGCTCTAAATGTGTTCGCATTTTAGGAAGTTCAGGAGGGAAAGAATTTCATAACTTGTATAGATTCTTAACAAAGAGCTGATGCTTTCTGTTAGAGTAATAGACAACAGCAAGGTCAAAAAACAGAAGCAAATAAATGAAAAGAGCTGTAAAATAAACAATGAAGGGTGCTGGAAATGTAGGATGGAGCATGGGACATTTGTTGACAGTAAAAGCAAACTGAATGCAACAATACAGTCTACTCCTTTAGCCCCTGTAGTATAATTGAAATTCCAGCATCAACATATTAAGAACTGTCTATTTTAGTCAGCTTAACTTTTGGGTTTTTATTTTCTGTTTTGTTTTCCAGTTATTGTATCTGTTAAGCTGTCCATGGGTTTAAGGTGGATAAATAGATAGATTTAATGTATAATGTATATATCTTTTAAACCAGTAAAAATAGAGATTAAAGTTGAATCATATGTAAACATGTGTGCATGTAAGTATATACATGTGTGCATATGTATGTGTGTGTGTGTATTTCATTTTGTTCTTTCTTTGTTACCTAGATAATTTACAGGTCTTCTGCAAAATAAATATCTCTCCTCACCTCGGGTTTAGCTCTGAATAATTTAAAATGTCACTGTGGGATTGAACAGCAGTGAAAATAGACAAAGGATAAAAGTCCTTCAATAAAATAGCCCAGTATCTATCCTCCGTTAATCCTACCTTAAATCAGCACAGCTGTCACCTACATGTCCTCAAAGAGAACAAAACCAATATGACTTCATTCATTCATCATTAGGAAAATATATTGTGTTCCTACTATGTCCCAGACACGTATCAGTAACAGCAAACATTTCTGTACTGCCTTAGGCTTTCTCAGTTTTCCTATGTGTAATGCCAGGCAATCATCCTACAATCCTTGTGAAGTAGATATTATTGTTAATCATTTTTTAAAGATTCATTTTATTTATTTATTGGAGAGAGAGAGAGAATGAGTGGGGTATGGGGCAAAGGGACAAGAGACAGGCAGACTACTTGCTGAGTGCAGAGCCCTCCATGGGTCTCAAGCTCCTAACCTTAAGATCATGACCTGAGATCATGATCTGAGCCCAAATTAAGAGTTGGATGTTTAACTGACTGAGCCACCCAGGTGCCCAGATATTATTGTTAATCTGTTTTTAGGGATGAGGAAATTGAATCTCAGATGGGTTTAATACCTGGCCCAGATCACATGGCATTTCAATGGTAGATCAAGACTCAGGTTCATGGTCATTAATGGAACAGTCTGTGACTCTTCCACAATACAAAACGAGTGATCCAGGATTTAAACTAAAAATAAATGAAAAAGTTACGAGGAAAACAGAGGGATGTCTTCTTTGAGCATAGTTATGTTCTAGGAATGGTAAATTTTTGCATGCTTCTTTTGCAGTTAGCCTGGTAATTATAGAGAACTCACTTTGGGGTCATCAATTAAAGTGGCTTATTAAGGAAATTGCTCAAAAATTTAATATAATCAGTTTAGTAAATTAAAAGGGAGTAGGTTGGGGGTAGTAATCCCCAAGAAATTATATAACATCTAACAGTGTTAGATGTATTGTTGTGAAGCAGTGATTCCTATAAAATGCTTGAATTGGATTTACTGTAAAAGTTACTCAAAATAAAAAAAAAATTGATCTTTTCCTTCTACAGCTTTCATGAGCAATATCTGTTGCCAAGAATTTAAAACTTGCCTGAAAGGGATCACTTTGGTGAAGGGAAAGGGAAAAACAAAGTTTTTCTTCTGTGGGAATTACATGCTAGTAGAAAATACACAAATGTAAAAAAATAATGTCATGTAAGGGAGCGATAAGTGCTAAGAAGAAGAAAACAAACAGATAGATAGAATGATACTGGGTGTTATTCAGGATACATTGGTTAGGAAATGTCTTTGAGGGGGTACTGTTCAATAAAGACCACAAGAAAATAAAAAACAAAGCACTAAAAATATATGAGAAAAGTGCATTCTGAACTGAGGGAAGAGCAAGTACAAGGGCCTGGAAGTGGGAAAGCCCTTAGCATGTTCTAAAAAATAAGAAGGTCAATGTGGTGGGAGCAGAGTGAGCAAGGGAAAGAATATAGAAGCCAAAGAAATATGGGATAGTCTGATCATGGCGAGTTTTTAGTCCATGGAGTAGAATTTCATTTTATTGTAAGTGTATTAGTCAAGGTTTTCCAGAGAAGCAGTACCAATAGGAGATAACTATTGATAGATATGGTATAGTTATCATGAGACTACATATTTACGTATAGTAGTCTCCCCCTTTTCAGGGTTTTGCCTTCTGTGGTTCCAGTTACCCATGATCAGCTACCCTACAAGCAGATGATCCCTCTTCTGACATATTGTCAAAAGATCGGTAGTAGCTTCTTGTCATTCAGCTCACTTCATCTCCTCACACAGGCATTTTTTCATCTCACTTCACAAGAATATGGGTGATTTCAGTGCATTAAGATATTTTGAGAGTGAGAAGCCACATTCACATAACTTTTATTACAGTACATTATAATTGTTCTGTTTTATTATTAATCTCTTACTGTACATAATTTACAAACTAAACTTTAGGTATGTATGTTTTGGGAAAAAAATAAAGCATATATAGGAAGAGGGGAAAGGGAGAGACAGTAGAGTATTTGAATGATGTTTACTTTTCTCCTTGATCTCCGGTAACTTAAATACTGTGAAGTAAAGTTAACAATACTTAAATACTATGATACAAAGTTAATACTTATTATGTTACATGACAAGGGAATAATGGAAGAAAATAAAGATATTTGCTTAATGTATATATCTATATCTGCACACACACACTAACATTTTTAACAAAACAAAGAGGGAATACTTATGAAAATTATAGTCCTCACTTCTATAACTGGTCACATGATTGTAGCTGGTATATATAACTACTTTCTTTTACTACCCATTTCATATTCTCTTTGCCTTTACATACCTCAGCTGATCATGGTTCTTTACATGGTCAGGTAACCCAGACTTTCATTCCTGAGGGGTCGGGACCATTAGTGTTCTGCCTGGATTGGGTTGTTGTAGCTTTCCATTGACCTTAATCGCAGGGCATGGTGATAGTGAAAGATGCCCTAGGGGAGCTCCTGTTTTCTAGACATACTCTTCCGTACATACTCTATTCTTGTTGTCCATTTCCCTTTGGTTGTCAGAATAATCACCCTAGCCAATTCAGTAACTTTATTTTTATTTTATTTTATTTTATTTTTTGCCTGTTGGTTCATAGGCATGAGGAATCCAAAGTGGCCAGGATGCAGTCTTAGTTTACAGTTCAATGGAATTATTGTGTTTCTTGACCTTTAGCACTAAGACCTCTAGTCTAGACCTCTAGCACTAAGAACATAAGGGAGCAAGAAGTAAAAATTTTGCAAGTGGGTCACTAAGAATGATAGTGAGGGATGCTACTCTCATTTTTCATTCTTTGATTCTTGGACCCATGAATCGTAGCTATAGAAGAAGCAACACCATATATTGGATGCTGATTTAGAACATGTACAGCCTTCGGGAGAACCTTGCCCTAGGCTTATAAGGCAATGCCATCTAGCTGTCATTGTAACTAAGTCTTCAAAAGACCAGTACATCTTTCTGTCAAGCTAGCTGTTTCAGAACAGTGGGGAACATGATAATGTTAGTGAATTCCATAAGCATGGGCCCATTGTCAGACTTCATATGCTGTGAAATGAGCTTCTGGATCAGCAGCAATGCTGTGTGGGATGCAGTTTGACCAGATGTCTGGGAATCCATAACCCAGTTGACACATAAAATTACCATCACAAGGAACCCTCATATGCTGTTGCTGGGAACTTAAACTGCTGCATTCCACCACTTTGGAAAACAGTTTGGCAGTTCCTCAAAAAGTTTAACACCAAATTACTATATGACCCCGCAATTCCAAATAGGTACCTAAGAGAAATAAAAACTATATTTACACAGAAATGTGTAAACAAATATTCCTAGTAACAGTCATGATAGTCAACAAGTGGGAAGAATCCAAATGTTCATAAACAGACAAATAGGTAAACTTAATGCAATGTACCCATATAATGGAATATTTTGCACAAATAAATAGCAGTGAAGTATTGCTATATGCCACAATATCGATGAACCTTGAAAGCATTATGGTGAGAGAGTAACCAGTCACAAAAGACCACAGAGCATATGATCCCATTTATATGAAATCTCCAAAATAGGCAAATCCAGAGACAGAAAGCAGTTTAGTGTGGCCAGGAGCTAGGGGGCGGAATTGAGGGGGAAATAGGAAAGTAACTGCTAAGGAGTGTGGGGTTTTTTTTTGAGGTGATGAAAATGTTCTCAAATTGACTTTGGTGATGGTTGTACAACTCTGTGAATATACGAAAAACTTGAATTATACACTATATATGGGTGAACTGTGTAGCATATAAATTATATCTCAATAAAGCTGTTTTTAAAAAAAAAAAAACTAACCATCACAAAAGCTAGCTAATAAGTCATTATAGGTTTCTAAGTAGATCATTACATGACCTGGTTGTATTTCAGTAGGATCAGTCTGGGAGTTGTGTAGAGAATGTGAGAAGGAAGTGAGAACAAAAACAAGGAGATTATTATGGGGAGAGTTAATGACTTGGACTAGATAGGGAGATAGAATGTATTGTGAAGCTAGAGTCTGCCAGATGTGATGACGGATAGTTTGTAAGTCATGAGAGAAATAAAGGAGTTCATTCCAATTTTGGGGTAAATGATGATGGCATTTACTAATATTTGGGAAGGAAAATGGAGTTTGGTGTTAGGTATGTAATAATCAAGATTTCTATTAGAAATCAAATAGAAGCTTAGAATGGGCAGTTGGATTTCTGAATTTAGAGATCCAGAGAGATTCATTCGCAGGCTGGGGAGGTAAATTTGGAAGTTTTCAGCATATAGGTGTCTTTTAAACCATAGATGTTGTATGATGTTGTCTAGAAGAAAGGAAGTGTGAAAAAGAAAACAAGAGTCTACGTGCTGCGGACACGCCAACCTTTAAAGGTGAGAAAGAGGAGGAAGAGGGTCAGCAATGGAGGCTGAGAGGGAGCAGCCAAGGAGGGAAACGAAAAGGAGCGCTGGAAGCCTAGTGAACACTGTTACAAGAGGGAGTACGCAACCAGATCAAATGCTGCTAAATGTTCAAGTGCGATGACTGCGAGTGAACATTAGAAGAGGCTCGGTGGCACAGCGGCTAACATCGACAGCAGCTGTGGACTGGTGGGCTTGAAGTCTGATAGAAGTGGTTCAGGAGAGACAGGTGCTGATGACAGTGCTCCAGGAGAGAGGAGGAAAAAAGACAGAGGAAGGTGAAGTGCAGGAATTTAGTGCTTCGGTAGGTGAGAGGATGGGATATGGTGTCACAGTAAAGAAATCTGCTTTAGATAAGAGCAAAAGAATGTCCCCCGTCATACACGAAAGGAAAACAGAGAATATATATGCAGTGGCATATATGGCAGATTGATTGGGTAATGGGAAGAAGTAGAGATTTTCTTTTGATTGCTTCTGTGTTCTCAGTTACAATAGAAAGCAAGACCTCAGCAGCAATATCATTTCAGTGAAGGAGTTTGAGGAAAGAGAGTAAATTGGTAAGGGATATGTACAAGACTGACAGGCAGTGCTGGGGACCACTTGATGTTTGGCCTCACAAATTTAGTAAGACTCATTCAGTTGTCTCGACTGTGGATATTAGGGACAGCTGGGTCAAATCATGTGAAGAGATTTTCCAGAAAGCACAAGAACAATGTAGGGATATAAAGGACTTAAAGATATATTCAAGGGAGTAATCACAATGATGAACCATAGATTCTAAGCTAGATAAGCAAAAGGTGGTAGACTCAATTAATTGGAAGTGGAGTCAAAGAATTATTGAAATGGGGAGCTTAAAGGAAATAAGCTATGAATATAAGAGGCAACATTCGAAGAGTAGTATGTTTGGAATTAAGATTTTGGAGATTGTGAAATTACAGGCAGTGACAAAGATATCATAAAAAGGGGGTCTTGGGGAAATGGAGGGCAAAGTGTTATAAGTAAGGACATCAAGGTACAGGGAGGTCAAGATATGGATGGATTATCTATGAAGATACAGTTATCAGAATAATGACCAGAAGGACAGTGAACCAGATCTTCACTAAGGGGAAAAGAGTAAAGGAGAATGGTAGATAATTGCAGTGTGAAGTGGTAGATACGATCTAATCCAAGCTCATGTGCTTCAAGAGGTCTTGAATATGTTAGGAAAGAGGATAAACAATGGTTTGGAAAGAGCAATGAGGAGCCAGGAACTACCTGCCACACCTTCATACCTAGTCTGAGCATCAGAAAAGGATTAGCCACCATTTGAGATGTCTCTGAAGAGGCTGGGTCTTCCAGCGACAATCAGGTCTGAGCAGTACTGTCCTACAATACAATGTAAACTACATATGTCACTTAAATTCTCTACTAATCATTTTTTGAAAAGTAAAAAGAATTGGAGCCCCTGGGTGGCTCAGTCAGCTAAGCACCTGACTCCTGATTTTGGCTCAGGTCATGTTCTTAGGGTTGTGAGATCAGGCCTCGAGTTGGGCTCTGTGCTCAGTGGAGTGTCTTTTGGAGATTCTCTCTCCCCTCTCTGCCCCCTTCCTCTTGCTTGCTCCCTCTCCTCTCTCTCTCTCTCTCTCTCTCAAAAAAAAAAAAAAAAGAAAAAGAAAAAGAAAAAGAAATAATAAAAAGAACTGGATTCACATAATTTTAATATATTTAACCCAATAATAGTGAAAATAATATCATGAAAAACCATGGAAGCCAGAAGGAAGTGGTACATTTTTGATGTGCTAAAAGAACTGTCAACACAAATTCCTATTCTTGCCTGAATAGCCTTCAAGATACTTTAAATTCTTTTTTTTTTTTCACAAGATTCTTCAAAATCCAGTATGTATTTCGAACTGACAACACAATCTCAGTTTAGATTAACCACATTCAAGTACTCAGTGGCTACATGTGGATAATAGCTACTGTATCCGCTCAAAGTTAGAGCAAGAAGGTGAAAGAGATATGTTCACAGATGGGATTGAAGACAGGAAATCTTGTGAGGACAGTCTCTGAGTTCCAGGCCAGGGGAATGGCTAGGGGTCAGGAAGGGGTGGGAATATGAGTCCATGAGAAAATGTCCTGGATGATTGTGGGAATGAATGAGAATATAAAGGATGACCTTGAAGACTTGGACTTCTGGAGGTGACTAAGGCAAGCAGGGTTGTAAGTGCTGGAGGGATTTGTTCTCATGGTCTCCTGTGGGGATGTAGATAATCAGTTCTCATTGCAATCCCTTTCAGGGGTTGGTCTCTTAGACAATTTATAGTGAAGACAAGGAAAGATGATGGGTGGAGGGTAGTGGATTATCAGAGTCCTTGAATCACTGCGGCTTTCCCTTTAGTCCTGCTGTAGGTGGGGTTCAGGCTTGAAGAGTCATCAGAGCCCTCTACATTCCTAACCTAGACTTGTTGCCAGCTATGAAGAGTGAAAAATAGGAGGTCAACATGGGAGGTGGTGGGGAACTGAGCAGGATTTGTTACTTTGAACCAAACAGTATTTTTCTTGAGAAAAACACTACAGAATAGTGGAATCAATGCCTCTTAACAAAAGGAAACTGGCAGCATGGTAAAAAGGAAACTAAATCAACAGAGCAGACAAAAGGAGTGCAGAGAAGGCAGGAAAAGAGAAGAGGGTGGGGTAGGAGAGAGGGTGGGGCAGGAAAGGAAGAGGGAAGTCAGAGAGGATGGATGAGGGACTCACTGTCCCTGCTTTGTTTTCAGAGACCTTAAAAAGATGGGCTCTCTGTGGACTGATGGCCCTTGGCTGGCAGACCGATTCACAGTGACTGTCAGTGCCCAGGTGTTGAACTGTCCCCAAGCACTCGTCCTTCTTCTGCGGGGTGCACGTCTCCATGCACACCAACCTAGACGGAATGACCTTTTCCCATGCTGACACACATGGCCCTTGGTCTCCCATCTAGGTCTCCCGTGCTTACCCCCAACCCCCAAGTCGTGCATATAAATGACTTACATGACTCTGAAATAAATCCTTCTTCAGCATCTCTTTCCCCACCCATGTTCTTTCAAAGGTATAGGACTGGATCACAAGCCCCCAGCCCACACTCAGGCAGGTGCAAAGCTGTCTCCTCAGTTGGCTTCCCTGCCTTGTAAATTCATGTTCACAGCCAATAGTAATAATGGTGATATCTCCAAAGACTTCACTTTACTCCAAACTATTTCTCGAAAGTGTAGAAGTATGGAAGTGCCCACTAGTTATTCTCAAAGACAAGGTGAAACCAGTGTTCAGCACCAATTCTGAAGGGTATAGGCTGAGAGGGTGAGTGGTAGGTCAGCTATGTCTAGTAAAAAACAAACAAACAAACAAACAAAAAAACCTCCCCAGCGCACACATCCCACCAGCAGATCCCCATGGTGTGGGAGAGGTGTCAAAATCCTCAGGGGAAATTTCCCTGTGATTAAAAAGGGCTGCCTCATGCAGTTCCATCTTTGTGTGAAACATTATCACAATCTTGTTTAAAAAAAAAAAAAAAAAAGTCTGTGAGAAGATTTCACTAGTCTAATTTTAGAATAGCATTTGACACAGTTCAGAAGGAAACTATTGACACTTGCTAAATTAATTCAAATTGGTCTGACTGCAAACAGAAGCACATGCCCCCAGGAAGTCAAACAACCGCATTTCAGGCAGAAAGAGACTTTAGAGTCCTGTCCTGAGCTTTAGCCTAGCATCTCTACCATCTCCCAACTCAGTATCCCCTCCCCACCACCTCTGCACCTGTGGGTGCCGGCAGGAAGCATCCCATCCAGAGAGCGGACTGCCTGGGCCGGGCCTGAATCACCCTGGCCTGCCTCTGTCTTCCATTCAAGGAAGCACATGCCCACAGGAATGAAAACATCTCAGCATGCAGACTCTTTCTTCATCAGAGGCATCATTACTAGTTTTGAGTGACCTGTTTTATTCCTCTCCCATTTTTCTCCTCGTGGCTCTCTAGATCAAGATGGCCTGAGTGCGGGGCACCTGGGTGGCTCAGTGGGTTGGGCCTCTGCCTTCGGCTCAGGTCATGATCCCAGGGGCCTGGGATCGAGTCCCGCATGGGGCTCTCTGCTCAGCGGGGAGCCTGCTTCTCCTCATCTCTCTCTCTGTCTGTCTCTCTGCCTATTTGTGATCTCTCTCTCTGTCAAATAAATAAATAAATAAAATCTTTAAAAAAAAAAAAAAAAAAAGATCGCCTGAGTGCAATCCTGGTTCCCCCATTTACTGGCTAGGTGTTTTGGAACCCCTGTGCATTCAGTTTCCCGATAATTACATGGAAATAACACTAGCACTCTCATCACAGGGTTGTTCTGTAGGTTAACATATGGAAAGCATGCAAAAGACTGTTTCTCACTGAAAGAAAATACCCAGGAAATACTAGCTATTTTTATGGAGAAATATTGATTTGCCAACTTGGAGCCCTGGTCTACTGGTCCATTCCTTGCAGCTGCTAGTCATAAACCTAAGTTTTGTTCATCTTCTAGTATAATGTCGTCTCTAACCCACCTCACCCCACCCCTCCACAACACACACAAAAATATGTCTCACTCCTGTACCTACCACCATCACCAACCCTGGAAGAATCTAAGTGAATCCAGAAAGTTAAATACCAAAAACCATAACACCTTCCTTCCATGCACAAGTTTGGTTCCCTTGGGCTTCTTGCCTGAGAGGGAGGCTCTGCCACTGCTAGTCTACAGATTGGGTGTTTAGGGAGAGAATGATGTCCCTAAATTTGTCCAAATTTGTTATCATGCTTAGGCTAACTTGGTCAGTCCTTTTTTTTCCTCCAGGAAAATTTAAAACAAAGAGAAACCTGCGTAAAGGTCACTTGCAGGCCTAAATTCTAATGGCGGCCTTCCTCTGAGTCTTTACCTGTATATGCTCAGATTTTGTTCCTTTGATCAAAATGGCACAGAATGAATATGGACATGGTATCTAACTTGAAGTCAAGGTGAAAGCATCCTTTGCACTCTTTTTGGAGAGGTTTCAGGTGCGTTCACCTGCTGCACAAAGATGCAAAAAATACGACCTGCCTTTGGGAATATGGGCCTGAGTGGCTCATCTATCTTCTTTTCTACTCCCTCTTGAGGCCTCTCTCAAGTGCAGCAGTAGGCAATGTTAGCTTCTAGCAGAGTCTGCTTGGTACATATTTATTTGTCCTTAGGCCTGTTTTCCCTGGAGTCAAACATCTGCTCAAGTCCAAGAACATTTCAAATAGCCAAAGTAAATAAACAGAAGAAACCTTTTTCCGTGGCTCACATGTTGATTTCCCAAGTTTTTCCCAGCTATAAAAAGATATTTCAACTGACCGGAAATACTTTCCCAACTGACACACTATCTCTTGAGGGGAACTTTAACTTCTTTTCTCTGCCTATTTCAAGTCATCTAGCGAATCATCCCACCTTCCTTTGAAGGCCTCCTAACGTGCTTTCTCTTGGGAAATTAGGTGTTGCAGTCATGAGCGCCGGTATTATCTGAACCTGATGATTTTCTTAAGTAATCCAATTTATTGTGAAATCCCCATCTTTCCCTTTAATTAGCAGTGATCTTTTAATTGGCTCATAGAATAAGGCGCAGGTATATTTGGAGATCTTTTTCTCTCTTAAGGCTGCTTGTGGTTCAAGAGGCAAAATATTTTTCTATATGAGGTCAAAAAGGTCCATTTAACTTAACATATGTATTAGTTTCCTATTGCTGCTGCGACAAATTACTACAGGTTTAGTGGCATAGACAACACAAATTTATTCTGTAATAGTTTAGGAATCAGAAGGCTAAAATTCATCTTACGGGGGTACATGGGTGGCTCAGTCAATTAAGTGTTTGCCTTTGGCTCAAGTCACGATCCCGGGGTCCTGGGATCAAGCTCTGCATCAGGCTCCCTGCTCAGTGGGGAGTCTGCTTCTTCCTCTCCTTTTGCCCCTTCTGGTGCTCTTTCTCTCTCTCTCCTTCTCTTTCTCTCTTTCTGTGTTAAATAGATAAAATCTTTAAAAAATAATTAAATTAAGTTAAATTAATTCCATCTCACATTGACAGGGCTGGTTCCTCTGGCAGGTCCAAGGAAGAATTTGTTCCTTGCCTCTTCCAACCTCCAGAGGTTGCCCTGGCATCCTTGGTTCATAGCCACATCACTCCAAAGCCTGCTTCCATCTTCACATCATCTTTTTCCTTTTTTGACCTTCTTGCAGCTCTCACATCATTATGTACCTTTGTGATTACATTTAGAGCCCACCCAGATAATCCAGTATAATCTCCCCACCTCAAGATCTTTAATTACCTCAGTAAAGTCCTTTTTGCCATATAATGTAACATTCACAGGTTCCGGGTGTTAGGAAGTAGATATCTTTGGGAGACTGGTATTCAGCCTAATACATATGGCTTTTATTCATTTTGAATAATGTGTATCAGTTTGCACTTCTAAAAAAAAAGGAAAAGAAAACCAGGATCTTATTTTATACATTATAATATGGACCAATTGATAAAACCAAATTTTCTGTCTGGCAGCCGGCACAATTTTAATAGCTATTTTGAAGTTCTGTCCTATAACTGTGATTTTCCCACTCTCCTCTAGGACCACAAGATCTCCTTATAATATTTCATTCCTTGTCATCTTCAATAGTACTAATTCACAGAAAACTAATTGTGTTAATCAGAACTCTTTCAGTTGCCAGCTTAAGTTGGCTTAAAATATTAATAGTAGTAATTATTATTATTATTTGCACACGAAACTGACAAGTCCCAGAGTATGGATGGGCTCAGACACAGAGGGAAGCAAGTACTCAGTAACATCTTCAGGAATTTACTTGCTCCATCCCTTTGATTAGCTTCTGGGCTGGCTTTTTCTCAGGCAAAGGCTAATGCTTCTAAGTATTTAAATATTTTTTTAAAAAAGGCTACCAGATGTGCCAGGTTTCCAATCGATCAATTTAGCAATGTAGGCGAAGACTCTGTATCTTTCCCCAAAGTTCCAGCAAAAGTCCCAATAAGGGACTTGACCCCGCTGAGACCACAAGCACTTCCCTCCCCCAATTCCTCTCACTGATATGACATGTTGTTCTGATTGGCCAGGCTGAAGTCATATACCCTTCTTGAAACCTAGGGTGTAAGCATATGACCTAGGCCACATAATAGAGAGGGATGGACTCCTTTACTCAAAAAAAAAAAAAAAAAAAAAAAAAAAAAAAAAAAAAAAAGTGCAATTAATAGAGGAAGGGGAAATGGATAATGGTCAAACAAAATTAACATGTCCACTACACCTGTGTTGAACCCAAGGGGCACCTTTCCCATGGAACATCTAATAGTATACTCAGACAGTCTCTGAAGGTAAAATTACCATTGTTTTCTTAAAGCCAGATCCTTATTTTTTGTCCTTGAGCTACAGTGTTAATTAGTTGTTTGTGGAGTCTCAGCACAGGAGTCAGGGGAGAAATTATCTTTTCTCATGCCTAGGGCTGAATCATGAAAGGACTATTTTATTTCTAAAATGACCAAATACTCCAGGATTGTAAAACCACATCACAAAAATCTGAACCCATACTCAGATCTGCTAGCCCTGGGGAAATTTAAAAGAAAATAAGTAATTCAATTGTCTAAAAGGTTAAATGACAACAATGAAAACATGATATTTAGAGCCCTATACTCTCATTTCCAGGAAGACACAGAATAAGAGTAACAGAATAAAAAATTCTTAATTTTGAAAACTCTCCTAACCAAATGAAGTAAAAAGGGACCAATAAAGTTCTCAATTTCATGGCTTTTAAAGGCTTTTAAAGTTTATTTTAACAAACTAGTCCTTGGATTCTTGAAGTTAGGAACTGATTTCCAGATAGTATATTCTCCGTCCATCCAAGAGTGGATATATATTCTCAGTCTGATTTTCATTTTTCTCCTATTTAGAAAAGATGAACTAGAAAAATAGAAAACAAAGATTACACAGATAAAGGAATATGCAGAACCACAGTTTATGCATTTTTCATATTGCTATCAGTTATTCCTGTTATAAAATTATAGTCCTAATATTTCTCAGTTTCTTTGCTAAATGATTTTAATAGGTAGTAAGTATAATCAGACACGTGTATGCTGAATCAAGAAACCAACCTGCAGGGGGCGCTGCTTATCTGATTTTTCCCATCTTGAGTGCCAGAATTGTTATTGCAGGTTTTAGTAGGGATCACACTGCCCAGTGAGACTAACTGTGGGAATAAAAAAAGGGGTCATTTAGATCAAGACATTATGTAAACAACTGAAAAGTTAACAGAAGTACTAAACGTGCATTACAAAATGAAAATTATATACATTTTTGTAATTAACTCAACCACATAAGGATGAACAATAAACAAACAACTCTGAGATTTTGAAATGCCAGTTCTTCCTAGGAACTGGTAAACTCATAACACAGCTTAAAGTGTTTTACTCTTTTCTGAGTTAATATCTTCTCTTTCTTGTTTTTGAGTTCTTTTGTTTGTTTCTAATTTTAGAAACAAGTTTTAGTTTACAGTTATATGAAGACAGAATTTTAAATGCCAAAGTCTTTATTTTTATAATCTCAGTTATTCTGAAAAATTTATTCCTTTAAAACATTCTGTGCAATTCCTTCAACTACCTATCTACCTCTGGGAGTACTCCTTGTCTATCAAAGCATATGAAACCCTAATAAAGCAAGAGACTTTGTAGCCAGGTTTTTGCT
The DNA here is from genome assembly GCF_030435805.1 of Mustela lutreola. Classification (NCBI taxonomy): domain Eukaryota; kingdom Metazoa; phylum Chordata; class Mammalia; order Carnivora; family Mustelidae; genus Mustela; species Mustela lutreola. The sequence continues at coordinate 129,735,651 of NC_081290.1, read as the reverse complement.
CAGAGTTGCATTCATAGACATCCCATTCAAGAAACAAGGTAAGGTTTTTTGTTTTTTTTTTAAGATTTTATTTATTTATTTATTTGACAGAGAGAGATCACAAGTAGGCAGAGAGGCAGGCAGAGAGAGAGGAGGAAGCAGGCTCCCCACTGAGCAGAGAGCCCGATGCGGGACTCAATCCCAGGACCCCGAGATCATGACCTGAGCCGAAGGCAGCGGCTTAACCCACTGAGCCACCCAGGCGCCCCAAGAAACAAGGTAAGTTTTAACAGAGACTGTAATCTTTTCTTGCATATTACTAAATAATATTGAAAGACTTCTCATTTTAAATTCGCAAAAACCTTCTCAAATGTCTCTTTTTACTCTTTATTTCTCCCCCTCCTTCTAACTACTCACAATCCCCTCATCAACCTAAAGCTCTCATTTGAGCTCCTGGCTATGTCTTTTGAACCCCCCTAGTTTTTTTCTCTCCACAATTTCTGTATTGTATTTGGAGATTTAGCCTGAGTAAGTTGTTACCCTTTCTTCCTGCTACTCAGCAGTCCAGTTCTACTGACAGCAACACTAAAGAGTAGGAAACTCATCCAAGTTGAAGCAATCCAAACATGGCAAGGGATAGGGGATTCTTTGCAGAGGAAAAACAAAATCTTCTGAAGCCAGAGATAGGCAAATGGGGGAAAGAGGCAAGGAATATTACACAGCACTGAAGCTTGTCCCTTTTGTCTCTACAATTTCCAGCACTTGCAGTTCAGCACTCTTTGGCTGTTTACATCTTGTTCAAGTGTGTGTGACTCACATCAGGATTAGGAAAGGCTATCCGGGTGTTTTAGAGTTGTCTGCTCTTTATAAAGAAAAATAACTTCCAAACTCAGTCTGAACAAAAAAGCATTCCCTATTGCTCAGAAATCATGGATGCCAAGGCAATTTCAAGGCAATTATATGACCTTTCTGGACACAGCAATTCAAATGTCTATTGTTTAATCATTTACAGAGTAATGGTTAAGACCACAGGCTCTGGAGCTGGCCTGGCTGGGTCAGATATTCTATCTCTACAACTTTCTAACTACAACTGCAGCAAGTGGCTTACCTCCTATTCCTGTTTCTTAACCTAAAACAATGGCAAGGAAATCTACCTTATAGGGTCGTGACAGATCATGTTGTCACTAAAGGTGACATGCCTTGAACAGTGTCTAGCACACAAAAAAGGCTCGATATATATCAGTTATTGCCATCTGTGTCCACTCTCACATAGGTTACAGAGACGCATGGATCTGGGACAAGAATAATGTCTGCTAAAGTAATTTTAGTGTATTCATGGCATAGAAAAATTTCTATAAGCTGTGAAACACATGATGTTGTACATTCTGGGTTCACAAAAAGTGTTATTTAGTCTGGAAAATGACAGACTCTGAGTCTCCTGTAAATAAGTAAAAGACTGCCTTTCCTGAAAGATAGGCTAACATGCATAGAGCTTATGTCCAGGGTGAGCATTTTAATTTAATTTACCATTTGACAGACATATAGTTGGCCAGTGGCCTGGTATTCCTAAATCTGTAACTGTTACAAGCTTAATAATGGGTTTCAGGACCATTACTAATTATGGGTAGATGAAAGAGGTATTTTTTTTTTAATGGCCACTTTTTGAAAGGCCACTTTTCGAAGTTATTTAACATTTTAAATCATTTTAAATAAGCTTTCTTATTTAATATTTGATCCAGCTCTGAAAGCATATGTGTTTCCTTCTCTTTGTCAAGGTGAAGACTTGCTGCCATCCCTGTTAGTATAGTGGTGAGTATCCCCACCTGTCAAGGTGAGGACTTTCATGTTTCTTACTATTATTCTGAGAGTTTTTATCATAAATAGATTAACACCTAGGTTAACAAAATTTCACATTTTGTCAAATGCTTTTCTGCATTTATTAAAATTATCATGCAAATTTGTTATTGTTTTCTGTTAATATGGTAAAGTTTGATTTTTAATTTAGGATATGGTCTATATTGGTATATGTTCCATAGGTATTTAAAAGAATGTGTATTCTGTTGTTGGGTGGGCTGCTCTATAAATGTTGACTACCTCCTGTTGGTTTAGGTTGTTCAGTGCTTTTATACTGTTATACTTTTATACTGTCGTTGAATTTCAGCCTACTTATTCTATCTACTTGTTGAGAAAGGAGTGTTGTAAACTCCAACTATCATTCTGGATTTGTCAGTTTTTTCTTTCAGTTCTACCAGTTTTTTCTTCATGTATGTTAAAGGTCTGCTGTGTGGTATATACTCATTCAGGGTTGTTTTAAGTAAAAAACAGTATAAGTAAAAGACTGTTCTTGATGGATCGATCATTTTATCATTATGTAATATCTTTCTCTGTCTCTGACCATTTTTTTTTTTTTGCTCTGAAATCTGTTTACCCGATATTTATATAGGTATTCCTGCTTTCTTTTGATTAATGTTTACATGATATAATTTATTCCATCTTTCTCCTTTCAACTTGCCTGCATTGTTATGTTTAAAGTGAGTTTCTTATGGAGAGCATATAGGAGGGATTGTAGATTTTTAAATAAAATATAGATCACACATTTTTAATGCATAGTGCCAATCTTTATCTTTTAATTGGTGTATTTAAGCCATTTATATTTAATGTAATTACTGGAGTGTTAGAGTTTAAGCCTTCCATTTTATTTTCTGTTCTCTGTTTTTCTCATCTCTGTTTTCTTTTTCCTGCCTACCTGCTGGTTACTTGAACATATTTTAGTATTCTATTTTGATTTATCTGCAGTGTTTCTGAGTGTATGTTTTTATATAGTTTTTTTTACTAATTTAGGTGGTATATAATATATACATAACTTGTGCTGTCTCCTGGTGTCAACGTTTTACCCATTTCACCAGTATGAGAGAAATATGAAAACTTTTTCATTATGACCTTTCCTTTCTCCCATTTATAACAATTGGCTTAAATATTTCTCCTTCATATGTTAAAAACTATATTTAGCAGTATTATAATTTTTGCTTCAACTCAAACATAAGTTAGGAAATCCAGGAAGAGAAAGAAAATGTTCTGCATTTACAAAATACTTATTCTTTCCATCATTCCTTCTTTTCAAATGTGACAAATTTTCTTCTTCCACTATTTGTTATTCAAATCATATTTTCTTTGTAATTAAGATGTCGTTTCTTTTTCCTTTTTCAAGGTTGCTTTGGCTCTCTGCAGTCTTCTGTGGTTCTATATAAATTTTAGTATTGTTTATTCTAGTGCTGTGAAAAATGCTGTTTTTATTTTTATATGGATTGCATTAAATGTGTGGATTGCTTTAGGTAGTGTAGACATTTTAACAGTATTTGTTCTCCCAACCCATGAGCATCCATTTTTTTGTGTCGTCTTGAATTTCTTTAATCAGTATTTTATAGTTTTCAGAGTACAGGTCTTTCACATCTTTTGTTAGATTTATTCCTAGGTATCTTATTGTTTTGAGTGCAATAATAAATGGGATTGTTTTCTTAATTTCTTTTTCTGCTGCTTCATTATTGGTGTATAGAAATACAACAAATTTGGGGTACCTGGGTGGCTCAGTTGGTTAAACATCTGCCTTCAGCTCAGGTCATGATCTCAGGGTCTTGGGATCAAGCCCCACATCAGGCTCCCTGCTCAGTGGAGAGTCTACTTCATTCTTCTCCCTCTATGCTCTCTTTATCTCTATCTCTCTCTGAAACAAAAAAATAAATCTTTAAAAAAAAAAGAAAGAAATGCAACAGATCTTTTTTTTTTTTTTGAAATGCAACATATTTCTGTAGATTAATTTTATATTCTGCCACTTTGCTGAATTCATTTATCAGTTCCACCAGTTTCTTGGCGGAATCTTCCAGGTTTTCTATCTCATGTCTTCTGCAAGCTATCAAAGTTTTATATATTCCTTACTGATTTGGATTTCTTTTATCTCTTTTTGCTATGAGAATGGACTTCTAGTACTATGTTCAATAAAAGTGGTGATAGTGGACATCCTTATCTCAGTCCTGACCTTAGGGGAAAATCTCTCAATTTTTACCCATTAAGGATTGTGTTATCTGTGGGTTTTTCATATATGGCCTTTATTATGTTGAGGTATGTTCTCTCTAAACCTATTTTTTGAAGGTTTTTATTATGAGAGGATGTTGTGCTTTATCATACTTTCTCTGCATCTACTGAAATGATCATTTGGTTCTTATGCTCTTATTGATGTGATACATCAACTTGATTAATTTGTGAATGTTGAATCATTCTTGTGACCCAGGAATAAATCCCACTTGATGATGGTGAATGATTTTTTTAATGTATTATTGGATTTGATTTGCCAGTATTTTGATGAGGATTTTTGCATGTATGTTCATCATCGATAATGGCCTATAGTTCTCTTTTTTTGTGTGGTATCTATCTGGTTTTAGTATAAGATGAGGCCGGTCTCATAGGATAGATTTGGAAGTTTTCTTCTTCCTCTTCTATTTTTTTGAAATAGTTTGAGAAGAATAGGTATTAAGTCTTCGTTATATGTTTGGTAGAATTTGCCTGTGAACCCATCTGCTCCTGGACTTTTGTTTTTTGGGAGTTTTGGGGGTTCTGTTGTTGTTGTTGTTGTTGTTTATTAGAGTCAATTTCTTTTCTTTTCTTTCTTTTTTTTTTTTTAAAGATTTTATTTATTTGACAGATAGAGATCACAAGTAGGCAGAAAGAGAGGAAGGGAAGCAGGCTCCCCACTGAGCAGAGAGCCCGACATGGAGCTCCATCCCAGGACCCTGAGATCATGACCCGAGCCAAAACAGAGGCTTTAACCCACTGAGCCACCCAGGCGCCCCACTGAGTCAATTTCTTTGCTGGTAATCGGTCCACTAGATTTTCTAATCCTTCCTGTTTCAGCTTTGGCAAGTTATATGTTTCTAGGAACTTACCCATTCCTTCTAGGTTGTCCATTTTGGTGGCATATAGTTTTTCATAATATTCTCTTATAATTATTTGTATTTCTGTGGTGTTGGTTGTTATTTCTGCTCTCTCATTTGTGATTTTATTTATTTGAGTCTTTTTTACTTATTTTATTTTACTTATTTGAGTCCTTTCTCCTTTTTTTCTTGGTAAATCTGGCTAGAATTTTACCGATTTAATTGATTTTTCAAAGAGCCAGCTCTGGCTTTCCTTGATCTATTCTACTGTTTTTTAGTTTCTATATCATTTATTTCTGTTCTATTATTTATTATTTCCTTCCTTCTGTTGGGTTTTGTTGTTCTGTTTCTAGCTTCTTTATTCAAGATTTTTCTTGCTTCTTGAGGTAGCATTAAATTTTCCTCTTAGAACTGCCTTTGTTGCATCCCAAAGGTCTTGAACCATTATGTTTTCATTTTCTTTTGTTTCCACATACATTTTTATTTCTTTTATTTTCTGGTTGTCCCATTATTGTTTAGTTGCATATTTAACCTCCATGTATTTGTGGTCTTTCCAGATTTTTTTCTTGTTTCATTTTTTTCAATTTCATAGCATTGTGGGCAGAAAAAATATATGGTATGACTTTGATCTTTTTGAATTTGTTGAGGCTTGTCTTGTGGCCTAATATGTGACCAGTTCTGGGGAGTGTTCCACATGCACCTCTTGAGAATGTGTATTCTGCTGTTTTAGGATAGAGTGTTCTGAATATGTCTGTTAAATCCATCTGGTCCAGTGTGTCACTCAAAGCCATTGTTTCCTTGTTTATTTTCTATTTAGATGATCTGTCCATTGATATAAATGGGGTGTTACACTCCCCTCCTATTTTTGTATTATTATTATTGATTAGTTCCTTGTCTGCTATTTTATTTTATTTTTAAAGATTTTATTTATTTGACAAGTAGGCAGAGAGGCAGGCAGAGAGAGAGGGGGAAGCAGGCTCCCTGCTGAGCAGAGACCCCGATGTGGGGCTCAATCCCAGGACCCTGAGATCATGATCCAAGCCAAAGGCAGAGGCTTTAACCCACTGAGCCACCCAGGCGGCCCCCCCTTGTCTGTTATTTTTTTTTTAAAGATTTATTTATTTATTTTGAGACAGAGAGCATGAGTGGAAGGGGAAGAGAGAGAGGGAGAGAGAATCCCAAGCAGACTCTGCACGGAACATGGAGTGGACCCAGGGCTTGTTCTCAAAACTCTGTGATCATGACCTGAGCTGAAACCAAGAGTCGGATGCTTAACTGACTGCACCACCCAGGTACCCCTCCTTTTTTTTTTTTTTAAGATTTTATTTATTTGAAAGAGAGATAGCAACAGAGATAACGAGAGAGAATACAAGCAGGGAGGAGAGGGAGAAGCAGTCTCCCCACTGAGCAGGGAGCCCGATGTGGCACTTGATCCCAGGACCCTGGGATCGTGACCTGAGCCAAAGGCAAATGCTTAACCAACGTGAGTTACCCAGGTGTCCCTTTTATGTTTGTTATTACCAGCTTTATGTATTTGGGTGCTTCCATGATGGGTACATAAATATTTGCAGTTGTTATATCTTCTTGTTGGATTGTCTGCCTCATTATTATATAGTATCTTTTTTTTTTTTTTTTTTAAGATTTACTTATTTATTTATTTGAGAGAGAGAGGATGAGAGAGAGAGAGTATGAGAGAGTGGAGGGTCGGGGCAGAAGCAGACTTCCCACCAAACAGGGAGTCCCATGTGGGACTTAGTCCCAGGACTCCAAGATCATGACCCGAGCTGAAGGCAGTCTCTTAACCAACTGAGCCACCCACACACCCATATAGTATCTTTTTTTGTCTCTTGTTACAGTCTTTGTTTTAATGTCTACTTTGTATAATTTAAGTATTGCTACTCTGGCTTTCTTTTAACATCCATTTGTATGATAAATATTTCTCCATCTCACTTTTGATCTCCAAGCAACTTTAAGTCTAAAATCAGTCTCTTGTAAGCAGCATATAGATAGATAGGTCTTGTTTTCTACCCATTCTGTCACTATATGTAGTTTAATTGGAAAATTTAGTCCATTTACATTCAAATTAATTATTGATAGATATGTATTTATCACCTTTTTATTACCTGATTTTTAGTTATCCCTGAAAATTTTCTCTGATCCTTTCTCTTTTTTAAAGATTTTTGGAAAATTTATTTATTTGAGAGAGTGAGACAGAGAGAGCACGAGAAGGGGGGAGGGCCAGAGGGAGAAGCAGATTCCCCACTGAGCAAGTATCCCCATATGGGACTTGATCCTAGGACTCCAGGATTATGACCTGAGCTGAAAGCAGTCACTTAACTGAGCCACCAAGTGCAACTCTCTGATCTTTTCTTGTCTGACTTTCTTTTGTGATAGCCTTATGGTGTTTCTAATGTATATAACTGTCTTCTTTTATCTGGCTGCTTTTAAATTTATTTTTACTATATTTTACCATTTTTAAAAAAGATTTTATTTATTTGAGAGAGAGAGAAAAAGAAAGAAAGTGGGAGAGTTCACAGAGGGAAAGGGAGAGGGAGAAGTAGACTCGTGGATGAGTGGAGAGCCCAACGTAGGGTTCAATCCCAGGACCCTGAGACCATAACACGAGCCAAAGTCAGACACTTAACCAACTAAGCGACCCGGGTGCCCCATTTTGCCATTTTAATTATAATGTGTATTTATGTGGATCTGATTTATTGATTTTGTTGGGGGTTTTCCCTGTCTCCTGGATACCTCTTTCCTTCTGCATTTTAGGGAAGATATTATCTCTTCAAACAAGTTTTCTGCCCCCGCCTTTTCTCTCTCTTCTTCTAGGACTCTTATAATGCAAATGTTATTATATTTGATGGAGTCACAGAGTTTCCTAAATCTACTCTTATTTTGCATAATTCCTTTTCTCTTTTGTTCATCTTGGTTACTTTCCATTACTCTGTCTTCTAGGTCATTAATTCATTCCTCTGCTTTTCTGCTTTTTCCAGCCTGCTGTTGATTGTATCAAGAGTATTTCTAATCTTGTTTATTGCACTCTTCATCTCTGATTCTTTTCTATCACTGTGTTAAGGGTTTCACTAAAGTCTTCCACTCTTAAGTCCAATGAGTATCCTTATGATTACTGTTTTAAATACTCCATCAGGCATGTTGCCTTATATTTGTTTTACTTAGGTCTCTGGCTGTGGCTTTTTCTTATTCTTTCATCTGGTACAAATTTCTCTGTCTTCTCATTTTATCTAAGTCTCTATGCCTATTCTCTGTGTTAGGAAAGTCAGCTACATCTCCTGTTCTTAAGGGTAATGGCCTTATGAAATAATGGTCCTGTGGTGTCCTGCTGTGTAGTGTCCCCTGTTCCCAAGGGCCTGGCTCTTCTGGGAGTGTCTCCAGTGTGTACTACGTGTCCTCTGCTATTTTGTCTGGCTGTTTTATCCTTCAAGCCAATTGTCTGCAGAACTTCTCTTTACCCTTTTATGGGCAATGTTTGGTCCCTGGCCTGAATGTGGCATGTATTAGGTAGGTCTGCTCTGGTCTGCTTGTGAAATGAGACCTATCATCATTATTGCTAGAACTTGGGCTTCACAAAACTCCCATGTCAGAAGACACAATGTTGGCAGGGGTTTGGACTGGTCTTCTGGGGTAAGGCGTCCACTGCACTGGGACGAAGGCAAACATGACTTGGGAGTACAGTTCCCCTGAAGCACTAGGGACTTTGTGTAAGCAGGTTATGTAGGAAGTGGTGATGCTGAGCTTATGGTGAGGGCCAGGAGAAAGAAATGGCACCCACTGGTTCCTTTATTCCTAGAGGAGTCTCTCCATGAATGCTTCCTCTCTGAGATGACCAAATAACCTCTGCACTGTATACCCCATACACTCTTTAGATTGCTGTTCCCACTGTAGGTTTTTGGGTTGTTTGTCCTGCCTTTTCTCCAAGAGCAGCCCCAAATGCTTCTGGGCTCTCCTTGAGCCAAGCCTGCTGACCTTTAGAACTCCAGGCTTTAAGCCCCACTGGTTGTAAAAACTCATGAAATTTGGCCCCTCTCACATTCCAAGTCAGTTGCTATGGGGATTCATTTTCCCTATGCAATCCCCTATAAGCTAATCTCTCACCCTCCAAGACCACATCTCCCTCCCCAGCACAATGGCCATGATCCATTTCTCTCCCAAACTTCATCTCTGCCCTCCTACCTTCTTTGAACAGCCTCTTCTCTATCTTTAGTTGTGGAGTCTGCCAGTCTTCAAGCAATTTCTGGGGTATTTAGGATGATTTGACTGTTACCTAGTTGTATTCGTGGGACCAGGTGAGCTTAGGTTCCTCCTACTCTGCCACCATCTTCCCTTCTTCCCAGATTGGGTAATTTCTATTGTTCTATCTTCAAATACACTGTTTCTTTCCTCTATCTCCTCTATTCTGCTATTGAGCTTATCTATTGAGTCTTTTTGTTGCTGTTATTATGCTTTTCAGTTCTGACCTTTGCATTTCTCTTTTTATATTTTCCATTTCTTCATTGATGTTTTCTACTTCTTATTTGTTTCAAGCACATTTGTAATGTTTGTGAATCATTTAAATGATGAATTCTTTAAGAACTTTATTAGATGATTCTAGTATTGTTGTCATCTTAATATTATATCTATTTTTTGTTTGTTTAGTTTTAGTTTTTTTTTTTGTTTAGTTTGAGATCTCCCTGTTTCTTGGTATGAATGACTTTCTGTCAAAACCTAGACATTATATAATGAGATTTTGGGTTTTGCTTAAATCTTGTTTTAGCTAGTTTCTTCTAGGAAAGGAAAACAGAAGTGGGAGGTATACTGCCATACTGTCTCATTACTGCCTGGTAGTACAGAATTTCAGGTTCCCGGGGTGCCTGGGTGGCTCAGTGGGTTAAAGCCTCTGCCTTCAGCTCAGGTCATGATCCCAGGGTCCTGGGATCGAGCCCCGCATAGGGCTGTCTGCTCAGTAGAGAGCCTGCTTCCCTTCCTCTCTCTGCCTGCCTCTCTGCCTACTTGTGATCTCTCTCTGTCAAATAAATAAATAAAATCTTAAAAAAAAAAAAAAGAATTTCAGGTTCCCACTTGGCCTTCATTGACATCTGGAGGGAGGAGCTAATCATTACTGTGAGATGGGAGTAGGAGTTCCTGCTTCACACTCAGCTACCATTGGACTGGGAGGGGTCCAGGGGTTTGTTACTGCTCTGCTCATGGCATTGACTGACATTATGGGAGTGGATTGGCCTCATTATTGCTGGGTGGCATTAAAAGTCCTGACTCTTCAGTATGTCTCCTCTGAAACCCAGCAAGGAGGGGCAAAGGCACTTCATTATCTCTCATTGCTTCTGCATAGGTATGAAAATCTATATGGTGTTGAGTGATACTGCCTGGGAGAGATGAAAATCCTAGCTCTCTGGTCAGCTTTCTTTGTCACTGGCCCAGCAGAAGTTTTAAGGGGAAATTGGTGCCACTGCTATTACAGTCTGGGAACAGTAGGCTTTCCATCTCAACCTTTGCTGGCATGGGTAGGATGAGGCTACAGTTTTTTCTGTGCTGTTTCACTGGAGCAGAAGAGTTATTACCTAACAGTTTTCTGTCTTGCTAGTTGCCCATTTCTTAGTTCTTTTGCTAGAGAGCTGGCTTGTTTTGTTTGCTTTCCGTTCACTGACATTTCTGGGTTGCCAACTTTTAGCTCCAAGTCTGAGATACATAAGGCAAAAACGAAACCCAGTGAACAACTTACCTCTGGTCCTGAGGTCTCTAGTTAGTCTGTCTTCTTCTCTCCACCTTTCAGGGTCATCTTATGTTTGTTTTCTATATAATATCAGAGGTTTTAGTTGTACTTTAGTGTAAGGAATAGGGAAAGTACATTTATTCCATCTTCCCATCTACAGTTTTTTGAAAATAAAACTGCAGTATGCTACTATAAACACTAGAGGTCTCTTCTAACACACTTTTTTTTCTTTTTTCTTTTTTTTTTTTTAAAGGAAGACTAATTTTCAGCATTCTCAAACATAAATGAGGGATTAAATTGCTGTTTTGATTAATTTTCAATTCCTAAATATCCAAATTTCTTAAATTTCATTTTTTAAAAAAAGCCAGCTTTATCTAATTATTTTCTTAAGATTACATTATTCAATGGGAGGAGCTACAGGTATGAGTAAACTGTGGCATTATTATTATTTGTCCACATTGATCAGTTTACTTTTGACATGTTATATCCAGTAAAGCCTTTGAAGGGAACACATCAACTGCAGTTTAAAACTAAAAAGTAAAACTTAAGAAGTCAGGATTTTGAAAATACTTTTACTACTCATATATCTTTAATGAAAAGCATTTATTGAAAATCAGAAGTTGTTCCCACATCCTGGAGAAAAGCAATTTACAATAAAAAATCTTTCTATTTTAGCCAATCTGGTAGCTGGAGTGGGACAGTGAGTGTTACAACACTTGGGTTTCTAAATGTTTGTTTACCAAATGTAAACCAAAGAAAGAGAGAGTTAAATACTGCATCTGGAAAAATGGAAAATTCTTGAGGCTATTTTCTAGTTGATTGTTAGTTTTATTGGCAGTGTTGTTTGCTCTTAACCTCTCACCTACATTCTCTCATCTTTCAGAACAGAAGGATTAGTCTTTCCAAGTGTTACCGCAGAAATTCAAATAGAAATTCTTAGTGTCTTTGGAAATGTAGATTACCATTCCAGTTCAAGTGTAGGTAAAGGTCATAAACTGCTTCTCTAACCTTGCTTTCTATAAGCCTTTGGGTAACTGGTAGTTTAAAACCAATTCTTTATACTCAGTTGAAGGCATTCCCATGACCTCTAACTGGACCAGCAGGATTTTACTCTAAATCACTTCAGTATTTAGAAGTCAAAAATTACCATAAGAAAACATGGATACCATTTCAAACCAAGCTTCCCTAAACTTTTGACCTGGGTGCATTTGTGATTAAAGAAGGTAAGGAAAGAACTAACTTTCTTCCAATAGAAAGCTTTTTCAGTTGCCTATTGTTTAGAATTACTGGTCATGACAGCTTAAAAAAAAAAAAGAAAGAAAGAAAGAAAGAAAAAAGGTCAAAAATCCGCATAATGAATGACATCCCGGGCTGTGCATTCTGAAAGTGATATATGTGAAACCAAGGCAGATTTGCTTGCTGCAGCGCTGGGGGTGTGGGGAGAGTAGGATCAGGAATGCTGCCTGGTGGGGTTTTCCAGGGCCTTCTCTTACCTCTACCACCTACTGACTGCTACCCCTACCCACTTTATTCATCCATAGGAACCAATACCTGCCTCATATAGTTCACAGAGATTTTTTTTTTTTTAAAGATTTTATTTATTTATTTGACAGACAGAGATCACAAGTAGGCAGAGAGAGAGGAGGAAGCAGGCTCCCTGCTGAGCAGAGAGCCCAACGCGGGGCTCGATCCCAGGACCCTGAGATCATGACCTGAGCCGAAGGCAGAGGCTTTAACCCACTGAGCCACCCAGGCACCCTTTTCCCAGAGATTTTTGAGGAACAAATGAAATAAGAAATGTGAGCAAGTTATTGGAAATCCAAAATACTAAAGTTTTCTTTGTGAATGAAATACAGTCATTTTACTCCGTAAAGCTATTTCCCCCCCCAAAGCTGGGAGACACATTGCTGAAGCTTGAAAGTAAATCAGAATTTTCTGGCAGTATGGGGGAAGGGCTGTGGGAAAAAAAATAGAACAACACATTTGAAAGAAAACACAATTGTCTAAAATGATTTAGAGCACTGAAGGAAACAGGAGGGGGGGGTGTTTATATAAACAAAGTTAAGTGGAGAGATTGGAGGAATAAACAGTATCTGGATCCTGAGCAGCCTAGTTTATTTCAAAAGAGATGTTTTCTTTAAGTGATAGGGGGCCAGTAAGTGCTTCTAAACATAATAGCCAAATGAATCAATATACATGTAAGATCTTGGCTAATGGTTTTTGGAGGAGCAATTGAAGTGGGTGAGACTAGAGGTCAAGAGATAATTAGAAACCTGTTACCATAGTGCAGGAAAGGAAGAAAGAAGTCCTGAACTAAGACACTGGCTGTGGGAATAAAGATATGGAAGATGTTGAATGGATAGAACTTTGGGCTGGTTTTTTTGGAGGAAGGGAAAGAGGAATTAAGGATTACGTTTAGATTTTCTGGCATACAAAACTGGGTAGATGGTTTTAAGTATTGTTTTTAGTGTTGTCTTTTCAGAAATCTCTAAGAATTGGGGCGCCTGGGCTCAGTGGGTTAAAGCCTCTGCCTTCAGCTCAGGTCATGATCCCAGGGTCCTGGGATGGAGCTCCGCATTGGGCTCTTTGCTCAGTGGGAAGCCTGCTTCCTCCTCCTCTCTCTCTCTCTCTCTCTCTTCCTCTGCCTGCCTGTCCACCTACTTGAGATCTCCGTCTGTCAAATAAATAAGTAAAATCTTTAGAAAAGAAAGAAAGAAAGAAAGAAATCTCCAAGAATTGACCTCTTACTAATTTTGATTATGTCCTTGTATGTACAAGGATCCATTATGTACTTATAACTTCTGTGAAGTTGTAAATCATCTCAGCCTCGTGTGTGTGTGTGTGTGTGTGTGTGTGTGCATAAAATTTAGCATTTCAAATTAATTTAAAAATGAAAGTATTTTATGTTGAAAGACATGGTATTTTGAATTTGCTTCAGAATAATCTATTGAGGGAGCAGGAGTAAACAGGGCTAAAAAAGAAATAAGATTAGCTCTATGTTAATAAATGCTGAAAATGGGTGCACAGAGGGGTGGCAGTAAACTATTCTCTCCGTTCTCTACCTTTAAAATTTGCATAAGGAGCACATTTTTTTTAGGATTTTAGTTATATATTTGTAGAGAGAGCACAGATGGGGGGAAGGGCAGAGGAAGAAGCAGGCTCCCCACTGAGCAGAGAGCCCCTTGTGGGGCTCAATCCCAAGACCCTGGGATCATGACCTGAGCTGAAGGCACTTAATCCACTGAGCCACCCAGGTGTCCCAGGGACACATTTTTTGGACTAACTAAAAGATTAAACAAATACACAAGTTTGTAAAAAGCATTTCTAAGAAAATTTTGTTCATAAGAAAAGCAAGAGCATACCATTCTAGGAATTAGGTAGTAATGGCAATGCAGTTTTTGAATCTCTCTGGATTTCCCTGTTAAAGCAATCAGAGCAACTAAGAGAACAAAACCAAATGCAGAAATCTACTAAACGATTCTCAGTGACTCACTGGAAAGGATGGTGGACAATTCTGAGAATAGTTGCAGAACCTGCTTGTGCCAATGACTTCAGTGGGATTTCAGGAAGTTGAGGATGCAGGATCTGTCCAGGAATTTGGGCCTAAAAAATTCTCGAAAGGAACAAACCAAGCCAGCTTTCTATGGCAGAGCCCTGCACCAGGGAGAAAACGCTGAAAGTAGAATCCTGTTTGAGTAGGCCAGATACGATAGAGGCAAAGGAGAGGAAATTTAAATAAAATTGGTGGAGAAGACCCGAAGAGGAAAATCTCGGGAATTTTACTGCTATATTTTTTATCACTTTGTAAAAACAACAAAAGAGAGAGATCTAGGGCTGTGAAGTTAGTTAGTTTTTTTTGTTTGTTTTTTTTTTGTTTTTTTTTTCTGAGAATTTAATGAAGGGTCTGTTTACCCAGGTGTGGACGAAGGGGGGGGTGCGGTGTTGGGGAAACCACAAGGGAGAGCAGTGTGGGCCATGACCACCCTTGGCCCCGAGAGGGCCTGGTCAGGACTGTGGCCTTCAGTGGATGGAGGCTACTGATTTGCACTGATTCTGCAGGGAAAGACCCAGAGAAATGAAACCCCTTCCCCCCCCACTCCCTGTGATCTGTGGCTCATTCATTCCTCTTGAGAAGACAGGATTACTCATTTCACTTAAAAAAAGAATTGCAGAAAAGGATTTATCAAATTTCAAGCCAAGATTATGTTATTAGAAAAAAAAAAGACAAAATGGGGGTATATTAAAATAAATCCTTCACATACTACGAAATAATACCAATAATCCAACTCAGAAAATGAATGAGAACTGTAACCTAGTATCTTGAAATATGTTAAAGTAACATAAAGGAAAGTATCATAAGCTGTGATACAGCATCAAAAATCAGAATTTTTTTTAAAATTTCGTAAATGAGTAGAGAAAAAGCTTTAGATGAGAAGTGAAAGAACTCAGAAAATGAAACACTAACAAAGCCAACACAACATGCTCTAAAAGAAATAGAAGATGGCAAAGAAGGAAACTTAAACATCAAAAGGAAATGAAGAAAGAGATAAAGATTTGATTGAAAGTGGTAGCTGTGAACGTCAACAAAACAGGATCCAACATGGATTATGGGCGACCTTTTGAAGAGGAAAACCAAAATAATTGAAACAAATGCTGAAATCTGAAATTCAGTAAAATTTTCTTTAGGAAAGATGTGAAACTGTTTATTGAATGTGCCCCCTGCTTGCATGAGGTAGTAGCCAACAACAGACAGTGCAAGATTTCTAATTGTAACAAAACTATAGCTTTTCATGGAGGAAAAAATATATCCTTTACGCATCAGTGCAGAAAGGGCACAGAAAGTATTGCTGGCTAATAAATTACCCCTAAAACTAGTAACTTAAAACAACAAAGAGTTTGTGTGGTCGGGAATTTGGGAGCCACTGAGCTGGATGGTACTAGTTCACCAGCTCTCATGATGTTGCAGACAAGTTGTCAAGCAGAGCACCGAGCATCTCAAGACTTGACTGGGGCTGAAACGTGTTCTAAGCTCACCCATATAATTGTTGGTACCTCCATTCTTCACCACACAGGCTTTCCATGGGCTGCCCGAGTGACCTCATGGCAGATGGCTTTCTCTCAAAGTTGTGATCCAAAAAAGAAGCAAGAACTCAAGATGGTAGTTGAATCCTTTTATAACCTATCTTGAAAGTTACATACCATGACTTCTGCTATATTCTATCGGTCAGAAAGACCAATATCCATCCTGGAAGGGGCACAAGGGTATAAAGACCAGGATATAAAAGGTATAAAAGACCAGAGATCATTGAGGACTACTTTGGAAGCTCAGAGAAGCTCAGAGAAGCTCCAAGTCACATAACTGAAAGGAAGATCTGTATATCAAACCAAGATCTATGTGACTCCAGAAACCGTTCTCTTTATTGTATATTCAAGCTGAGATGGAATGTAGATTACAAATGTTTTAGATCTTTCTCTTAGAATTAACTATAAGAAAAATAGACTAACCTTTCTAGGAGTTTCATATCTATATTTTTAACAGATAAATAGGTCTTACTTTATTTTCAGTGTCCCCGGACATCCCCAAACACTTTTCAAAGTTCAGCCTAACAGCTTAGCCGTTCATCATTTTCAAGTAGAGAAACTCTTTCATTTATAATGTGTATGTATGTGATTTATGTCTGTTTGGTTTTAGGAAGGAAAGATCAAAATGGTCTGGATAACAGGAGCCCAACCTAAATTTTAAGGTAGTGATTCTCCACCTCTTTTGTTGACACATTTTATTATATAATATCCACAAATCACATTCTCTAAGATAGCGCTACTGGTTTCATGAGAAAAGTCTTTAACTGTTGGGAAATTTTTGAGCGTACAATGGCAGATACAGGTTTTCCAAAATTTTAATTTTCATGTGAAAGCTTGAATTTTATCATTGGCAATAAATACCATCAGTTATTTTTCCTTGAACTGGTGGGCTCACTTTTTTATTTTTGAAGAAAAAGTCTACCAAATGTAGTAGTCAGTTTGGGCTGCTATAACAAATTACCATAGATTGGGTGCTTACAAACAACAGAAATTTATTTCCCACAGTCCTGGAGACTGAAAGTCTGAGCTCAGGGTGCCATCATTGTTAGGTTCCCAGAGAGAGAAAGCCCTCTTCTGGGTTGCAAACTGCTGACTTCTCATATCCTTGCATGGCAGAGGAACAGAAAAAGGAAGTCAACTTGCTTGTGACTCTTCCAAGGGAACTAATTGCCATGCATGAGGGTTCCACCATAGTGACTTCACCTAATATTAATATTTCTCAAAGGCCCTTTCTCCTAATACCTGATGGGGAAGTAGGGCTTCAACATATGAATTTCTGTAGGGATACAACACGACATGCAGTCCATTAACACCAAATACCCAAATTCAAGTAATCACAGTCATTCTTTTGGAAAAAATGATGTTCCCATTATTCCATGAAAAAAAGCAGCTACTTAAGTTTACACTCAATCAAAAAAGTGCATTTTCTTTTTTTAAAAACCACTTTATTGAGATATGATTGCCAACAATACAGTGCTTTTTCCTGAGGCAATTATTGTACTTGGTATGCAGAAGTGCTTTATTGGTATTTACATTTCTTCATCAAGAATGTTAGAGAGTTGAGCACTCAAGGGACAAGATTTAATAAAACCTTAAAAGTTTTTACTGCCTCATTGAGGAGGGTGTGTTTCTTTTCTTTTTTTTTTTTTTTTCCGGAAGTATATGACAATGAAAATGATGATGGCTAGTTCAGTTTGATGCCCCTGCTTGAGTTTGTGTTAAGGTACCAAGAGTTTAGCCACCATTGCTTTTGCATCACCAGTGTAGCTGCCAACACAGAGAAGAAAGCAAATGATGTGTTCATTCATTCATTATTTCCATGATAATGAAGCTGATAAAGTTTCGACCCACATACACCTTCTTGAGAGTGTTTTGAGAACACCTGGTTTTAAATTGCTACAGTCATTAGACTCTGATAAGTTGAAAATTTTAACTTGAGGTTTTTGTTTTGTTTTGTTTCCTTAGGATTTCTTGAGACATTTTCCTTAATCATGTTGCCTGAGTCCTTGACCTGGGCTCAACACCCCAAACCCGGCCCTGATAATATTTCCAACCACATCCTGTGTCAGGCAGACCGTGTCAGTTCACCATATGCCCAATCTAAGGGCCAAAGAACTGGCTAAATCTCCCGCTGTTCCGGTCTATTCTGGACCTTTACAAGCGCTCTGCTCTGCATCATCAGCATTTCCCATAGGAGAGGCTGGACTTTCCAATCAAGGCTTGGACACAGCTGCCACACCTCTAGTTCGGGGCCATGAGATGAACACTTCCCTGATTATTATCAGCCATCCAACTTCACTATCACTTGCAGATTTACATTGTTAAAATGTGCGCATCTGTGCCTTTGCTGAAAAAAATTGCCCCCAAAGTATGCAAAAAGTCTGCTACTTAGGAAAAGTTACTTGATACTAAAAACTGTAAGACCTTGGACTCAGCAGAACATATTCTAGGAGGAAACGGGGACTGAGGATTGTTACGAGAGACCGATAGGGCCACAAGTTACCTTTAAGTGATCTCACTCATGGCATGTATATAGACAGTCACTGGAGGTTCATCACTGGTGAGGAGTTTTTTGCGTGTCCCTTTGAGCAGCATGAGGAATATTGCTTTTGTGAATCTGAGACCTTGGTCTTAGCCCCCTGCTGGCTCAGTGACTACCTATTATGGATTGAACTGTGTTCCCTCAAAATTCACGTGTTAACGCCCTAATATCCAATACAACTCCTAATTTAAAGGGATAATTAAGGTTAAATGAGATCATAAGAGTGAAACCTGGAATAATAGGACCACTGTACTTAGGAGACACACTAGGAATATATATTCAGGGCAAAAAGGCCATGGGAGATTTCATTAAGAAATAAGCCATCTGGGGATGCCTGGGTGGCTCAGTTGGTTAAGCAGCTGCCTTTGGCTCAGGTCATGATCCCAGCATCCTGGGATCGAGTCCCACATCGGGCTCCTTGCTCGGCGGGGAGCCTGCTTCTCTCTCTGCCTCTGCCTGCCATTCTGTCTGCCTGTGCTCACTCTCTCTCCCTCTCTCTCTCTGACAAATAAATAAAATCTTTATAAAGAAAGAAGGAAAGAAAGAAAGAAAGAAAGAAAGAAAGAAAGAAAGAAAGAAAGAAAGAAAGAAATCAATCAATCAGCCATCTGTAAGCCAAGGAAAGAGGCCTCGGGAGAGGCCTATTGATTTTGGACTTCCAGTCCCAGAACTATGAGACATTACCTTTCCATAGCATTATGACAGCCCTAACAAACTAATTCAGGGAGCATAAAGGAAAGAAGGTAATCCAGGATAAACCCAAGAGACTTTTGCTTCCTCATCCCGAGCACTGCCTGTCCTCCCTGCAGCCACCCCAGAGCCGCTCGAATCTGGCAGGTTCACCAGTAAGCCTGCCTGATTTCCTGTCCACATGTCACTCTGCTCCTCCACAGGGCAGGGCAGACACAAACCTCTCCCTTAGGGCCAACGTCCATGCAGTGTGTGCTCTGTATTCCTGTCATAATGATACTTTTTAAGAATAAAATAAGGAATGGGAGTTTGCTACTATATTTGTATTTGAATTCACCTCTTGGGGCTCACGCATTCCCAAGAGGTGATTTGGAGACCTCGTTTCAGTCATAGAAGGAAGCCAGCCTGACCAGGACTAAGGTGCATCCATTGGACATCTTGGGAAATTTATTAGGTCCATAGGCCATAATAGGAGATGCCAGAAGGCCATCCTGGGGTGGAAAGGAGCTTGGCTTCAGAGCACTCTCTGGCAACTGAGAACTAGCTCTGCACTTACCAGGGAAAAAAGCCCAAGATATGCACAGACTTTGTGACACATTAGAAAAAAAAGTATACACATACATATATGTATAAATGTGTGTGTATGTGTTATCTCATATATAGGCCAATCTATTGTCTTGGAAGAGAGCTTCTGGAAGGACATTCATATATAGGTTTTTATACACACACCACAGGAAAAGTAAGCAGGAATGAAAACTTTTGAGTCGTTTACCTTCTTATATCTGGAAGAGTTCTCGGGAAGAGAAATAATCTCTCTTCATGATGCTTACAGTTTATTTTATTTTCAAAGATAAAAGTTTGTGGTTATGTAGAAATTAGCCAAGAAAAATGGTTTGCAATGTCTGAAAGAGGGTTTGAATATTTTCTTAATGCCTTCAGGTTTCTTGGCCTCTCAGCTTAAATAGCTAAGCTACATTAAAAAAAAAGTTTTAAGCTATAAAACTGTACTCACTATGTGCACTTACTGTTTCCTCTTTTCCATTTAATGTGTCTTCTTATCCTCCTCCACCATATTTATACCCATCCTTCCCCACGTGAGCTCACACACACACACACACACACACACACACCCCCCGCATCTTCTCCCTTCACACCTCTTACATCCTGTCAAACACATAACTGTTCATCTTGCATTGCCAAGAGCTTCTCAGAGGACAAACCCCAGCCTGATGGAAGAAATTAATTAGCCTAGTGAAATGGTGACGCTCACTGCCTCTGACTAATGTTTTTAAAGGGGGAGGAACAAAAGCTTATTTTTTTTTTCCATGAGATGGAAATGAACATTGGGCTTTTTTATTTTTTAAGATTTTATTTATTTATTTGACAGAGAGATAGGGAAAGAGCACAAGTAGGCAGAGCGGAAGGGAGAGGGAGAAGCAGGCCCTCTGCTCAGCAGGGACCCCGAAGTGGGGCTTGATTCCAGGACTCTGGAATTATGACCTGAGCTGAAGGCAGACACTTAACCGACTGAGCCATCCAGGTGCCCCCATTGTCTGGGCTTTTGTGCAGAGTCTGATGAGAGGAAGTCTCAGGCAAGAAGGAACACCAGCAAGCTTGGTGGTGGAAGTTGTAAAGGGTGCATTAAAAGACCCTCAAGATTTGGCAGTGGAGGATTCACAAGCAGCCTGAGGATGTGGATGAATGCATTTAAAATTTCTCTAATGAGAACCACTCTTCAGGCAGGTGTGGGTCAAGATAGCAGAATGCTCAGTGAAAGCCCCTGCCTTGCTAAGACAGGGCGGGTAGAGGTGAGGGGTGTAGGGGAGGACAGGGAAGGAGGGGAAATGTTTTATGATAGATATAAGTTAATAAAATATTCAGAGAAGAGAAAAGCACCACAGTCGCTAATAGATATTGTTTACTTTGTTCAGAGACATACTGAAAGTGGTTTGAAAATCACTTAAAGTTCACGGACACCTCTAACTTTAAACTCACTAAACCCCTCAGTGTGGCTGTCACCATGGGGCGGAGTCTTCCTGTCTGGGTGGACAATGCATGATTTGGAGACACAGTGAACCCTCCCCAGCATTTGGAGTCAGGAAGGCGGTGACATTCCATTGTCACGAGAATTAGTTCCTCAAAGACTCTGCTGCCCTAACATGACCTCCCGCAGGAATCCTTGATTGATGTGGAGTGCAAAGGGGCAACCTCCTGGAGAGCCAGGGGAGGAAAGGAAAAGTCTCAACTTCCAGTCCTTGCTCAAAGAGTAACTCAAAAGTTCAAGGCTTTTAATGTGCGAAGCGGATAAATTCTGGGTTCCCTTCTGGGTCTTGAAAAAATTGAAAGCACTTATTACTGTTTTGTCTCTTAGTAGTGTTATCTGTATAAGGCCACTAATAATTTGCTTCCTCCTGAGCTGACCGGGTCAACTGAAATTTCAAATGAAGTGAACATGCTTAGCCTACCCCACCCTTCCCGTAAAGATGGCCTCATCTGGGGGAACTCTATAAGGATCTCGTTCTCTGTAGGAGGTAAAGGAAACATGGCTGTTGAAATTTCGATCATCCTTGACTGACCTCAAAAGATACTTGAAATCATAGAAGGAAACCATTCTAAGAGTAAACCAGGGAAACTCTGGATTCAGCTATCATGTGAAAAATTATGTACTTTAATCTTAAACTAATTAAATGAGCTTATCTGGTAACCACCAAAATCTGACATTGAAAGATACAATCCTTTGCTCTTATCAGAAGTATCCAAAATATGAGCCACATTAACTATTACTAATGGGAAAATCTCAGTGCCATTATTATAATGTGAAAGGACTGGTGTTTTTGTTGCACAAGAGTTCTGCCCTGTGCCAGGTCTGTACATTTCAGTTTTGGAAACAACGTTTGCCATATATCCAAATATGAATAACCGTAGTTACTGTTTTAGCAAAGAAATGTGAATATAAACATCCTTTTCATTCTTTCTATTGGATGCCAGGAAGTAAAACCAAACGAAGAACCTGTCTCTTTCTTTCATTTTTTTTCTTTATGATGATGATAATCATATCAGTAAAGTGGTAATATTTTTCACATATTATGGTTAATACATGTATATATCTTGAGTTATTTGAAATGGATATGAACCACTGTGAAGATTTTCCTCTCTTGAAAATGCTATTGATTTCTCCCGCGTGATTGTTGTTTCTTCCCCTGCTCTTTCTGTCTTTCCCTTTTCCTTTCATCTCCTTTACCACTACTTAATGACTTTCCTGAGTTTTTTCATACATAGTCATACTTAGTTCTACTCCTCACATCCTATAATAATGTAGAGAATCTGGATTTATGTTACTTTTCTCTGAAGAGTATTGCATTGTGTTCTCTTATAATTAAATTACAAACAGATCACTTTGATCCTAGGATCTTAGCTATAGGCTTTGTTGGGATGAGTCTCTTTTAGTTTGCCTTAGTCAGAGGACATAACCCTCAGTTTGGGGACATGATTTTTACTCCTAGTAATGGCCCTTTTGGGTTTTCAGTAGAAAGCCCAAGGTGATTATTCTAACTCCAATCTCCCCAGATTTCAGACAGTGGCTTAAATCTTTGTTTAGCTCTCTAGCCTCCCAGCAGCTGCTTTCTGCTGGGTTCTTTGGACCATCACTTGGCATGTGAACAATCCTAGAGTCCTCCAGAGACTTGAGGGAATTGTTTTGCAGATTTGACACTCTCTCCTCTGAAACTGTTACTCTCTCAACCTCTCAGGACAGAACTCTGATTTTCCTGACCCCAGTACCACTGATTTTGACCTCTGTCCCAGATGGGCCATGTGACTGGAAGATCCCCTCAAGGGAATAGTCAGTTCAATGTAGAGCTCACCTGGTGTGTTTTCCTTCCTTTGAGGACGGTGTCCCTACCAATACTGCTTTTGGTTGCTCTCCAATGCTTTCAAACTATTGTTTTTATATTTTGTCTAATATTATAATTGTTATCAGTAGGGGCTTTAGTTCAATCCAAAGCTATCCTTCCATTACCAGAATTGGAACCCCTACTTCTAATGTTAAAGAATAGAGCAGAGGTTATATTGAATCCTACCTGATGATCTGCCCTCAACCTGATTAGTTAGCAAATCGTTTTCTGTTTAATTTCCTGCATCATAAATATATAGTAAAATTCTCTTTTCCTAAAGCATCAATACAATGTATTGGACATAGGATGTAAGCAAGGTTAATTTAGCTACAAATGTTTTGATTCCTAGTATCCTTTTAATTGAAACTGATTTGCCTTTTAAAGGGAAACTTACCCCTGATTTCATATTTTATTTTTTTTTTAAAGATTTTATTTATTTTATTTGACAGACAGAGATTACAAGTAGGCAGAGAGGCAGGCAGAGAGAGAGAGAGAGGAGGAGGAAGCAGGCTCCCTGCTGAGCAGAGAGCCCGATGCGGGACTCGATCCCAGGACCCTGAGATCATGACCTGAGCAAAAGGCAGCGGCTTAACCCACTGAGCCACCCAGGCACCCTGATTTCATATTTTCAAAGAGAGAATTGTACAATTTTGTTTCCATCTCTGGAAAATAGCTATAAGGAGCAAGAAGTGTAGAGGCACACATGTATATGAGACTACTGTGGGCTAATGATAAACTTTAAGAATAAATTTTATGGTAGTAAAATACACATAAAAATTTGCCATCTTAACCATTTTTAAGTGTGCCATTAAGTGGCATAAATTATCATCACTATCCATCCACAGACGTCTTCTCATCCACAAAATCGAAACTCAGAACCTTTTAAATGGTAGCTCCCCATTCCTCCAGCCCCTGACCACCACCATCCTACTTTCTGTCTCCATGAATGTGACAGCTCTAATATGCATACCTCACATAAGTGGAATCATACAGTATACGTTCCTTTGTGATTGGCTTATTTTGCATTAACATAATGTATATGTCCCGCCATTTTGTAGCATGTGTCAGAATCACCTTCCTTTTGAAGGCTTCCATTATGGATGTATGCTTTCTTTTGTTTGTCCACTCATTGGTCAATAGACACTAAGGTTTTGTTTCCATCTTTTAGTTATTGTGAATAATGTGCCTGTGAACACAAGTGTACCAATAACCCTTCTGGTTCTTGTTTTCAACTCTTATGGGTATACGCCCAGAAATGAAATTTCTGGATCATACGGTAATTCTATTTTTTTTTTTAAGGTGTATTCATTTATTTTAGAGAGAAAGAGAGAAAGAGCATGTGGTGGGGAGGGAGAGAAAGAATCTCAGGCAGACTCCCTGCTGAGCATGGAGCCCAACACGGGACTCAAGCTCATGATCCTGAGATCATGACGAGCCAAAACCAAAAGTTGGATGCTAAACTAACTGAGACACCCAAAGGTGCCTATTTTTAATTTCTTGAGGAACTGTTTATATTGCTTCCCACAGTGGCTGCCCCATTTTGCATTGTCACCAACAGTGCTTCACCAGCATTTGTTATTTCCTGTTTTGTTGATGGTAGCTATTGTAGTGGAGATGCAGTGATATCTCAGTGTGGCTGTGATTTACGTCCTCCTGAAATGATAAACACTTTGCTTAATTGCATTACATTGTATGCTTAAAAGCATACTTTAATTACAAATACATATAAAGGTTATTAGTATGTACATGCTATAGGGGAAATATTTTGCATTTTAGAAAATCTAACAGCCAACTTTTTTTTTTTATTACCTGCTATGTGCCACACACTGTGTAAAATGTTTAGTATGTGACATTTTACTTTACCTTTGCTGTTACCATTGAGGTAGATACCATTATTTTATCTATTTTACATATGAGGAAACTGAGGTGAAGAATTCAGGTTCTTTCCCAGAGTCACACAGTTAAGAAATCAAAATCAAGCAGTTCAACTCCAAGATTCAAATGTTTGGACCAAAAAAGAATGTTAGTAAGATTGTAAGAGGAAACCTTGGCATCTCTTCATTTCACGTTTTTTGTTTGTTTGTGTGTGTGTGTGTGTCTGTGTGTGTGTTTTAAACAGAGACTTGAATCCTAGATTTGGTCATGTCCCAGGACTCTTCATGAAGAATCTTAGCAAAGGACTTCTGTTCCCACCTCTGGGTAGTGAAGGGCCTGCCTGACAGCAGACACAGAGGAATGTCAAGTCACCAGTCTCTTCCCTTGTCAGGCAAGTTCATGGGAGAAGAAACACTCAAAGAATCAAGACTATGTTTTCATTTCTGCTAGTCTTCTGGGGAGTCCCTTTTTAAAAGTGAGTCTCAGAAACTCCATATTGTAAACCTCCTTCTCTGGGCCTAGCTATTCATGAGAATCAATAATTATAATTTTGTGTGGCTGTGGCCTAACCTCTTACCCACTCAAATTCTCTGTTTGGCTCTTTTCATTCTATTTATTCACATTCTGCTTGGCTCTTTTGTTTCTTTTATATTTTGTTCTTTTGAAGTGCTATAAAAAAACTAACCAGCTGATCCAAGATCACACAAATTCTATCATTGAAGCATAACCATAGGGTACATCATGTTAGAAATAGTTTGGCTAGGTATAGTGGCCTGCCCTCAAAGATTTGAAGCCAAGGCAGTGATATAAAAGAAGGAATCAAATATGTTTTGCAAAATGTAGTGAAAAAGCCATGAGAACTCACCAGTAATAGTACCAAAGTGGGGTAGAACACCCCTTCCTCAACCATATCCAGTCTTTCCTTGTGAGTACAGAAGGAATGATGGGGATAAAGTGGAACTTTGAGTCCCCTGGACAAAAATCCTTTTTGACTTGGTTTTAAAAATCAGTATGTCCCGCAGCTTCCTTACCGTTGTCATTGTCACTTCCTTTAAGAAAGTGCTCACACTAGGAATTTTAAGTCTTTGTTTTGGTGTAATTTGGGCCCTTTGGGGTGCTTGGTAAGATATTCATTTATTAAAAACCTTTGCAATGTTCCAGGCACTGTTTTAGATGCTGAGAAGAACAGTTATCATATCAGAAGGGGAAACACAAAGAACAGGAATGCTTTTCATCCTGGTTTCAGGAATAAGAACAATTCACAGAGCCAGGCTGCCAGGGAGCTGTTCTGAGACCAGAAATCTATTCAGGTATGTTGAAGACGTATCATTTGGTTGCTTTCTAAATAACAGGCATGTCTTGTGCTAAGCTTTCCCCCCAACTCTTGTCTTTGATTAATCTCTTTCTTGACTTCAGAGACTCTTTTTATTCATAATTTCTGCATGCTCATCACTTCTTGTCTCCGGGCTTCTGCATATTGATTTGAGTACAGCTTTTGCTGGTTGTTGTTGTTGTTGTTTTTCCTTCACCCAGAAATACCCTCAAGTGAATGTGGTGAGTTCAGTTTGGCTGTTGCATTCCCTACTCGTCACAGTGCTTATGCCATGACCCTCTTATACATTGCTGGCCAGTCTACATGGGTTAACTCTTGAGCCAGGTATCTCCTTCTATTCTGTTCTAATCAAGACTACTTGATAAGATATTCACTTACTATCTTAGGATTCACTCAGTAAGTTTTCCCTCTAAGGCCTGAGAAATAGGAGACACCTTGCAAAAAACACTGTAATTAAAAAGCACCTCAGTTCATTTTATTAAAATCTATAAATATCTAGCATCTATTTTTTTTTTAAAGATTTTATTTGACAGGCAGAGAGAGAGAGAGAGAGAGAGAGGGAAGCAGGCTCCCTGCTGAGCAGAGAGCCCGATGCGGGACTCGATCCCAGGACCCTGAGATCATGACCTGAGCCGAAGGCAGCGGCTTAACCCACTGAGCCACCCAGGCGCCCCAATATCTAGCATCTAAAAAAGTGCATTGACCATAGTAAGTACACAATATGAAGCAATCAGCTCTTTACATCTGGAGGCACTGCACATATTTTCATCTTAATGCTACATGTGACAGACTTGATCTTTTATCATTTTATAGTCTTATTTGAAAAACTTTTATATAAATTACAAATCTATATAAATTAAAGAAAAACTCAAATATTTTGATATACTATTACTTCATTGGTTTCCATAAAACCATACTGCATGGCAGCTACTCCGTGTTAGGCCATACAGTCAATGTTATTAATAAAGTTCCTTAAATTTTATGAAACTATTTATAGAATATAACTAGCTTTTATTTCTGAGGTTTTGAATACCCTGTACTAGAATTACTTCATTATTTCCCTTCCTCTATAAAATTGGTCATTTGACTCTGAATTTAGTTTGATATTATATTCAAAGCCCAATTTTTCCCATAAACTGTTATGAAAATTGTTATGATCTTATTGATTGCCCATGAAATAAAGATTATTCTAAGATTCTTTTAATCTTGCATGCAATGTTTTGACCACCTCTATAAATTTGCCTTTTATACAGCCATTGCATTGTAAAACTTATTGGGCGTTAAGTATACTTTCAAACATAGAAATTGTATTGTGCTTGCAAAGAAATGTGAATGTCAAAAAAGTGCAATTCGCAATTATTTTTCACTTCCAGTCAGTGTTTCTGTCTCACTTTCAGAGGGGTAAGCTCTCATTCACTTTAAAATATTTCTTCAAAATCCTGTCATATTGGTTGCAGCCTGTCCTACTCATTTCCATCGCATTATCACCCTTTCCAACATTCTCCTTGATGTTACTGAGTGAATATTCACAAAATCATTTCCCTCTCCATTGACAATTTCACCCTCAGTTGCTTCACTTTTTCTTTGAGTAAGCAATTTTTAAAAAAAAATATTTTATTTACTTGACAGAAATCACAAGTAGGCGGAGAAGCAGGCAAGAGAGAGAGGAGGAAGCAGGCTCCCTGCAGAGCAGAGAGCCTGATGCGGGGCTCCATCCCAGGACCCCGGGATCATGACCTGAGCCGAAGGCAGAGGCCTCAACCCACTGAGCCACCCAGGCGCCTCTGAGTAAGCTATTTTTAAAAGAGAATTATATCATGGAATCAAAGACCCAGAGAGCTTCCTATTTTGCTTTGACAAAAACAGGAGTGCAGGAATGCGTTAATACATTAGTACACGGGGCGCCTGGGTGGCTCAGTGGGTTAAGCCGCTGCCTTCTGCTCAGGTCATGATCTCAGGGTCCTGGGATCGAGCCCCACATCGGACTCTCTGCTCAGCAGGGAGCCTGCTTCCTCCTCTCCCTCTCTGCCTGCCTCTCTGCCTGCTTGTGATCTCTGTCAAATAAATAAATAAAATCTTAAAAAAAAAAAAATACATCAGTACACAGACCTAACAGGTGTCGTTGCTATACGCATGCTCAGAAGCTTGAATCATTAAGGAACATTTGGGAAGATATTATCAGTGACCTGGAGATAAGATAGGTTAAAGCATAAATGAGCATGTACTCTATACTTCCCAATTGATGAAAACGGATTTAAGCTGAGGAGAATATTTGGAGGGCTTTAACTGGGATGTATGGGCCTGTGCGGCTTTTTAGATTAGGTAATAGAGCATCACATGTTTGCCAACAAAGTACTTTGTATGACATCCCTAAAATTTGGCCAGATTCTGTTATTAACATGACATAGATTAAATCTGTCAGTACTATCAATGACATCTGAGGAACAAATACTTCTTGAAGCCCTGAAGCAGAGATCAGTCTTCAGCTACTTAAAGGTAACCTAAAACATCAAAGTGTTAATAATGGGCACAGTGGCCGATTTGTCATTTTCTACATTTTTAGCAGAATACAAAAAGTGGTGAAGAGCTTATTAACATCAGATTTTTTTTGAACCAGATTTGAGAAAATTAAGCTTTTTGAGTGACAAATTTAAATAGAGCTTTGCATTAAATAAAGCATAGGTGGTTGTTTTGATAAGAGTATTCCTGAGTAATGGTTTTTTTTTTTTTAAGATTTTATTTATTCATTTGAGAGAGAGAGCTTGAGCAGGGGAGAGAGGCAGAGGGGAAAGCAGACACTCTGGTGAGCAGGAAGCACAACGTGGGTCTCAATTCCAGGACCCTGGGATCATGACCTGAGCTGCAGGCAGACACTTAACCATCTGAGCCACCCGGGGCCCCCTGAGTAATGGGTTTTATAGTGAAAAGATGGAGGCAAACACATAACACATGTATACACCATACCTTCATTTTTTAAAAGAAGGTGTGGTTGAAGCAATTGGTTTTAATTCTCCAATTATTTTCAGAGAGTTTCGAATTGTACTCACCAAGATAGCACAAATGCCTCAGAAAGATTTTTAGGTTTGGCCAGTGGCCACGTTCGTATCAGAACTAAACTCCAGACTCTTTTTTAGACTTTCTCATATTTTGCACATGTGCCCCTGTATGTTTCCACTCCACCTTCTGAGGCTTCTCAGTGAGTGGTGGATACTGCTTTTATTTATGCCTGCTTGAGGATAAGAAACGAGTTCTTGATTTCTAGTGTGCTTAAATAGGTTCGCTGCTGCTTAACTGATTTTTACCTTTTTAAGTATAATGCCCTTCTGATAGGTTGAAATATTATTCAACTTACCAAACAATAGAACTTAGATGTAACAATGATATTTTATGTACTCATTCGAAGTCTGAAATCATTAGCTAAATTGTACCTTTAACCTAGTGGTCATGATCTTGGAGGACAGTTTAAGTTCTCTGAGGTCCTCAGTATGTATGCTGGGAATTAAAATGTTATGTCCCACAGATTTTTTTTTTTTTAATTGGAAAAGGGTTGAAAAGAGACAAAAGCTCTGTAAATACAGAATGATCATCATCATT
The DNA here is from genome assembly GCF_030435805.1 of Mustela lutreola. Taxonomy (NCBI): domain Eukaryota; kingdom Metazoa; phylum Chordata; class Mammalia; order Carnivora; family Mustelidae; genus Mustela; species Mustela lutreola. The sequence continues at coordinate 129,706,010 of NC_081290.1, read as the reverse complement.
TTTCACTGTATCTCAAGAAACACTGAATTCTGAACATAGTTGGGTTTGTGAAATTAATTTCTCTGAATCAACAGACAGCTACCTAAAAGAATAGGCCATTGGTCAGTTTTTATGCTAAATGGGCAAAATCTCCTTGGCCTCCTGAGAACTTGCTCCTACAGTAAGACCGAAGAACCTTATTACACTTCAATAATAAAAAGCATGCACGATTCTTTAAGGATGTAGACAAGGCTTTATGTTATATTTATTTATTTTCCAGCTTGTATAAACTGGATGTAGAAGCATAAACATAGTACATTTCTACCATCTTCAACAAAAATATAACCAATATGTACAATTATTGTATTAAAAATACAAAAGGGATACAGACTCCACCAATGTCTTTCTAAAAGACATACAGGTACAAGTAGTATCAAAAGTATGAGGAAATCACCAGTTAATTGTACATTCTGCACTTGACATCACAGAGCGAACTGAGATTAGCAGTCCTATGTTCTACAATTACTTAATGCTTAGATAACATTTGTGCAACTTGTGGTAGAGCTAGATTTCTGTCTTTCTATCTGCACATGAGGTCCATAGCCTATATAAGAAAACTGGCAAATGATGCATATTACATGTAAAATTACAAATGCATAATTGACAATGTAATATATAAGCAAGTAGACAAATGCCATGATACAGAAGAGATTTATTAAATAAAGCACTGACATCAGTTGATACAGTGAAAAAACACTGCAATTTGACTTTTTAAAATTTGAAGCTATTTACGTTTATCTACTGATCAATATGATCAGCTGAATTTAATGGAAAAAAAATCCAAGACCAGCAGTTCCTCACATTTGAGTACTACTCGGATTGGCAGCCTTCACTTTTCCGGAGTCTGTGCAAAAACAACACAAAAATAGAGTGGAGGGGTCATTTCAGTCATTATAGGGTTAATAGCAGCTGTGAGCAGGTGGTTGCTACACGTAGGCCTTCTCTATCTGCGTCCATAAAGCCACTTACAGGTTAGTCCTTGGTGACTAACCGGCCTTGCAAAGGCTGGCATATCTCATCAGGTTGTTGATCTTTTGTTCTTTTGTCATGGTAAAGGCTTGTTTATTCCCTAATGCCAATTCATTGAAGGGAGGCTGTCTTGAAAGAGCAGTATGAACAGCTGGCATCAGCTCCAATATCCCAAGCTGCTTTCACTGCAATGCTATCCAGTTATGAACGTTTCTCTTTAAAAACGAACGAACAACAACAAAATCCCTAGAACTAATTTAACAGAAATCAAAGAAACATAACTTAAAACAACGGGGTTTGCCATCCATCTCAATGGAGCAGGACACGCCCTCACATGACACCGTCCTGCACTCCATAAGGCTCAGACACAGGACACAAGAGTCCCATTTCCCTCCCCTGGCCATGTGCAAACAGTTTTACAGAAGAACCCCACCCACTGGGGAAGGAGTGGATGAGGTGTCTTGGTATCTAAGTAATTGGCTAACATCTTATACTTCCAGAATAGGGCACTTCATGGGTGAGGCCAGAAGGACACAGGAAGTCAGGGTCGCAAGCCAGGTCTTCCCTCTTCTTGCTGGGACCACACCCTGTCCGGCATATTTGGTTTTTCAGAAACCCAGGCTGGCAACCCTACTCAAAGGTTCAAAATAATACTGTAATCATTAAATGGATATAACATTTACTCTCTGAACAAAATCTTTAAATCCATTTCTTAAAAAAAAAAAAAAAAAAAGACATTGTAAACAAGTGGACAAAGCACTGTACTCAAAGGATTTCATTTTTTTGTCTTCCTTAATGGGTTAAAGGCCCCAAGTAGTTCAATGGCTAGCTTTTCTCATTATCCCAATGAGACCAAGTGCTAGGACTGGATTGAAATCTAAAAGGAAGTTTTAAAAAAATCCTTCCAGGCATTGAGAAGTACAGCCAGAGTGAATCATCTTGTTGTGATGATCTTGGAATTGGGAATGATACTGTGTGATGTGGCAGGCAGCAACAGTGGGAGCTCGAAGACTGCTGCACTGTGCATTTCAAGCAACAAAGTCTGAAAAGTGCCAGGGCAATTTCTTCACAGTATTTCACATGCAAAGGGGAAAGGAAGAAGGGGAGAAGAAGCCCCATGCTGCTTTTAAGGCAGGGAAGGAGGCAAACTGGTCCACCGGCCTCAGAATGTGAGTTCCAAGGCTCCGCTGCTAGGGACGTCTTCTTGTGCTCTCCTTTTAAAGGTGGCTAACTCTGGATCCAGAAAAAGCCTGTGCCTCAAACAGCAGATACCTGTTCATCTTCTGCAAACATAACCAGGAAAGAGAAAAAGAAGCATCAGTGAGCAAGCGAGTCATTCCTTGTGCTGGAGAGAACACATTCACTGATAGGTTAAATAAAAATACTGCAGCTCTTTCTTTAGTATAACTCACCTAAGCAATGATTAATAATAGACTTAAAAAATACATAGGATTCATACCTTTAAATATATACACACAATATAGAATAGGAACATTCTTGATTAAATTTATTGAAAATTACGTAATAGCAGCATGTGACTTTAAACAATATACACTCATGTCTAGAAGGATATATAATAAAATGTAAATAATCGCTGCATGTGGTAGGATTAGAATTAATCTTCTTTTGTCTTTTGTCTTTTTCCAGAATGATTATTCGCATAAAATAAGTTAAACTTAAAAAAATAACGGGAGGTGATGATCTTGGTCATTCTCATTCCAGCATGATCAGGTAGGTCAATGGAAGACAAAAACCTTTTAGAGAACGTCTGTTTCTTCATGGACTTCCATCTGAACTCATTAAAAGCCCAAATATAACATTTCCACATAGAACTCTTGACTGTCAGTAAAGAAATCTAGTCATGTACACACTTCATGAAAAGTGCTCCCCTCTGCAATCTCTGGTATTTCTTAAGACATTTATAAACAAACATAAAACCCTCAAACACTTGAAAGCTTTGACCCTAAATTTGGAGCTCTCAATATAAACTGTTCTTTGTGTATTAAGAAAACCAGTGCCTTGGAAAGCTTACAGCAGGCAGCATAAGGACCACAGCTAACGTTATGGTTTTAAGAATGCATATGTACCATCCTCCTCGGTGGAAAACCCTGGAGACTGATACGGGGCGAGGCGTGGGTCACACTCGTTGGGTTTATGCCACTGCGGTTTGCTCACGGGCCTGCCGCCGGCCGGGTGCCCATGTGCCTGCGGGACCGGCGAAGGCCCGGCTGTGTCCGTGGGTCGGGCAACCATCCGAGATCTCTGAAGTGCCACGTTGTAGTCTGGAGGTTTCCTGGCTGGATGGGAATGGCCTTCTGGAAAGTCAGTGATGGGGATTCCAATGTAGCCGGGAGGGGTGGGTGGGGGCTCTCGATACCTGCCCTCCTTCCGCACTGTGGTAAAGACAGGGTGCCAGCCATTAAACATTTTGTGGAGAACAGTTCATGCCCCTGATGTTTATGATGACGTGTACAAGTAATTACTGAGACAGCAAACACAGTGGAATCACAGATGTGATCTTGTGTGGTATGAGATAGCGGTGGGGGATATGGTAGGCGAGGGAACGGGTATTAACCGGACCAAATATTCACCATGGTTATCTCTATGTGGTGAAATGATCAGTGAGAGAAGCAACTAAGCAATCTGTTATCTTGAAGCAGAATCTTTAAAACCCTGTATTTAACTATAAAATAGTCATAAGGTTAACTAACACCTAACCCTTGGGTTTACTGGAAAGATTAAGCAAAGAGAAAACAGGAAAGGTACCAAGTACTATGCCCGGAATATGTTAGTAGTGCCTGGTGAATGTTGCTTCCTTCCTTCTTTCCCGGTCCCAAGGTCAAGGTGGGCTAGTCCATCTTTGCTGGGCACTCACCCAGCATTACCCTTGTCAGGCAGAAAACCAATCTTAGGTTACTTTCAGGTCTTGGACCTCACTTTGAAAAACAGAGAACTAAATTTGGAAAAGTAGTACCAAAAAAGATGCAAATTTTAAAAACTTTATACGGTATGTATTTCTCTTAAAATCCTTTTATTAATGTTCATGACCTAGAACACGAGACCTGTAAAGGCAAGTAAATAAAAAGTTTTATTTTCTTGAACTTCACAGACTCAATTTTTCGGAATGTCACAAACTTCGTACAGTGCAAATCCCAACCTGCCAGATCCCTAGGCCGAGGCTCTTCTGCATCCTGTTATCTCTCAGGGCCCTCTCCCTTGTTCTACAGCATGCAGAGAGGATTTGCTTAGTGCCCAATTAGTCTGCATAACCAACAGTGGAAGATTTATATATGCAAAGTGTAAAGTTCTAAATACATTTCGAGGGAACAATACAGAATAATAAAACATTTAAAACAGGTTCAAGGGAAGAAAATTCTTCCTTTAGAAAGAATGGGCATCCTTCCTCATAAATTGGGCTTAAAGGACAAGAGAATATCCATAATGATAATCTACTGATCTTGATTGACAGAACTTACTGAATTTTTAGAATGTTGGAATAGATCTGTATGTACTTAACCACAGAAGCTGGGCTCTTAACTACTCTTCATTTCAAAATCCTGAACACACCGCTAATTCAGAAGCTCTATACAACAACGGGTGGGGCAAAATGAGGAAAAGCAGCACGTACACATAACTTTACTTTGGAAACAAGGTAGATTTGACAGAGCTCTCTAATGAGCTTACCAATGAGTCCCTTTGCGGTACTCGATGTCACAGCAATGTGGGCCGGCATGGGAACAGGTTTGGTTTCTTCTGTGGTCACAGAGGTCATGCTGCTGCTTTCAGCCTCAATGGAAACATCTTTCCCGCCCCTTCGCTTGATCGTGCCTGTGTCACCTTCTGAGTCTTCTCCCCAGTATCCTGTGGAAGATGCCCAGCTTGCCCGGGATTGGGCTTGTTCAAGACTCTCTCTACTTTGACTTTGCCTGTTGTACTTTGTGCTATGATCGGAAAACATAATTTGGTCCATATGGCTGCTTGAGGCCCATAACCCTGCAGGATCCCCTGAATAATCAAAGTGAGTGTGCCCGAATGGAAGTGTCTCCCAGCTTCTCTGGTGCTGGATGGTCTGTATGTTATCATGTGAGCCACTGGAGCACGACGTCCAGCTCCCACGGCCACTGTCGGCAGCATCAAGTGAAGCACGGTCACCTTGGTCTTGGGAAAGTTCCTCTGTGCTTGGAGAAGAAATTACTGTAGCTGTAGCATATAAGCCTCGGTTCTCGGACATTGGTGCATAGGACCTAAGTGGTCGAAAGAAATAAAAAGGAAGAAAAAGTACAAGATTGTTAACTAAGAAAGCTAGGATATAAAACCAAAGTACTTTTTCTTCCCCCTAGAAAGGTCACTTTTTTCATCCTAGGAAGAGGATGCTATATCCACTTTACTCACCTTGTCATTACCAAAAATTAAATCCGGTGGGAAAAGAACCACCTGCTTATAATAAAGGAACACTTTCTTATGGGGTTAAAGGCTGGCTCAACATACCCTGACTTCAGGGAGGCAGCTTCTACAAAGGATCTGGGATATGTCCTAAAGCCACCCTCTGTCTTTAGCAGAGAACAATGGTCTTCTAATAAAGAATAAACCTAATTTGGGGGCATCTGGGTGGCTCAGTGGGTTAAAGCCTCTGCCTTCAGCTCAGGTCATGACCCTGGGATCAAGCCCCGCATCGGGCTCTCTGCTCAGCAGGGAGCCTGCTTCCTCTTCTCTCTCCCTCTCTCTCTCTCTGATCTCTGTTAAATAAATAAATCTTAAAAAAAAAAAAAATAAATAAACCTAATTTGAAAGGCTGTGTGTACAACAGAAATAGCATGGCATTTAGTAATCTAGAAATTGTGAAAATTAGAACTGGGATGGGAGCATTTCTTAGGCACTTTGTAAAATAATAGAAATTTACATCAGGAGTAAAGGACCCATTTTTAAAGGATGGAAGAAGAAGAAATGTACAAGAATACGAAAGAAAAGCTGCTTACCCTAAGCTGTACTGATCTGGTTCGATCAGCGTCCGCCTTTCCATCCTACCCACACCGAGGTTTGTTTCCACGATGCTGACAGAATGCCTCTGGCGCCGCTCATCGTGCACGGAGTCAAAGGAAGAGTTGCTGACAATACTGGATCGGGAAGAAATTTCACTGTGACCAGAATCTGAAAAATTATCCACAGTACCACTGGGAGCCAACGTGTAGCCTGCATGGGAAATACAACCATATTGGTTAGACACTGTGGGTTTACAACATAAAACTGAAGTCTACTAAACAGAAGCAAAACCAAAATATAGTCAAAGATAGCACCATTGAAGTATGTGTGGGGGGGGCACGGGGGGGACAACACTTGACTTGTGGAGACCAGGCGACCGAGATAAGGTAAACTTCTATTCAAATGAAATTTTAACATACTTATTAGAAGATTAAGGAGGAAAAAAGAGAAACAGTGTTATGTGAGCCAGGAAATGTTGCAGAAATCAGGGCACTACCTGACCATTCTTAGTTGCTTTAAGTATAAATTACACTACTATTTGTCTATATAAAAAGAAACTGAGGAATAACTATGATCAAATTTAAAAGTTTTTTTTTTTCCCCCAAACTGCAAAGTCAGTTTGGGAAAACCTTCGATGAAGTTATAAATTTTCTGAACTTTGGAGTAAGTCAACTGGAAGTATCTATATTAGAATTTTAAGGTGGTGACACATAAGAATAATACCTGAAGAAAACCTCTTTGGTTTGCAAAAAAAATTTTGGTTTTTCAGTATTAATATATTAGATGAATCACATAAAAGCCAATTGTTTTGAAGGATGTAATGTGCAAAATCTCCATTTTTCTCCCTAGATCATCACAATGTCTAAACAGATGTCCCAAAGGACATTTTTTGGCCCAAAGGAACCTTAACTCTCCTTTGTTGCTAAAAATAATCTTGGAAGTCACAAAGGAAGAGACACTTGTCTTGATATTTTTAATGAAAAAAAAATTCAAGTCTTCTTTCTCAGTACTCATTTTTTTAAACATTACTATAGATCTCATGTTACCTTAAAATGCTGGTTTCATATGATTATATGGATGCAGTGCGAATTTTTCAGTGCCACTTACTTAATACAATTAAATCTAGAACACATAAAGGCTGCTAATTTACTCTCTAAATAGTACTTCCCATCCTTTCAGTAGCTTGGTAATTCCTGATTTATTTTTTAAAGGTTGCACAGGTCTTGATAAGGTTTAATGTGTTCATCTATGAGAAGTCTTTTTATAAACCACACTGGAAGTTCTGACAGACAAGATGTAAAGCCTTCGCTAAAAAACATCTCAAGAAAAATCATCACTCGGATGGAGCACTTGACATTTGGAGGAATTCTCCCACTTTCCTTAACTAATAATGAGGAAATTCCTCTCTTTCCCACCCAGTTTTTGGTTCTATTAACCCCACCTATCCCATAGGTCCGTGGTGCATTGTTATTCTTGTTACTGTTCTCACTTCCAAGAGAAGAGGAGGAACTGGTTAAGTCCAGCTGCCCGGAGCCAAAAGATCTCAGCTGATTGCCACTGCCACCTAACAACAGGATGAGAAAAGAATTTAGATGTATCCATTGAACAAGGACAGTAGAGACTGATACCCACACAAAACGCACAGATGTCTGAAATATCTAAAAAGCAAAGCTGAAAAGGTATTTGTCATGTCAGTGAAATCTAATAATTTATTAATCTTTTTGGCCTTCCTCCAGAGAAAACTGTCTTGGCCATTTCTGACTGACTTCCCCCCATTCAGTTCCAGGGGAGGAGGAGAGAGTAACTCGGGGGTTATGCAGCAGAAAGTGACTGTTATTGTAATCTCAGAAAACATTAACGTAACGGAGAGAGTTGGCCTAAAATTTAATCTCTTTTAAAATAGTGACCCCCCAAAAAAGATAATCAAGACCCGTGTTAATACGATGAAAAAATAAATCAGGAAGATACTGGTTTTTCTTATATGTTTAAAGCCCTCTACACTGTAATTATTGTTATATAATCATATTTGGTTAGAACAACTTTTGGCATAAAAAGAATTACTTCCATACTTACAATCAATAAAAATCTTAAATGTATGTTTTAAAAGGCCTTGTATACTTTAACACTACTTACTAGAAATATGATATTAAAAAACACCAAACTTCTTCTAAATTTATACAATGAGGGGAAAAAAGCTCCTTGGACATTACATAGTAGATCATTTTAAAGGACTCTAACATCAAAAACGTTGGAATATGTAACTCTGGCATTTATTATAGCTGAAACGTTATAGATCACTATTCAGGAAAACAGTAGGTAATTCAGTTCTACCTTTCCTTGGAGAACTTTGTGGAGAAGTGGGAGGAGAAGAAAGCTGTGAAGACGCATTTGATATAGTATCTTCTGCTTGTTTTTTATGACGCTCCAGACTTCCTTCTTCAGACAAAGAAAGAATTTTCTTTAAAGCTTGTGGAGAGTTTATGCCTATAAAAGAAAGAAATATGTATTTTCAAGGCAAAAAAGAAATAACATTAATAACTAAAATCTTTTTTAAGATTTAACATTAGATTCAGTTTCAATGTATTTATCACCTCAACAGTCTTTGTACTTACCATGGTATAAACAGTAAGCTTGCAGAAGGCACATGATACCTGTAATGTGGTTTCTGATTGCTATCTGCTGGAGAGCTAGAAATAGACTGTTTTTGGTATTTTACTCTAGATTCTAAATCTTAAAGTAATCACCATCTTTATTCAACAATATATTAAATAATGAAGAGGAAAAAAACACAATTTGAAAATATTAGAATTTAGGATGAAAGTGATACAGCTAAGAATATTTATTATTAGTATTCAAGTTTGAGTATTTTGTTGAACTCAAACAGGTATTTTGGTACTGCTGGATATGTGAGCTCAGGAGAAGTGGGAATGATGGGAGAAAACGAAGGAGCCAAGACCTAAACAAAAGCAGTAAGAAAAGTGAATTAAGAACATTCTAAGGAAGTCCACACAGTTAATATTTGATCAAATAAGTATGTGAAAGAGAAGGTAGAAGGAGACACATGAAAGTGCCCCGTGTCACAGAAATCAGAGGAGTGATCCAGTGCCAAGTGCAGGATCAAGTAAGGTGAATGTAGAAGGAAGAGGATTACATATACCAATATGAGGTGATTTTCCTCCCGAAAAATTATTTTTAGAAATAAGATACATTAAAATATTTTACAAAGCCTCTAGTATTCCTATGAGGCACTCTCAATTACCTATTTTAAACAACAAAGAGATACTTGGAAAGGCATAATAGCCTGACACTACCTTGATCAATGCTAGTCTTAATGTTCTTAGACTTAAGAGAATCCATTAAGAAGGAGGCAGTAAAATTCAACAAAGATTCAATCCTCCATTTCACGTCATGTAAACATTTGATCTTGTTTTAATACAGTTTTTTTAAAGCCACTTTTAAAGCAATATTTTATTTACATGTATAGATGCTAATATAACCAAGATGCACAAAAATGTTAGCTACACTTAAACTATATGAATAAATAGTTTTGATTTGGGAAAGAATTCCAAGGCCAGCATTATACACAGACTCAAAAAGTGCTTTATACTCAGGCACACCTACACATTTGGCCAATAGGCTATATGTAGCTAAAAGAAAGACTGATAAACTCCTATGTAAGAAATTCAGTGTAAAGGAGGAAATAGAAGTCCAGTTGCAGGGGATTTAGGAATACAGAAATATCAATAAGATTGTGGACAAATAAACATGTACCTCGGTTTGTGACAAGGAGAGCAATACAAATATTTCAAAGGGGAAATATCAAGTAAAGGTGTTCTTTTGTCACTCCTCCCCAAATTCAACAAATGGCATACTTGCTGATCAGGAAGAAAGGGCCAAAGACAGATTATGAAGGACCTACTTTAAGACTCTTGCTCACCTCATAAGGATAGGTTGTCATTGGGCAGGAAATGCATCAGTGACCAAGTACCTTTTTTATCTAAGTAAACTCAAGTTTTTTCTTAAATTTCTTCCCTTTTATTGTTTCTTTTCACATATATGTTTGAAAAAGAACCCATACACTTTATGAAATATAATTCTGTTTTACCATTTACATAAAGGGACTAAACTTCTATTTTAATGGGAAAGATGAAGCATGATTTGGCCACTTAACGTTCAGGAATTAACTGTATTTCCCTCTCAAGTTACAAGAATCAGTGATTCAACAAAATAGAATTCATGTCCAGACAAATCATTTCACTTAAAAATATTCTGCCTAAATTCTAGCAATTCATTGATCATAAGGCCAAACTAGTTTAAATAATGTATATGGACAAAGCAACTTTTGTTCTCATCAGAAATTAATAAAAGCAAAATTTTCCCATCCCCCCATGACAAATGAGCATGATTAAATGTAAAACTCTTTACTTTTGCTGGTGGAAGGGACTTTGTAAGTTAAAGTTTCACCTGGTGAACACTAATTTTTTTTAAGAGGTAACACTCAGAGATACAGAGTTTATTCAAGGTAAAGGTTTTTTCCTAATCTGGAAAACATGACACTGAATAGCCTCAAAAGAAGATATAGTTTTAATCACCTACCAAAAGGTGGGAGATCCTTTACGGGTACTTTCTTTCGTGAAGGATAAAGGGACACAGCAGGAACCTGCAGTCCTTGGTTGATTTTATGCTGGGGCTGTGGCTGCTGGGGCTGTGCTTGGACCTGTGCTTTCTGCTGCGACCCTGCCCTTGGAGCCACTGGGGAGGTCTCAGATTTGACAGGCTTTTTGTCACCAGGATTCTTAGGCACTGTTCATTGTTTGGTTTGAAAACAGAACAACAAATTTCAGAGGTTAGTAACCATACACAAGTTTAGAACTGCAGGAGTATCTTCTACACTTAACAGCAATGAAATGTATCTCTTATCTTTTTTCCTATTGCCTGTATAAGAGACAGAAATGGGGGTGGGGGAGGACTCAGCTACAGAAAATCATAAATCATCTGCATGACAGGACAAAGATCCTTTACAAAACCAGCTCTCAAAGGATGATTATACTACTAAATACTACCACATTAAGATAAAAATAGAAAAGTATGGGGAGTCTAATGTGTTTTGTGTATGTACAGAAAGAGCATGAATAAATGATAAAAGCTATGGCAGGAAAATTGTTAGGAATTCCTTGACATACATGAGCTTAGTTTTTATTTAATAAATGGTATTAACTGTAAGCTTGTTACTACCAAATTCTCTCTCCTTTGGGAAGAATGATCTATAATAACTAGCAGCAACTAATACTGTTGGAATATTGTGCTGAGTATAAACTTCCATGGCATATAGAAGGCAAACCAATTTAGTAGGGCAATGAAATTCTGTATGTGTAATATATTAATAGTTGAAACAACTCAGTGACATAGATATACTTCCTCCATTTTACACATAAAGAAGCTAAGGATTAGGCAGCTCAAATAGTTTGCCCAAGGTGACACTGCTATTTTGCGGAACAAACAGAATTTGAACTCAAATCAATCTCTGACTCTAGAGAACAAACTCTTCACCCTGACACACCATGTTTCATAGCGTCCTGGGAAAATCTAATAACCTGAATCCTCTCCAGTCATCTAACAGTTAAAGTCTTTATAAAAGGTGTCTTCAGACCTGCCCATAAAAGACCCAAAAGTGTCCTAAGTAAAAATGCCTCTATCTCACAAAAATGCAGATGCAAGTAAACGGAGGGCTGTCCCCACTTCCAGCCCGGCCAGATTTTTAAAGGCTGTGGAGCTGCACCTTCGGCTGAGCTGTGGCTCATGGTGCAGCAGAGTTACGGCGGGATGTGGCAGGTGAACTCAGTGCTGGCTGCTGTCCAGGCTGAGGGTCTAAAAGGCAGCCCGCACGCCTCAGGACAGGCCCCCCCGACAAGGTAGGCCCCTCAGCCCTCTCGGGCTGCCCTTCAGTCTGGAAGCATCTTTGTGAGAAAAAGGAATGCAACCTAAACAGCAGGCACCATAAGTCAGTCTCTGATGTCGCCCTCCTGACACTAACCTGGTCAAGACACAAGGCCCAGCCCAGGACAGTACGGCACGGTATCAACACCAGCATTCAAGGGAAAGGCTGGTGTGTCCCCGGGATGCTAATTACCCCTCTGCGCTGAGGCCCTATTTGTCACGACCCATCCCACTGCACAGGAATTTGCACTCCAGTCAGATTCTACAGCCACTTAAGGGAAAAACTCACATGTGTTGGTTGCTGGTTCACACTGCAGTGATAACGTCTGAAGACTCTCCTCATCCATTTCTAGCTCCAAATTGGATAGGTACTGCTTTACTTTTCGAGCCATTTGGGCATCTTCATAGAGCTTTTTGGCATTGAGGAAGGAACTACGACGTACCCGCTTTTTATGACCACCTGTCTGAGCAACGTCTAGCACTGTTGCATTTGTACTACCCTGGCTGAGAGACCTGGAAGATGAAAAGGCAGGTATGCAGCTCACTCTAGCATGGGATTACAGCCTCTATTTGAAACATGCCAAGACTTACGTAAGTATTTTACATTCAAAAGATCACATGCCTCATTCTGGTAAGTAAACTGTTACAGAGAAATATAGGCAAATATAGATTAAAATGTTTTTTAAGTCAAAAAAAATCATACACACACACATACAAACATATATTTGCTTGGCACCTGGTTCTAGTCCAACTAGGAAATTCTGCTTTTCTCATCTATACAGCATTCAAGGCAGTTCTTTCACAGAAGCCAGCAAATAATAATGATTATATATAAAAAAGCTATATATAAAAGCTCATGCAATACATAGTGAAAATCGTTGAGATTTACAGATTTACATTACATTTACTTCTCTTAAAGAGGAGGTCTTATATAAATTTAAATAAAGTTAGCCACACTGCTCACTATTGTTTCCTTTATTCCTTGAGTTAAATGTAATGAGTTTTTAAAGTAACATGGGTCAATTTGTTAATAAAATGATCATGCAAATATAAACGTGTGTGTATATATATATATATATAGAAACTAGTATATGAATTGTTAAGATTGTTTAAAAAGTACTGGTTTACAGAATGAAAATAGTAGTTAGTTGAGCCATAAAAATTTAGTTTTAACACGTGGGGCACTTTTTATATTATACATATTTAATTAAATATCTGTGCTATAGTATTTAAATTGCACAGTTTTTCCTTTTAACGTTCTTCCTCCCATAACCCCGCATTAGGCTTTCTCCATTTCAAAGCACACAAATTATATTAAAATAAAATCTTTTTGAAAGTTCCAAAGTATGCCTGGCCTACAGTTCCCCAAAACCATCATCAATTTTTTCATGGCTGTCATGGATTATGACCTCAAAAGCAAAAGCCCCAACAGATTAAACTTGAAGTCAGTTTGCCAGCTGAAATTCTGCTAGAGCAAGAGGGTTAAGAAAAAATGCAAAGCACCAGAAAATACAGCAGGTAAGAAAACAATGCAATGAGCAGAATAAGAATCGTGTGTGGGTTTGCAAGGTCTCCACCACTTACCCCAAACTCCTCCATTTCTTCTTCCTGTAATTGAGAGCCATGGAGGTTGAAGCATGGGTGTAGAAAGAGAGACAGAAAGATCACAAGCTCAGAAAGAAAGGACTAGACTTCTGGGTAAGCAGTACTAGAAGCTCACAAACATTAAACTGCATAATCACCTCACACACGCAACTGTACTGGCAATATTCTTCTGGCTCAAAAGACAGATATATTTAAAATTTTTGTTCTAAAAACTCCTCTCCTTCACTGTATTAACCATTTTGACTCTACTGACAACTAAATCCATTGTATAGATACTGAGACAATATTGTTTGGGTTCTTTACATATTTTTGTTCATGCTATCAATTATGAGTTTTAGCTCCACAAATTGGGAGTTCTCCTCGTGTCAAATGAAAAATTTCTGCGGACAAGCTATTTTTACTGAGAAGTGTACCTGATGCAGAATAAGACATTTATTTCAAATTGAACTCCTGGGGGATTCTGGGCACGACCTAATACAATTTCTACCATGCTACAAATACAAATACATGAAAATTTCTCCTTTATCAAGAAGCACTAAACCCAAACTTCTCTAATCCCACATGCGCTGCTTAACTTTACACACTCACCGAGTCCTGAACATGAGGGCAGGGTCCATGTTAACGGAAGCCATACGGCCGACATGACGAATTTCTTTTGCAATCATCCTTAGCTTCTCAAAATTGACTAGCCCATCGACTTTTGAGTCATTTCCTATAATTGGCAAAGAAGAAAAGGGGGGATCAGGTTGGATTCATTTATTCTGTGTTTCCACAAGTGCAGACAGAAAATCTACATTATATTAACCTTCATGAAGGAACGTGAGATCCTTCTTGATAACAGGGAACAGGGGGATTATGGGAGGCTGTAGGTTTTGACTGTTGAGGACATTGCGATATTTTGCCATGTTTCTGGAGGGATCAAACAGGTCTTGGAGATCTTGAAACAGCTTTTCATATTTATTGGGAAGTTTTTCCCAGGTGGTTCGTAGTCTTGCCACTGGTGCCAAGTTTAGACCACTGGAAGGAAAAAAAAGTGACATAAAATCAAATTACCCATTAATAAAACACCTCTGTGTTTATACTGTATATACATAGCAATTTACAGGACTCATAAGAAACTATGAATAATTCTGGGTAATGAGAATTTAAGACAGAAGCAGGGTCAAGGCCAAGGATTATTACTCGTCTTCCCTTTGTACCTTTCTAGTCTGTTTTTTGGGAACAAACAACCAGAATGTGAAATATCATGAAGGTAGCATTTTGTTTGCAGCTTTGTCTCCATACATAGAGAAACACTTGGCACATAGTGGGCGGGTATTTGATAAAACAGACTAGCCAACTATCCTGTAGTAATAAAATGAAAGTCATAATAGTAATGAGAGTATGATCAAATTCCTAGTGAGAGAGGATGACCAATAATAATCATGAATATCAATACTGTTAATTGTTTCAGTTTATATTTTCTTCCAGCCTCAATCTAAGCATTTAAAGGGAAGAAAATGAACATTTGGGCATCTGCTTTGTGCTAGCTGATAGAACTCCATACACATAATACCATTTAATCTATTCAGTCACTCTCCGGGGCACTGTTATTTTACAGAGAAATAAACTGGTGTTTGGAGAAATTCAAGTAATTTGGCCATTTTTTTAGTTTGTAGAACTAAAAAATAGGTAGTGAATATAGCTTTCCTGGGCTCTACATGTAGCTTACAGGAGATTTTAAGAATGATTGGATTCAGAGAAAAAGAATCATTGAATATGATTCAATTAAAAACTGCTATACTTACACAAATTATATGGTGTTCCTGGATTGATATTTATTTTTGATCTACAAACTGAAATGAGTCTTAGGACCAGTATGCTTTCTTACCTGATGATTGCAAACATTGAGTTAAAATTCTTGCATTCCCTGCAGTGTAGTGCTATCTTGATGAAATGCTTAATGATCTTCATCCTCTTCAGCTGGTTTGTCTCTCTCAGAATTTCAGATGCTACCCAAAATGTTTCTTGGTTAATTACTTCTTCAAATTTCTTCAGGTTGGCACAGCTGGTTTTGGATTTGAGTTTAAATAAATCATCTATATATTCAGTAGGTTCAATGTTACGGAAAAGTTCAAAATTCCGCATGGAGAGCTGTGTGGCAACTTCAACAGTACTAAGCTGCAGGAGGGAGATTTGACTCTCCCTCAACAGCTCCTGAGCATCTTCATCTGAACAAAGAGTTTCCGTCTCCATGTTGTTTTTCAAGTAATACCTATGAAAAACACAGAATTCAAAGCCTAAGCAGTACTCTCATGACATTACTTGAAAGAGTAATGCTCCTCTGCAGACAACATGAACAAAGATGTTCACTTGAAGGATGGAAGAATTCTCTATAAGGACAGAGAATGCAGCTGCTGCCCCAGTCACCAACTGACAGAATCACCTCCAAAAGCCACTGATGGAAGCTAATGAGTCCCAAGTCATTTCACTTGTATGAGTTGTAATGTATTTTTCTCTTGCCTTTCTCTGCTTTCTAGATTATTTTTTCTGTTTTTGCTAAAAATGACAGAAATGACCTAATTTTGAAATTTGTGTAAATAAGAAAACGGGCTCTAAAGTTAGAAGGCAGTGGGAGAGATCAGACACAGGTCATCTCCCTATTTTTCCAGAGAGGATCTGTCACTATTGATGGATCCAAACTGGATTAGTCCAAGTTTACCTATTTCTTCAAATACCAAAGAAAGAAAGAAACCTATAAGCCATTCCCCCTCTGTTTGATACTCTGAGTACAACAATCCTAAAACAGATTTTTAACTTTTAAATATCTGATTTTCATAAAAACCCTACAAGTGAGGCAGGTATTATTCTTACCAGATGAGGAAACAGAGCCTCCCAAATATTAATGAATCATTAATATTGGTGACAGATGAGACTCATTAATACCCCTTTCTCTCTGTAAACAACTTGCTGTAAACAGAATCCAGATGTTTGCCCTGTGTTTTTTTTTTGGTGGGAGGCGGGGAGGAAGAAGGGTGGGGTTTGTAGACAGATGCTTTTCCTAGGCCAAATTCCATAAAGAAGGAAACAGAATAAGCACAGTGGGAGTCCTGCCAAACTGGCCTGTTACATATTTCACCAAAGCAACCAGGACAGGAAACACATACCTTGAGGTCTTTACATTCACAGACTCAACGTTCCCAGTTTTCATCACTCATGAAACCCATGACCCGTATTCGTCTATAATTTTCTTGAATGTGAATCACGAATCTGCACCTCAGCGGAGACTTGTAGAACTCCATCATGGTTACAGATAACTCAGTGTACATTCTAACGAAACTAACTGCTAGTGTCAGGGTGGAAATAAAGGAGGGTGAAGGAGAGTGTGAAAGTTACAGTTGATAACAAGAAAAATGAAGTTCTGAATGAATTAAATCAGGTTTAGACATAGATTATGGAAAAGTCAAGGACAATAAAACACCATCTGGCAAGAGAGGGAAAAAAATGTGATTTATGGAACTATTTACTATTCCATCAGTTCAGAATCTGGTCATTGAATGAGAGCCAAAACTTAACCACTTTTTCAACTGTCACTAATTTGTGGTTTGAGGATACAAATTATATGTATAAGGGAAGTAACATTCACTAGACTCACAAAACCAGGTACAATGTTTTCTCACAGGTAATATGTGAGATAAACAGGTAGCAGGAGACCAACTACAAGTTTAGTTCTAGAGTGAGGTATTTTTCCTAATGTAATGCACAATCACAGGCAAGCACTGGCAACCACATAGTCCTAGGTAGTGTCATCTAAACAAATGAAGCTCCTAGGAAAGTTAGGCAGGCAGGAGCAACTGACACTAGAATGTTCTTCAAGAATATGTCTGTGAATGTATACATCCAAGAAGAGCACATCAGGGTTAACTCTGTGACTTTACATGAGGTATACTCCACTGTTCTGCCGGTCTGGTGTCCTTAAGGGCGAGTCTAAGAGGTGACTGCTGGTGCCCAGACAGGCCACAAGAACATTCAGGTCACAATGCCGTGCTTTGGAAAAGGTTCTAAAGAGATCCTTGTGAGGGTCAACAATCTATGGGGTATTTTACTTTGATATAGCAATTCTTGGAGGACAGAGAAATAAATACTTCTTTCTACTTTGCAGGGGTACTTAATTCATTTTAAAAACGCTTTGAAAAGCCCTTTGTTCGTCTTTTAGATGTCCACATGGGCCAGATGAGGGGTTAAAGAAATCCAACAGAAGAGATACTGTGTACCTTCCACTCAGTTGTATTCTATCAGCAAGTTTGGAAAGCTGATCTGGAAGTCGTCTTTGTTTGATTACACCCTCAGGTGTGACGGAGACCTCGCACAGTGAATATTGATCTGGAGTGGCAGTCACAGCAAACTCCCTGATGGCCTGAATGACGACTTCCTTCGCTGTGGTGTCCTTACTGATCATGATGTATCGGCTTTGCTGGTCAGCCTTAAAAACCCTTAACACTTGATCTGGCAAGTCTGGGGGAAATAAAGGCCATATATAAGTAGAACAGATTTTAGTATATGGTAATACAGTTAAGTGAAGTAATCTGAAAAACCTCCTGAGAAAAGATAACACTGAACTTTCATCTCTCCCTTATAATCCTTCTTCAAAGACTTGAGCAGTCAACATACTAAATTCAAGATTGTCAGGTTGATAGCAAAAAAAAAAAAAAAAAAAAAATTTAAATCAAATTCTTCTTTATTATACTGAAAATCCCATTAAGCTAGCCTAAAATATTCCTTTCCCTCCATTTATTTTAGTATGACCTAGTAATAATCTGCATGGTATGTGTTATCTTCATTTTATGAACGAGAAAACAAATTCAGAGAGATTGATTTGCCATTGCCGTATCAAATTAGTCTGAAGAATAAAAAAGAACTGATTCCGGTTGTTTGAAATTTAGGGTTCATTCTGACTTTCAGCATTTGACATAATCCATGCCAAACCAAGAGCACAGAGCATTACCATTATGTTAGAAGCAAACAGATTGCTATAAGAAAACAAAAGCGGCGGGGGGCTCACCCGGAGTCGTACTGAAGTCTAAAATGCGGTGATGTGACTGCAACAAGTCGGGATTGCTGGATGACAAGGTTCCGCTGACGGGCAGTGCAGTGGGGATGTGCTTCGTCTGCCTTAACCCCACTATGCTGTCGTCCTGAGACTGACCAATCCCAATATCACTGAACAAAGAGGAAAAATCAGAAAATCAGTGATCTACAAGTGAAAAGGCTATAACACTCATCAATACGTAATAGATGCAAACCATAAATAAACCGTATTTCCTAAGACTTGCAGTTCACTTAAAAGTACCATTAATAAATCTGGTTGAAAACAGCAAAAGCAAGTATGGCTTAAGTGTATCTAACTCAACTTATCATGTTGTTCCTTAAGCATATATTACTCCAAAATCTGTCTTTTTCACTAGACAATGCATAACAAATACTAGTAGTTTATCAGTATATTCAAGAGAAGATAATCTCTATTTACTCCTGGAAATAGACTTAAGAAAAAGCACATAGAAATGAGTGTATTCAGTCTCATTCAATTGATAATTTATGCATCAGAATGATAAATTATTTTAAAATCTAATTTTTAAAAACTGAAGAAACAGAGTAAAATGAACAGAGGGGAAAAGAAATCCAAACTGTCCTAATTTCATTCTCCAATGTTTCAGAGAAATAAAAGAGATCTCTATGGAGTGAGATGTAAAGAAACCCTGACACTGACACTATTTCTTAATTACACAAAGCATAAAAAAGCAAAGATGCATGGTGATATTTCTTAGCATCAAAGAAGAGGAAATGGAAATCCAATGACTCACTTTTAATTCTCTACTCAAAATTTCTAGTAAGACATTTATGTTCTCCAGAGAAATACTGCTTATTATTGATAGCTACGAAACTAGTGCCATTTGTAAAAAGTCTGTTACTGTGGACAATTCTTAAAAAGTGATTTAATAACATGTAAAAATTATTTCTAGAATTGAAGGGTCAGCCGTTTTCAGAACAAAACATTAAAATAATAAGCATTGGACACACACGAAATAACTAGATCATAAGCAACTAATTTCTAGAAATACCTTAAAACGAGGAGAAAGAAAACTGTACTAAGGTTAGGTGTCCAAAGTAACATTAGATAATGTTATATTTAGTATCAATTAGGTTTTTAGACACTAGAGCTTGATCATAGTACCAACTATCTTAATGGCTGTGATTAAAAAAAATCTAGCTGCATTCTTTATTTTGAGAGGGGAAAGAATATAAATTCTGTAGTTAAATAAGCAAGGATAAATTTTTTTCTTTTCAAGTCAACATAAAAAAGATTTTAGTGTAAATTCTTCCAAATTCATAGGTAAGTACAATGACAAAATTCAATTTCAATTTAAACACATATTGGCATGCATATAAAGACAAATATTAATGCTCTGTGAAACATTAAAACCTTCACATTATTAGTAAAGTTTTGTTTTTCATCCATATAAACCACCTTTTCTGCCAAAAAATCTCAGATAGAATCCATGACATGAGACAACTACTGTGGGCTCAGGCCAAAGATATAGCCAATTGGACTACTACTACCGCAAATAGCTAAAAATACCAGAGCTACCTTCTTAAGAAATGTTTCTCAGCAACATTTTAACACTGAAAATGAAGATCTAACTCTTGCCTCTCTCTCTCTTTTCCACAGACACGAGGCTACTCTTGGATTGAAACTACTTTATATTCAAGACTTAATTCAGAAACGTCCCTCTCTGAGCATATCTTCTGTTTCCTCTCTCCAACTCTCTCAGTTACCGAAGCTGTTTTTTGGCCTTTGTTGATTCTATAGTTTGTTGATTTAGTCCCTCTTTTCTCAGGATTCATCAGTCTTTCTCTACTTACCTTACAACCAGATCTGAATCCTATAATCCTCTTTCCTCACCCTTTTCTTCCGCCTTTTTGTTCCCCCACTCCACCATGCCTATCCTTGCCAATTCGCATCATCCAGCATCTTAGCTGCAGTCGAATGAATGCTCTACCCCTGAGCTATACCCCCTTGCGTCATCCAGCATCTTAGCTGCTGTAATACTGACAGTGTTTGGTGGGGAAAGGAACCACAGTATATCTAGAAGATTTGTGTAACTGACTAGTGACTTTGTTTAAAAAGAAATCTTTGTGAACACATGCTAATTTCTAGAAGAGCAAAGTTTAAGTAGTAACTAGTATTAAACAAGTCTATCACACCATATAATAAATAGATCCTACACTTTATTGAGCCATCTTTTAAATATAATTTTTTAAAATTTCAGTTGCTTTATATATGTATGAATTATTTCAAATAATTTTCACAATAAAACCAAGAGCACAGAGCACTTAAAAGAGGCATACATGCGCATAAATACAAATTAAGATGTTTCCTCAGTGTTTCAAAATTACACATCTTGATTACCTTCTTTTCCTTCTCCAGATTTTGAATATCTTTTTTAAATACACATAGAACAAAATTATACACAGTATTCTCATATTGTGTTCTTTGCCAATATCCTGTACTGTGGATGGCTTATATCCCAGTTCTTACGTGTCATGTTTCTATTAATACTTGCCAGGGTCATGCTGACTTTTATTTAACTTTTTTTAAGGTTCATATTTAACTCATGGTCAAATATGACTGGAGGATGTTTTAGTTATTGTGCTGCTAATAACTCTACATTTAAGTAATTTTTTTTTGTCCACTTAAAAATTTGTTTTGTTTTTTTAGTCTAGAATGGTCACTTTAAAAATCAGTTTCTATTTTCTGTAATGTTAACAGGCCTAATCCATCATTTATTAGAAACTTACTCAATATAAACATGCTCTCAAGTGTACAAATAAAACCATTATACTCATTGCTTATCCTTAGGACTCTGCTGTAGAAATCTTTTTAGCTGATACAAATCCACCAATCCTTATAGTTCAGTGGGGACAACACAGGTTTGACACTCCCATCAATACTATATTTTGGGCCATGTCTCTCTAATCTGTGGATAAAATTTTATCTGAATTGGAATTTAAGAAATGTTTGATATAGTTCTGAATGTCTGTATCTACTGCTTCTCTAGGAAGACCCATTATTTTATCAAAGAAAGAAATATAACCTACATGCTTTGAACTGATCTCTTATATCACTGTAGTTCGAGGAATATAAAATAAATGCATTTGGTGTATACATATTATTTACTTATTTATTTATAAGTTATTAGCACATGCACAAGTGATGTGCGTGAGGGAAGGGGCAGAGAGAGAGAAACAAACAGACAGACAGGGAGAGAAGCAGACGCCTTGCTGGGCGTAGAACCAGATACTGCCAATCCCAGGACTCTGAGGCCAAAACCTGAACAAAAAATCAAGAGGTGGAGGCTGAACCAACTAAGTTACCCAGGAGTATTACATCCAGGTTATTTAACATTAAAAACAAAAACCTTTGCTAATGGTAACTGAGTTTTATAAAAGATTTCAAGACTCAGAAGAAGCTACAATGAAGAAATAAGCAAGCAAACAGGCAAACAAGACTTAAAAAGTGTGACACCTACAACTTTGTCTAGTCTGAGCTCCTGGCATAAATTAAGCACTCAAGGAGAGATTCAAGAATATACCTCACATTATGGACTGTAGAGCCCACTGAGAGAAAGGAGTTTTGTGCTTGGTTAGTGTTATCCTGGCAACAATTAAATAACTGAAAACAGGAAAAAAGAGAATGGCAAGGATGAAGAGTAGCAACAAAAGCAGCAGAGATTTGGTTGTCAAAAAGCAGATACTGATGGTAGAGAAGAAATCCAGAAACAAAGAAAAAGTAGCAAAAATAACTCCAAACCATGAGTGAAACAGGAGCAAACACATATTCTTAATTTTTTTATATTCAAGAAATTAAAAAAAAAAGTTCAAATGAGAAAGTGCTAATGAAGCTTGCGTTAGACAAGTGGCAAATATAGGAGATTAAAATCAATGTGGTTATTTAATATTGCTTCTAAGAAAGCTCAGCTATAAAGCTTAGAACATTTTTTAGACTCATGTGTAAACATTAACTATATCACTATCTTTACATATCATTTTAACACAATAAAATAACAGAAAATTCATAGACACTTACTTATATGGTTTCTGTGGTAAGATACTGATCCGAGTCTTGTCAAGTATCTTTTTTAGCTTGTTCCTCCCTCCAACAGTATTGGCTTTACTTTTTTTATTTACTTTTTCAAGTCCTATCACCTGTTCTACATCTACAGCGAGATCTGGAATGGAGTAGCGACTGGCCTTTTTGATGTCTCCAATTTTAGGAAGGTGAGGGGCACCATTTCTTTTCTCTTCTGACAATCTTGTTAGAAGTTCTTTAAATACTAAAATGAAAAGAAACACACACAAAAAAATGCCCATTATAAGAAATGTAAGCAATTCAAAGGAAATTGTAGGATTTGGAAATAGGTAAGAAATAGACACTTCAGCTCTCAAAAACTATAATCCTACTGAAAAATACTGCTCCAATGAATGAATGACACCAAAAATCTGCTTTGTTAGGTTGCTCTACCACTTCCATTCAGAATAAGTTAAAATGCAGTGGTATTTATAGGTATTTAACATAATGGATGTTTAAAACATTTATCAATAATAATTTTTATGGTCCTCAAGTCAGATTGTGATTTAGAATGAATTATATGCATATATACATATGTATTTATTTTACTATATTTTGATTCTTATATTTGAAATATTACTTATAAAATTGTCTTTTTTTCATGATTAAGACCTAAATGTGATAAAGACCAAAAGGAGAAAAATGAAAGTATGCAAAACTACTTACCAAATAAATTGGTTTTCACAGTGATCGATAAGTGCGTGTTATTTCGAAGAATTTCCATGGCTTTTGACAGCTGAATATTTTCAAAGTTTTGACCATTTACTTCTAATATCTAAAAATAAAATTATGAAATTTATTTCAGTATCCCAATTAATTGAAGGAAAAAAGACACCAATATTCACCCTTAAGTTTGGATTTAGAAATACTATACCTGATCCCCTCGTTTCAAGCCTGCTTCAGTTGCTTTGCTACCTGAATCTACACTGTCAACAAAGATTCCAAATCCCTTCTCTGAGCCGCCAAGTAAGATAAAAGGCAAAGGAGCTTCTCGGGATGGTTTTGTTAATGTCATCAATCTTCTTTTTGCTTTAGCCGCACATGCAATATTTAACAGCCTTAGATGTCCACCCATTTTCTATAAAAGTTCAGAAAGAGTGGTTTCAAAAATAGGCTGAATTCAATGAACTTAAAATTGATCACTTTTTAAAATCACAAATATTACCTCTCTTTCCAGGTTATTTTCAAATTCTTCTAGAAATCGAGTCATTGCAGGATCTCCTTCAAAGTCATTGAAGTGATTATTCACCCACAATAATACTACCCGTGTAACCTGAAAAATCAATTGTTTTCAATAGGTTTTCTTCTTCTCAGTACTAAAAATGTTCAATTAAAGATATCTAACAAAAAAGATATCTAACAAACAATTTACTTAATAACAATGGACAATAAACTAAAAATAAAACTCTTCACAGCAAGGATTTTACTCATAAGAAAATCATCTTCTGAAAACATATAGATTATGAATACAGACTTTTTGTTATTTTGCCAAGAAGGGTTTTGTATCTGTGAAGGGTTGTACTTGTATCTTATTTACTCTCAAAACATACTTGAAATTGGTCATAATAAAAATAAAGCTATAATAAAACCAAAATAAATTAATACAAAAGAAGACAGAAACTATAAAATAACAGCAGAGGGCAGAATAGATAAAAGGAATGAATAGTATTAGGCCTACAAAGAGCTATAAGGGAACAAACTGTAAAAGGAAGGAACTAGCTGGGAGTTATTGGGAATTACATCTTACTTGCTGACATTAAATTTAGGAGACTTTTTGGTACCTGGGTGGCTCAGTGGGTTAAAGCCTCTGCCTTTGGCTCAGGTCATGATCCAGGGTCCTGGGATCGAGCCCCACATTGGTGTCTCTGTTCAGCAGGGAGCCTACTTCCCCCACCCCCTCTGCCTGCCTCTCTGCCTACTTGTGATCTCTGTCAAATAAATAAATAAGATCTTAAAAAAAAAAAAAAAAAAAGATCTCGGAGACTTTTAATATCTATAATTCTTCGGGAAAAATATGTAGCCTTTCTCACACTTTCACACTTGTTTTCGCAGAGCCCTATACCTCCTTTATACAAATGCAGTTATAGAATATTTGTGTTGTACCCAGTAAGAAGTATGTGACATTCATTAGATTAAGTTCCACGTGGACAGCTTTATCTGTTATGTTCTAAAGACATCCTTAAGACTCACTACAAAGCCTGGAATAGAGTGAATTCTCAACAAAAGTTTACTAAATGGGGATGCCTGGGTCAGTGCTGGGCATGGAGCCTGCTTAAGATTCTCTCTCTCTCTCTCCTCCTCCTCTGCTCCCCACTGGTGCATTCTCCCTTAAAAGAAAAAAAAAGTACAACTGTGACTTTTTAAAGAAGATTTTATTTATTTATTTGACAGATATAGAGAGAGCACAAGTAGAGCAGCAAGCAGAGGGAGAAGGAGAAGCAAGCTCTCTCTGCTAAGCAGGGAGCCCAAAGTGGCACTCGATCCCAGGACCCTGGGATAATGACCTGGGCTGAAGGCAGCTGCTTAACCGACTAAGCAACCCAGGCACCCCTAATTGTGACTTTAAATATAAGAGTATTTGTTTTACTTATGAGTTTAATTTTCTAAATTTTAAATAACATAAAAGAAATTTTCCATAGAATTGCTTTCAAACATCTTAACTTTTTAATTAGAGTGAGAAAATTAAGCATGGTATTCTTTCAGCAGTAGAGAAACAAAAGTGATGGTATATAGTTAATTTTTTTTTAAAGATTTTATTTATTTAAGAGAGAGAGGGAGAGCATGGACAGGGGAGGGAGCAGGTAGAGGGAGAAGCAGACTCCCTGCTGAGCAGGCAGTCCAACAGAGGGCTTGACCCCAGAACCCTAGGCAGATACTTCACTGAGCCAAAGGCAGACATTTCACTGACTGAGCCACCCAGGTGCCCACAGTTAATTTTTTAAAAGATATTATTTTTAAGGAATCTCTACACACATTGTGGGGCTCAAACTTACAAGCTCAAGAGTCACATGCTCTTCTGACTAAGCCAAACAGGGACCGTGGTATATAGTTAATTTTTAACTACAGTTAAAATACTATTTATAGTTAATATATACTTAGGAGTCAAGTTTTGATATTTATATTAATTTTTGCTCATTTACTATCGCTGTTGTCCATTTTTCAAGTTTAGGAAACCCAGAAGATTACCTCTCTTGAAACTGTATCTAAGATAAAACCTTTTCATAAAATTAAAATTTTGCAGCTAAGAAGCCAATTTAAAGGTCTTACTAGCCTATCAGAGGTTAGAAAATGGAGATTCATAAATCATAAGTTGAATACTACCAAATACCACCACCAACAAATAACTTTTAAGATGTAGTATGTGTTAAGAGGTATTAAGTGAATTGAGTCAAGGACTACAAAAAGAACTTTACTTCTATTATTCCTATTCACAATAACCCCAAAAGGCTGCTAATTATTCATTTCAAAATAAATAAGTGATTCTCAGGAAGGTCAGATGACACATAAAGTACATGGCAGAGTTAACACTCAAACTAAGTTTTGACAGCTGGAGAGTTTGGCTCAGTTGTAAGCTTAGGACTCTCGGGATATGAAATGAAAAGCTTCGCTGTCCTAATGATTTCTCTAAGGCCACAGAACTAGTTAGTGGCAGAACCGGCAGGAGAACTTGGGTGCTTTTCACTGTTGGTCTCCTGTTCTGGATCTTCCCACCTGTCTTCCCCAGTCTGTCTCATGTAAGTTAGACTCACAAGGAAAGGAAACATTGAGTACAGGCAAAAATTAACTCTCACACCTCATAAAAGTATGTAGTTTATAATCTAATCTGGTCTTGACAGAGCTCTCAGGAGCTTATACAGGAATCTGTTCAGAATTGTTTTCCTGGGGCCTACTGACCAGCAGTGCTTATAATAAAATGCTGCTTGGGTGCCAATTTAAAAATTGTAACTTTCACCCAGCATACACGGACCATTTGCCTAAGTAAAGAATGCAGATTCCAATGGAACTCAGGAGTTTGGGGGTTGCATCATTTTGGGGGGTTAAAAAGTACATTCTCTTATTCCATTAAAATAATTTGAACATTATTGGTGTGACAAATATTAAAGTATCCTTAAGTTTATATCTGAATATTTCATATTTAGAAGCCAAACCAGAATATATTTTCTAACCTTATCCCTGAGGCTCGGGTCATTAAACCACTCCAATAACTTTTTGCCCACTTCCATTGGGCTAGAAAGAAAAGTCCTATAGGTCAACAGGAAGTCCTCTATGAATGTTGGGTCCACCACCGAATGCTCTTCCACTAAATGCATTGTTAATCTCTCTGAGGTGCCCTGTAACAAATAAAAGATTTAATCACTATCCTGCATAAATACCATCTATATGGTACCTTAATTCCAAATTTTCAACATAAGATGAACTGGGTAGTAATATATACCACAATTTATAAAACTGCTGTTCATCAGGCAGTATAAAGATTTTTCTTAACAACTGATAACTTTTAAGAGAAATTATACACAAAAATGTGGCATGTGGAATCTTGATTGGTCAAAACTAACTGATACTACCCAAAAAAATCCTCTCACAAGATGGAGGCATTTCAAGTCTTACCTTGATGACGATGTGCCCCTTTCTTGTTCCGGTTCTATCGAGTTCTCGGTGTTCTTTTACCATAACAATTTCTCCTTCCTCCTCAACTTTTTGCATGTTCTTTTCTACTTGGTTGAGGATACGGCAGTAATCTTGCTGGGCTATACAGACAAACTGGAATAAAATGTAAGTCACATGTTACTGATGAAGTGCTTGCAAGAGACCTAGCTGTACTAATAATTCAGTGTTTTAATTATTTAACACTGACATTTTTCCACGTCTTTTCCATACCCTCTAAATGAATGCAGTAATGAACCTTAATCAGACTTCTCTACTTTTTAATGTATTTCTTCCTTGGCCAAATCAAGTTTCATTTTTAGCATATTTATATGTACTTTATATTAAAAATCCTAACAATTTTAAAAATCAGAAGATAAAATTAGAAGAATTCTTTTTCATATGCCTCTTCTTTGATGGTGGAATCTTAGGAGGGAAAATTTAAAAACATAATTGCCATTTAGTGGGTTTTACAAGTTAGAGAAGATTTTAAAAGCAACAATTTTAAAATAAAGATGGTTTTAATAAAATATCAAAATTCAAAGACACCCTGGAATAGATATTATAAATTTGCTAATTATACTGATAAGAAATCAGTTTAGAAAATTTATTCAACTGTAGCCCTGAAACAAATACATTACATGTTAATTAAAAAAATAAATTAAAAAGTTTATTTAAAAAAGTCCACAAAACAAGTCACCTACTTGTTAAACTTAAGTCATTATTCTTTGTAACTAGTATTAAGAGTAATCCTTATTCTTAAAAAAAAATTAAAAAATAATATGCACATCAAGCCATCACCCCAAATATAAAGAATCTCAGGGCTTAGGGCAAACCATTAAATTACATTTCTCAGTGATTTTAAAAAGAAAGTGAAGAATGAATTATACAAATCATTTATTGCATAAAATAACCAGAAACCAGTGAGGAGGAGGTAAGAGTTAGATTCTAAAGTAAGAAAGAATTGAATTTTGAAGAATTGTATTCTCATTTTGCAAATGAAAAAAGCAAGGACTTTTCTTTTTCTCCTTTAATGTGAAAAGATTTTTTCTTTTTAATTTTAAAATTTTTTATTTTTTATAAACATATATTTTTATCCCCAGGGTTACAGGTCCGTGAATCGCCAGGTCCACACACCCCACAGCACACCCCCCCCCCCAATGTCCATAACCCCATCTCCCTTCTCCCAAGCTCCCTGAAAAGATTTTTCAAAAAAGGGGGGATGGTTAAATTACAGCATATAGAAGATAAAATATGACACAGCCATCCAAAGTCATATTTTCACAGAATATTTACAGTTTGGGCTTAATGTTCATAATAGCATATTAATTTTTTTTTAAAGATGCAAAACCAAATGTTGTAATAACTATAATGAAGACAACATGATCATCATCATTTTGTGGTAGCCTTACAGGAACTTTCTCAATTTATCCTCCTTATCATCCTATAATGAAGGTAATACTATTATCCTCTTTGTACAGATGAAGAAACATCTGTACCAACAACCTGCTGATTTGCCCAGGATCTCATGTGCTAATCAATCAATCAATCAATAATATATATATATATACACATGCACATCAAAATCTTGGAGTGAAATATAACAAAGTGTTTAATCACTATTGTTTCTGAGCAGTGCAAATTGTGACTTTCATTTTATTTAAAATACTTTTCTATATTTTCCATACTTTCTGTATAATCAGTAAAAATTTTTTAAAAGAAATAGCAGTGCTTCATACTTGAGAAACAGCATATTACAATTTTTAAAAAGATTTTATTTATTTATTTGACAGAGAGAGAGAGAGAGAGATCACAAGTAGGGAGAGAGGCAGGCAGAGAGAGGGGGAAGCAGGATCCCTGCTGAGAAAGAGGGCCCTCCCCAGAGAGCCCAATGTGGGGCTTGATCCCAGGACGCTGAGACCACAACCTGAGCCAAAGGCAGAGGCTTACCCCACTGAGCCACCCAGGCGTCCCAGCATATTACAATATTAAGTTCCTGTCAGAGCTAGCTGATAGAATCCCATTAATTTTTCAATTAAGAACTTGGAATCAAAAAGTTAAAATGAAAAAGACAGGCTTTTCTTGTAATTACATATAGTTTAATTTTTTTTTTAAACATTAAAAACAAAACACATTTCTGTAACATTGACCACAGGTGTATATATGTTTTAAAATATGTGGTCCTTAGTTCCTTGTCTCAAAATAATTAATTTTTTTTTTTAATAGAGCACCAAAATTGCTTGCTCTCTACGCCTCCAAATAATGTCAGGTGACCTTTTCTTATACTCAGTTTCAGAGAAAATAATTACAAATTGTATTTTCTCATTTATCTCCTAAAAAAAGAAATAACATCTATGAGTTAAAAGGAGTAACAGAGAAAAGAATGCTTTTAGAAGAGAACATACTAAAATTAACATTGACTAAGTTAAACTGATTTAAGGAAATTAGAATAAGCTTGTTTTGAAATGCTTAATGCCTAGAAAGACATTTTTGCTATTTCTTCTGTACCAAACTGAAGAGTATCACCCAAAAAGAAAATAAAACCCAACTGAATTTCTAATATGGCCACATATATTTAAAAAGAAATACGTTTTAAATGAAAACATTTATCTACATTTTTATTAGCAGTTTTAGTTTTGCTTTAAGAAGTTTGTAGATCTACGGACGCCTGGGTGGCTCAGTTGGTTAAGCAGCTGCCTTCGGCTCAGGTCATGATCCCAGCATCCCACATTGGGCTCCTTGCTCGGCAGGGAGCCTGCTTCTCCCTCTGCCTCTGCCTGCCTCTCTGTCTGCCTGTGCTCACTCTCACTCCCTCTCTCTCTCTGGCAAATAAATAAAAAATCTTAAAAAAAAAAAGAAGTTTGTAGATCTAATAAATTCATGTGTAAAACATAATTTTAATTGGTCTGATGAAGCCAGATGAAAAATTGTAAATTATGTATATAATTTTTTTGGTAAGGTTTTATACTTTCAGATAGCTGTTAACACATGATGACACCTTGACATTCTGATATAAAATAAAAATTCAAACAAGATTTTGCTTATACAAGGCCAAAGGCAATTCATATTGGAGGATTGGTTTTGTGGCATAAGACATCACAACTGGTATATAGAAGAAAAATTACAGATGTTGAAGGGATGAAGTAAAATTAAGCTTCAACCCTAATACAGTATTGTTAATTTTCAATGTATCCAGGCAACTTTCTCTAAAACTACTTAAATTCCAAGTGTCAGTTTCCATGGTCTCTGAAAAAGGTGTGTTTAACAGGTCTACCTTAACAGGTTAGATCTATTTAAACTGGGGCACTTTGCTATCTGTAAGGAAAGTTCATACTTAATTGTTCACACAGGTATCCAAGTATTCATTGAAGGGTGTAGGGCAGGGTATTAAGCAATGCCTGATGTGTCACTGGCAGGCCTAAGACAGGTAGTGGGGAAGGAAAAAGGAGAAGGAAAAGGAGAGTAGGAGAGTAGAGGAGGAGGAAAGGAAGAGGGATAGGAGGTGAGAAGAAGAGAAAAAGGCACGTATGGGAAACGGAAAACCATTACCAATCACTAAGTACCTATATGTGTCTATATATTGCTCTGCTTTTATCCTTCAAACAGGACAGGGGAAGAAGTATAGACAATGGAAGGAAAGAACTGAAAGAAGAGCATACAAAGGAGGGATCTGGAGCAAAATACAACTTTGAGCATGTCTTGGGATCCAAATAAACAAAAATAAATGTTAAGTTTAGTCCACTCATCATAAACCACTTAGTCTTATTATGAACTCAACTTAATTATCACATTACCCAATGTTTATTTTCAGAACCCACTGCAATGTAAGAAAATTAAGACCAGTCCTAGACGAAGTTGCTTCTTGGTAAAGTGAACACCATTTTTGTTCATTTCATTCAATAAATATTAATTCCTATAGTGTGCTCAGGAGAATGATATAAACTTATGAGGCCATCTTATGGTTGAATGAAAATATGATTCTCACTCTTTCCTCCACCTCCTCTAACAAGAGGAATGATCTGACATGTTACTTTCTGAGGGATGTATGACATTTTAGCAGAAATACACTGAACTTCTAGATCAAAACAAGCATTTACATTAAACGGTCTAACTTTTATTCTCCATCCTTGTTTTACTGCTGAGGGAGTGAATGTCAGAGGAGTCAGTGGAGGTATAAGCCTGATTCTTGAAACCCCTGATTTAACATGTTCCTTTTATAGTGGCTTAGAGTGGAGTGGAGTGGAGGAAAGAGACTATCAGGCAGATACCTCACCTTTGACCTACTTTGTATATCTGGCAACCTCGTATCAGGATCTATGAGTCTATGTATTTTAATCAGAATTTTCTTTTGGGTCTACCTTGCTAACACTGGGTTTCCCACTAATTCCTCATTCAGTAAATGGATTAGACTATATTCCTTGACATCTACTTTCTCTTCCTTTTCCAGAACTCCCAGATAAATATTAAATGTTACTTGGTATATTTGATATTTCTGAAGCACTCTGTAATACTCAGTCATATAACATTTTAATCAATTATTCTAATATACTTCTATGCCTCTAATATCATTTCAGTTCTATGATTACTAATTTCTAGCAAAAGTGGCTGGCCAATTAAGACATATTAATGTAATCAATGAATTCTCAGAAATAAAGTTACTTTTTAACTTGCCCTTTATGGGCAGAAACTCTGACTAAAATGCTCCAGTAATGCCAACATGTCCCAGAGAGGAACTGATAAGAGATAATAGAATGGGGAAACCTTTAACAAATTTCTAGTTTTTTTAGACTAAGTATGGCTTTATTATTTTTGGAAGTATAGTTCCAGAGCTGAAAAATCATACATGATTGCTTTTACAAACACACTGCCAGGCCAAATAGATTTCAAGATTTACCTACCATTTGTTTTCTTCTATTATGCTAAATAATTGAGAGTTGACTATATTTAGAATGTTCTTCTGGCCTTACTATTCAAAACAATGAACACAGCCATTTATTTTTTTCTCTACAGTGCTTACTGAAAGAATTATTTCGCAACATTATTTAGATTCTCTAGGTAAGATCATTTTATTTATAGCCCATGGTCATTTTCTTTTTTGGTAAGTAAAATGCTTAAAATGAAAATATAAATGGGTACTATTTTACATTTATCAGATACAATAAAAATTCAGTGATGTTCTTTCAGAAAAAAGTATACTCAGATGTATTTCAGACTACAGACTAATAAATACAATGAGCACTTAACTTTAATTAGTCTAAGTCAAATCTTTGGGTTTGTTTATATTAAAATATTTTATCTTTCAAAGACTTCTTTTTTCAGAAGAAAACATAAATAATAAAAACTTGGTAACACAAGTATCTTAAATTTATTTCTTACTAATACAAAGGTTACCAATTATAATCAATTTAATTATAATCTAAATCTAACTAAAATCTAAATTTCACATTTGGTCTCCATATTTTCTCTAGTCTTTTATTAAATGCTTTTAAATAATGAATATTAACA
The DNA here is from genome assembly GCF_030435805.1 of Mustela lutreola. Lineage (NCBI taxonomy): Eukaryota > Metazoa > Chordata > Mammalia > Carnivora > Mustelidae > Mustela > Mustela lutreola. Next base: position 129,673,165 of record NC_081290.1, on the reverse strand, counting down.
TAATATCAACAGTAACATTTTTCTTTTGCTATCAACTATTTTATTTTAATTAGCAATTACATTTTTACTAGCAAGTTCTACTGATTCATACTATGATTAATTTATATGACTTCTAAATCAATTCCTTATTTTGTAGGTATTTAAATAAAAACACTGGGATGACTGGGTGGCTTAGTTGGTTAAGTATCTGTCTTCCACTCAGGTCATGATCCCAGGGTCCTGGAATTGAGCCCCACATCTGGCTCCTTGCTCAGTGGGGTGCCTGTTTCTTTCTCTGCCTGCCGCTCCCCCTGCTTGTGCTCGCTCTCAGACAAATAAATAAGATCTTAAAAAAAAATAAGATTCTAGAAACTTTTAATAAAAAATATATGTAACACCTAGTTATGCAGGGTCCAAATAACTTTATTTATTTATTTATTTTTTAAAGGAAGCTCTGTGTCCAGTGTAGGGCTTAAACTCTTGTTCTGAGATCAAGAGTCACATGCTCTATGGACCAAGCCGGCCAGGTACCCTGAGTCCAAACAACTTTAAGGAAGATTAATATTTAATTTTCTGGGGCATGATAACACTAAAAGTAATAGTACTAATTTAAGATATTATTTATAACTCTAAAAAATGACCTATTTATATAGGCAGAAAGATCTTACCCCAATGACATATAGATGTTAAGCACAAAATATACATTTTTTTTTCAAAAGATATAGTTGTAATGATATTTCATACCTGGCAGTCATCCACTTTCGTTCTCATTACTCCTTTCATGTATTCTTTGTCCATGGTAGGAGAGACACCGAAACTATTTCCCATACATAATATTTCTGCTTTTCCATCTGGATAAGTTACTTCCACAGAACCATTCAGAATCACTGACCAGGAATCCAGCTAATTAAAAGAAATGAAGACAAAGCAGAGAATCATGGTCATGCAGCTATTAGTGCTAGAATGGTTCCTACAAAGGATTTAGCAGATCTTTCACCTTAAGGATGGAATAATTCAAGGAAAATGAACTGTTTACTAAACTCAAAGAACAAGGAATAAAGCAAAGCACAGCACAGATCTGTGTTTTCCACACACCTAGCCAAGGGTGCTTATTCTGCTCTTTTAATTTGACCTTGGACGCTTTTCTCTAAGTAACACAAGGAAAAAGAATTCTTCTGCTCCCCAAAACATATGTAAGTAATATCAAATGATCACCATTGTCTCAATAAGATCATTTTGTTCTGACAAAAGGCATATTATGAACATTCAAAGTTACAAAAATCTGAAAAGTTAATACATCAAAGTATTTCTATCAGTATCATATGAAATATTATTATAAGAAATAGTGGATTTGGAATACTTTGACATAACAATAAGTATATCATAATTCTTGAATTATTCAAATTACTTGTTGCTTATTTTTTTAAGAGGAAGAAATAAGAATTTTTTTGTGTATATTTGTGTATATTTTTGCGCATAAAGCAAATTGTTGAGAGACCCTCAAACAGAAACTTTTTAAGTGGTGGCAATGTTCACTGACCTCTTCACCATCATTTAACACTATGGTCCCAGCTCTTTCCACCACTGCAAACACCATCACGGCACAGAGTTCTCGTCTCACCGACATTGTCATATTGGCAAAAGCAGGCAACTGGTGCATAAATTCTAAGAGTTGTTCTGAAAGGCAAAAGATATTGTAAACATTACAACTTTTTTAAAAGCAAACATTCAAAAAGAATGCTTTAGGGTTCTTTTTAAATGTCCTACAAATGTGCCCACTGGAAAATATAATTACTTCAATTATTGTTAGTACAAAAGTTGGATTTCTTGCAGGTATACCAAGAATTGTCACTGTGGAAATGGTGACATTTACTTATTGATTTAGGAACAACGTATACACTATAATTCAAATTCTAATGGGAATGAAGAAATTAACAAACTTCAAATGGGAAATTTCTATTGAAAATGAACTATGATCTTAAGGCTAATTAAAGCTGAAATGAAATAAAGCTCTGAGAATTCTGCAAAAAGTCAGTAGGTCTATTCTAGTGTCTTTTGGGCAAGTAGATGTCCAAAACAGCAGAAATAACCTCTCTTAATCTAAAGCTAGTCCAGGATTTAGAATTCAAAGGATAAATTTGATGAATGAAGACAAACCTATCAAAATTAATCAACTAAAAAAATTTATAATATTATGTGAGAAATACAAATGAAGATTGATATATTATTTTTTATTCCACAGACTGGCCAAAAAAGAGAAAAGTATGAACACTCTTCCTGTTGGCAATGCTGTGGAGAAACAGCTTAAACTTTGATGCATTTCTAGCTGTTGACAAGATGGATGACTTCATAGTCTTTTCTAGTCCTGTGGTCTCTATTTTTAATTTTCTCTATTATTAGGTACCTTTACTAACTACTTGCTAAATGCTTTCCTTACTTTCACTATGGCTCCATGAGGCACATGTTTTCTTTCTCATTTCATAGGGGGAAGCCGGCTCAAAGTCATATAATTAGGAGGTGGCAGTGATATGATTCCGGACTGCCTGCCTGCCAGAGCTTCTGCTGGACATTATAAGTAGTGATAAAGAACACAAGGTGAATGGCAGACTTCATTTGAATACTTATTAGTTCTATTACTTTGGAAAAGCTGACTGATTCCCTTAAGCATGTTTCTGTCATTTGTGAAAGAACAATATATAGTTGAGACAATAACATGAAATAGAAATAAAATAAAGTCCTTAGCACAGAGTAAATAATAAATAAGAACTGCTATTCTTGTCATTATTATCATATATCATTCAAACTTTTAGCTAAGTAAAATTCTGGTACATTTTTCTTGTCTTCATATAATGAAACTGTCCCTATGCATATTCCATCAATCTGTTAGGATTTAGTGACATATTTTACGTTTTCGGATATACAGTAGCTTGTTAATTGCAAAAACAACACAGAATAGAAAGATATATTCTGTGAAAACATTACATTTCCAGAGGTCAGACTAAGTGTTCTCTGGTCCAGCTGGATAATGTCTCTTCTGATTAGACCCTATGTCATCCCTCCTGTGTAAGACTTTTTGTAACACAGGGTAGCTTCAGAATCAGAGTAACAATGGTAGGTGGTACTCAGCGTTCTTAAACCTGACCCAGACTGCCGTGCCAAGAAATTAATTTACTGTTGCAAACCAGCACTTTTTTTTTTTGCAACCAATATTTAAAAAAAAAAGAAAAAGAAAAAGGAATCAAAGCACATCACTTACAAAATGCATTCTGTTTAATGAAACTTTTATTTCTGGAATGAGTAGGTGCATTTGTGTCATGCCATAAAGTATATCTATTCCTGGGCACAGTGATAAAGCAATTTCTAATGCTACTTCAAGAGGTGATCCACATCTATTATATATGGGAGGTAAGAATCATTGTTTTACAAATGCATGGGCCTTTTGATTTGAAATATAAAGGCCAATGTATAAAACCCTGGTTCTCTGACTCACCTATCACTGTTAATTCTGCAGTTACCAGCTCTGCTTTCTTCAGCTATCAGTCGCCTACCCCTCACCATAAGGTATAGAATATTATCTATAGAACACATATTTTGCTTTCCCCCCCTCCCCAATTGATACTGAATTTCCTTGGACAAATGAAGATTTATGGTCTTAAGAAAATATGGGACTAGAAGTTGTCAGAAATGTCTTAAATTTAACATAATATGTTTAGGCAACAATAAGTCAAATCACAACCACATATATGACTGAAGAATATGAAACTTATGAATATAAAGTATAAAAATATATTCAACTAGGGACTCCTGGGTGGCTCAGTTAGTTAAGCATCTATCTGCCTTTGGCTCAGGTCATGATCCCAGGGTCCTTGGATTAAGCTCCGTGTCAGGCTCCCTGCTCAGCAGGGGGCCTGCTTCTCCTTCTGCCCACCTCCTATTCATGCTCTCTCTTGCTCTCTCAAAATAAATAAATAAAATCTTTACAAAAACATATTCAACTAATACTTGTTATAATGATTTGAAATATCTTGCGTAGAAACTATTCTTGATATTTGGAAGATTCCTGTTCATTAGTGGGTCATGAAATCAAGTTGTGCTATATGAAATAATGACTAACATTAAAAAAAAAGATATGATAGGATAGGAAATATCTGTGTATCACACATAATATAGATAAATAATAAAAAGAGAGAAAAATAATTATAGTCATGTACATGATTCTTTAGCCTCAGTTGAAAAACTAAAAATAAATACATGCTTAGCCAGATGATATCTAAGAGTTTTTGACTCTCAAAGATTCAATAATGGTATTTCTGGTTTTGCAGTAACTTCTGTTTATTACACTGGAGAATTAGAGCAATTAAAAAAGTAAAAAAAATTCTATCATAACCTTCAATAAATACATAAATATGAAATGAAGCATTTGGCTGTCAGGACTCAACATAAACTCTGGTAATGCCATAGGGATCACACAGATGTTAAGGAATTCCATCTGGGATGAGTAAAAAGATAGTTTCTAGGACATGGAAAGCAGCAGTCATGGATTGGAGGACTACTTTCTTCTATATTGCTTGGAAAAATCTATTAGAATCACATATTAACTAATACTATTTTATCTTATTAGGAAAGGAATACTTCTGCTCATGAAAAAGCCATTTTTAAAAACTTTTTTTCTAGTAAGTGTGACATACAGAAAACCCAGATAATCAACTTACAGACATCATAAGCTACATCAGTATAGAAATTAATTTATCTTATTTGCTTTGCTTTAATTTTGTGTAAGAAATGATTACTATTAAGTTTTGTTTTGTTTTGTTTTAATCTGTGGAGTTTTTTGGTGGTATGTTGAAGGGGAGAAAAAAGAATTCTTTGGAAGAGATCTTGGAAGTGGGTCTCTACGCTAATGTGTCAAGGCATCAAAACAAAAAATTGAATTTACAACCATTCACAGTAATTGAGGACCTACAAAGGTATGAGTTGGAGGGCATAAATCAATAAAGTTCCTTCCTTCAAAGCACTGAAACAAAGCACTGAAACACACCCAAGAATCTATGGGAATCCAAAAGCAATTTTAATTCTTGCAGTTTTGGTGTTTTTTTTTTTAATATTTTATTTATTTATTTGACAGACAGATCACAAGTGGGCAGAGAGGCAGACGGAAAGGGAGAAGCAGGCTCCCCACTGAGCGGAGAGCCTGATCCCAGGATCCTGGGATCATGACCTGAGACAAAGGCAGAGGCTTTAACCCACTGAGCACCCAGGCGCCCCAATTCTTGCAGTTTTTAAAATATGATCAATTTTAGCAATTTCATTTGATTCAACTTAGATTCTCCCTCCAACCTAGATACACCATCCCTTCCCTCTTTTTTGTGGGGGTAGAGGAAGGTGAGGAAGGTGGTTAGGAAGAGATGTATCCAGAGAAAGCATCAATTATGTAAAAGGTTGTAGTTTATATGAAACTAAACTAAATATAACTATATACTGGAAGGTGAGTTAGATTTAATAAAAGAAACAGCTAAAGGGCTAAAGAGTTCCCACATGTGGTTCTGTTTTGGGGAGTTAGAATATAAGATCTTACAAATCTCTTGTAGGCGAAGTATTTATTAGGTCTTATCTTTAATAATAATGGTTTATTATTTTAGTTAATAGTATATTGAAAGAAGCAAGCATCAGAATCTTCACAGCTTACAAGTGAATTGTTATTCAAATAAATGTTATTCACTGGAGATTATATCAACAAGTCCATTAAGAAATAAGATAGCTTTGTATTCTCCTGTAGTAATCAGCATAGCTTTTGCTTTCCAGAAATTGTGGAAGCTTCTTAGATATGAAGTGAAAATTTTAAATTTCCAGGAATGACATTTTTAATAGTCATTATTTTCTTCCATAACTATACTAAAATGAACATATTCAAAAAGATGATACATTAACTTACAAAAGAATAATTTCTACATCAATCTGTTCATAAGCAGTGTTCAACCTCATTAAAAATATCTGAACAAGGATTTTGGATTAAGATGGCAAACTGAACACACTTCCAACTTCACTTTCTCTTTAAAACTACAATAGAAAGATTTATGTAAAGAAGTCGGCAAGGACAAAGAGAATAGGACAGTGAAGTACAACTTTGGACACTGGAAACCAAATGCATGTGTATGTGGTATCAGTCATGAGTGAGTGAAATCCACTGTTTTCAGCAGGTAAAAGAAAACCACTCTCATTTATGCTGCAGAACCCTCAAAACCCTCAAAAGACTTACAAACTGTCAGTACCTTTGGAATGGGAATAGAGGTGGTAGAGAATGAAATGGGCTGGCATCAGGGATGGAAGTCTGTGAAGCCATTAAGTACCCTCCTCCACCAGAAATTATCCAGAAAGGATTAACACAGAACACATGCTTTAATGGGGGCCACAGACTCAGGTGACTTCCACTTTGACTTCCTTCAGGTCAGAGCCCTTTAAAAGGGGCCATTCCATTACAGCCATTCCATCCTGTTCAGTTTATTCCCCAACCTCCATCACTTCCTAATCCCCACTTTATTCTTCAGATTGCAACAGAGCAAGGACCTTAACTGCCTTGCCCCCAACTGAGTTACCAGGACCTAGAAACATGTTCAGTACATCCAAGGTGCTTAATCGTATTAGCTGAATAAATTAATGGTTACCAACACGTGATATTCAATTCCTGTAAATTTTTAAATTACATTTTAAATGTCTAGCCCTAGTTGTTGGGTTTTTCTTCCTTAATTTTCTAGCATATGTATATGGTGTAAGTGGTAAAAGATTTTCTTCATGTTTGTTTCCCTCAAAACACATGCAACTGTCCACTCATAACTATGCCCGTGCGGTCCTATATCTAATCCCAATAGATCCAGTTTCTTGAATTTGTCTTCAAATATATATTGGCCCCAAAAGAGTTGGCACAGTGGTAGGAAAGATAATCTGGCTTAGCCAAAGGTGGTTACAGATTCCCGGCCTGTGGTGGAGAAAAAATGCTCAACGAAGTTGCTCTGACTCTAGTATTCTAAGGAAAGAAGCTGGAGTGCAGAAGGCTCACTCAAACACTACACGGTTATTATATTGTCAGCTCTTGCTCTGATAGAAATGTGGGTAAAGGGAACTTCAGGGGGGCACCTGGATGGCTCACTCATTAAGTGTCTGCCTTCAGCTCAGGTCATGATCTCAGGGTGCTGGCATCAAGCCCCGAATTGGGCTCTCTGCTCAGCAGGAAGCCTGATTCTCCCTCTCCCACTCCCCCTGCCGCTGTGTCTCTGTCAAATAAATAAAATCTTTTTAAAAAAAAAAGAAAAGGGAACTTCAGGGATCAGGAAAACAGACACAAAGCCACTTAGATTTCTAACTTTAGGCTGTACTTCAAGTCTCAACAACCCACAGCTCACAGGCTGCTAACTTGACATGTCATAGTTTCTCTCACTCAGTCCCATCTTTGTATGGAGCCACAGGAGAAGCAAACATGACAACTTTACCAATTGTCATTGACTAGTATTTACATATAGAAAACATGAGCTTAACAGGAATAGTGCTCAGAAGAAAAATAACAGAAGTAACACTGGAAGACTACTTTTTCTTTTTCTTTTTTTCCATAATCTTTAAAAAGGAGCTCAGCAGGAAGGGCTGTAATTAGGAAGTTTTATTACTTGCACACTCCAGAACATAACTTAATAAAATTTATTTTTTTCAACAAATAATAGTTACTATTTATGCAAAGGGAAATTTATAAATTAATTACTTTTTAGAGCTTACTATTCTTGGGCTCTATTTTATTAGATCATTTTACCCTAAAATTTTAAAATTGCTCTTAGATTCATTTTCTCACCCAAACTTACCAATGTCATCATCCGTCCTGTCAATTGGATCCTTCTCTAGACAGTCTCTCACAATGTCCCTACTCATCAGAGGATCCGACGCCCTCTCAATGTCTTCTTCATCATCGTCATCCTCAGAATCCACTGCTGTTTCTGGCAACCCACTCAGGTCCATATCACCAGCCTCACTTTCTGTGGCCTTAGAAGAGACCAAAACAGTATTTTTTAATTATCTTAAGTAAATCTTTTGTACTCAAAGGAAATAAGAACAAATCTAATTTGAAATATTTAAGTTTTAGTATATTTTAGTAAATTTTAGTATACTAACTTGTCTATAACTAAGCATGTATTCAATATCAATATCAAGAACCAGGAACCAGCACTATGTAAAAGGAATTACTTCAACAAAATAGGAGTGAATTTATATATTACATTTCTAGTTACAATTAATGATCTTATCTCAATAATTCTGATTTACCTGAGCTATCATTTGTACTTGAAATAGACTAAAGAAAAAGACAGTGTTTGTTTTTACTCTAATTTTCAAAGAGAATGGCTTAAGCTAAGAATTTAAGGTTAACGAGTGATTTTGAGCAATTCCTTCCCCAAAAGAATAGGTGTGAACTTATTAACGCCAAGACTGAACAATTTCTTTCCTATTAGACAGTCCTTATGGAAAAGTGAATCATAAATCAAAGGTAACTTGGTGAGTATGTGAACAAACATTAACATTTAGTGTGACTATCCCAATGTCCACTCTCCAATTATAAATTACCAAAAAATATTAAAAGACCATATGCCTACTGGTAACACATTCTTTCTTCATTCCTCAACACAGGTGACTGTATATCGAATTCCAAGTAATCAAGATATACTCTAGTACTTGAACGTTTTTTTTTTTTTTTAAGATTTTATTTATTTATTTGTCAGAGACAGAGGGAGAGAGAGTGAATGAGCACAGGCAGACAGAAAGGCAGGCAGAGGCAGAAGCAGGCTCCCCGTTGAGCAAGGAGCCCGATGCGGGACTCGATCCCAGGACCCCGGGATCATGACCTGAGCCGAAGGCAGCCGCTTAACCAACTGAGCCACCCAGGCGCCCCTTGAACGTTTTTTGAGTCATGGTGATCTCTTCAAAATTATCTCTTCTGTTGGGCAATATCAAGGCTAGAACAGTTATCCTATTTAGGTCATTTTATGCCTACTGTGATTATCACCTCAATAATATATACGAATGTTATCCTACTACATACCCAGAATTCACTGTTTAAGCATAAAAATGAATTCAATTAAATGTTAACTGTGTAAGTCTTAAACATCACAAACATGTTTTTCCAGATAAAATATTAAACTTTTGAAAATAGTTTGTTTTAAAACCATTAACTTTGTAGAAAACATGTATTATAAAGTTTACTAACGCTGAGTAACTTGCAGTCCACAGGGTTTTCAAAAACAATAATGACAACTTATTTTTAAGAACAGGCAAAACACATTAAAAATGAAAGAGAAAAACATAAAATACTGGGCCTGATCATCATCACCATCATTTTCTAACACCAAATACTTACAATGTGCCGGGAACTGCTCTGTTTTATGTATCTTAGCTCACTTAATCCTCCATACAATCCTATTAAGTAAGTGCCGTTTACTGACATTTATTATTATTCAAACATGCAGGTAAAGAGAAATTATTTTTCCAAGGTCATGTTACTGGTAAACTGCAGAATCCAAATCACAACCCAGGATTCTGACTCTACAGTCTTAACCAAACCTAATCTGTCTCTCTGTAACAGATACTTACATATGAATGTGGCTTATACAAGGATCTATTCCTTTCTCTGTAATTCAGCTTAGTCAATATTTAAAGAAAAAATTTATTATTTTTTTATCAACAAAGTTTAACTTTACTCAAGTCTTGGTTTATACTGCCAAACGTAACATTTAATCTTACCTTTCAAAGCAGTACAAACAGGTGTTAATATTTTCTAAAGTTTAACAAAAAGAATTTTAATCACCTTTAGTTCTTTAGGTACAACTTCCTGAACTAAAATACATATATGGTAAGAAAAAACTTAGGGGAAAATAAGTGAAGACAGAATATCTAATGAAGACAGAATAATTAAAAATGAAAAACCTAATGTCTACAAAAGCTCTGTAAGTAATGGTCTTATATTACTGCTGGGGTTAAGACCATTATCAGCAGAGGTGCTCTAGGTGAGAGAGCAGTAAGACCACAGAATTAATTGTGGCATACTCATAAACACATGTCCCAATTTATTCAGAATTCAACTGTCTCTAGATTATACAATAAAACTGAGATAGAACTTGATATGATGTGGTATGCCAAGATTGTGATCAGAGAAATTAGACTAGCCCTGTTATTATCACCGCTTTATTTCTGAAGTCTAGAAATATGACAATGTGCTAATGCTTGCCATGTTTTTATTTTCACACCAGTTTTGTCTTAACACTGAAGATGTTCATCACCTTATATTTTCAAATATATATAATTAGTCCTCTATATATTCTTTAATAAGAACCTAGAGTGAAGAAGGGACATTCCTGGAGACAGAAATTAAAAAACAAAACAAAACAAAAACTTCTAACTTCCTTTTCTTCCCCATTTTATTTTTTTTATTGTACTATGTTAGTCACCATACAGTACATCATTAGTTTTTGATGTAGTGTTCCAAGATTCATTGTTTACATTTAACACCAATGCTCCATGCAATATGTGTGTTAGTACTTAAAAATATTTTCCATTTAAATGCATTATTTTGCATGGAAGTGTTCACTTATTTGTATAATAGGTTCCCGTAAAGACTATTGTTTAACTCTAAAATAAATAAATAAATAAATAAATAAATACTTCTAAATAACAGTTATAGAGCTTACAGTTTTTCTTTAATTTTTAAACATCTAACATATAGTAAGAGATAAAAAGATATTTCATACCATCCCAAAGAAATCATTACTGTCGTTTAAATTAATTATATTTAAATCTTAAATAGAACAAAAACTTTCTCTTTTTTTTAACATAAGCTCTATGCCCAACACTGGACTTGAACTCAGAACTCCAACATCAAGAGTCACACGTTCTACTGACAGAGTCAGCCAGGCATCCCAGAACAAGGACTTTTCAATGGGAATTGGATTGGGGTGCCTGGGTGGCCCAGTGGGTTAAAGCCTCTGCCTTCAGCTCAGGTCATGATCCCAGGGTCCTGGGATCGAGCCCCACATTGCATCGTGCTCTCTGCTCAGCAGGGAGCCTGCTTCCCTTCCTCTCTCTCTGCCTGCCTCTGCCAACTTGTGATGTCTGTCTGTCAAATAAATAAATAAATAATCTTTTTAAAAATTTTTAAAAAATGGGAATTGGATTAATCTCTTCAAAAATGAACCCTCCCCATGTGTGTAAATGATCTTTGTTGTTTTCTATCTATTATATGTATTCCATTCTTAAACAAATTATTCACGAAATAACACTCACTAAACCAGTAACTTGTTTTTTTTTAAATAAATGTTCATTATATTTTAAAATACTACAGAATCCCCTTATTTTTTTTTTTTTTAATCTTTAACTAAGCCCTAGGCCCAATGGGGGCTTGAACTCTCGACTCTAAGATGAAGAGTTACATGTTGTACTGAGTGAGCCAGCCAGGCACCCCTACAGAAGAATTCCTTTTCATAATACCTTTTAAATAGAACTCGATAAACAATTTTTTAGGAGTCTACTAATTCCATAATATTACTGTTTCATGACAATGAAATGTTTAGAGACTGGAGTTAAAAGTTTAATGACCTGGCCTACAGAAGTGTACCCAGCTTAGGAGTGCCTGGAACCAAGCAGTTACTGAATTTACAAAAAACGAAAAACTTAGAGTTTAGTTATTCAAATCTTAGTTCTGACGTTTATAATGTGACTTTAGCAAAATTACTTAAACTCTATGAAACTAGTTTTACTGGCAAACTAGAATTCTATCTTCCCATTCATAGGACTGTTCTTGACTCAAATAAGGAGAAAGAAAAGAAAGCTCATTACAGGTTACTTCAAAAGTCAGTCCCTTCCTGGGGCACCTTGGGGGCTCAGGTCATGATCCTGGGATTGAACCCTGTGTCAGGCTCTCTGCTCAGTGAGGAGTCTGCTTCTCCCTCTTCCTCTACCCTTCAACCCACTCATGCTCTAAGAAATAATAAAACAAAACAAAATAAAACAAAATCTTGAAAAAAAAAAAAGCCCCTTCCTTAAGAGGACATGTTTTCTTATATCAGCACTGGCTTATCTTTACCTCCTCTCATCCCAGTAACAAAGCTTGCACATAACTGGCAAAATTAAAAAAAAAAAAATTCTATTCAATACCACAACCTCTTACTGTAAAAAATGTCTCAGGCTAATTGCGACCATTAAATTCTGGTTAAACAGCTCATAAGATAATTATAAAAACAGTGATCCTACATTGAATGACCACCATGTAGCTAGTACTACATTTGATGCTTTTAATACATAATCATCTTCATATCAATTCAGCAAATTAGGATTATTACCCCTACTTTTCAGATGAGAAAACACTAGGAAAATCAAATAACTTGTTCAACATAAACCAAACCAAACCTAGTAATTGTACTGGGACTTAAAATCAGTTCTGACCAATTCAAGCTAGTAAATACTCTGCACTATAATACTTTGCCAAGTTTTCTCAATAGACTGTCTTCATAAAGAAAATAGTTAAATCATTAAACATCAGGGAAAAGCAAATCAAAACCACAATGAGATATCACCTTACACCTGTCAGAATGGCTAGACTCACAAAGACAAAAAATAACAAGTGTTGGTGAGAATGTGGAGAAAAAGGAACCCTCGTGCACTGTTGCTAGGAATATAAGTGTGAAGAACAGTATGGGGGTTCCTTAACAAATTTAAACTAGAAACACTGTAGGATCCAATAATTCTACTACTGGATATTTACCCAAAGAGAATGAAAACACTAATTCAAAAGGATACATTCATCCCTATGTTTATTGCAGCATCATTTACAATAGCTAAGATATGGAAGTAACCCAAGTATATATGGATAGATGAGTGGATAAAGATGGGGCATGTGTGGGCGCGTGCGCATGCACGCACGCACATACACACATACACACACACACAGGAATATTATTCAGCTATAAAAAAAAAGGAATTAGATCTTGCCTGGCCATTTGTGATAATAGTGGATGGACCTATAGGGTATTATGCTAAGTGAAATAAGTCAAAGAAAGACAAATACCACATGATTTCACTTATATGTGGATCTAAAAAACAAAATGAATGAACAAACAAAAAGAAGAAACTGACCTATAAATACAGAGAACAAACTGATGCCTGCCAGAGAGGGAAGGGATTGGGAGAAAGGGCAAAATGGTTAAAGGGGATGGGAAATACAGGCTTCCAGATACGGAATGAACAAGTTAGGAGAATAAAAGTTACAGACAGTAGAGGGAATACAGTCAATAATACTATATTAACATTGTATGGTGACAGATGGTAGCTACACTAGTGGTGAGCACAGCATAATTTACTGACTTGTGGAATCACTATGTTGTACACATCAAACAAATGTAAAAATGTTAACACTGTCAACTCTACTAAAAAATAGTTAAAATATAATAGAGCAATGAAATTTTTCTGCTTTGCTAAGTCATACAACATAAAATTTTGAATATATGTATTTATATATAAACATAAATAAAATGCTTGCTATTTTCTAGCTTCCTCCAAACTATAATATTACTAAGATTAATGCTAGTCTTTAAACCCTTTTATTCTAAATAAAGATAAGCACACAGACACTTGATATTTAAAAAGTATCTGTTTATATTTGTCTCAGGAGCAAGAAGAAAGATTTACATAATTCAGTTAGGCAAAGAACTCCTGTCCTAAATTACAGATTTAGATGTACATTATAGTTAAATAGTAATATTCTAAAAGAAAAAAACTAGTAATATTTTTAGATCAATGCCAAAAGCTCTATGATTTCCTGAAATCAAAAGGGATTACATATATTGTATTATGAATACAGTTCTTAAGATATTATTTTGCATTTTAAAATTTTTTTAAATTTTTTTATAGACATATAATGTATTATTAGCCCCAGGAGTACAGGTCTGTGAATCGCCAGGTTTACACACTTCACAGCATTCATCATATCACATACCCTCCCCAATGTCCATAACCCCACCCCCTCTTCCAAGCCCCCTCCCCCTGGTCACCCTCAGTTTGTTTTGTAACAATAAGAGTCACTTATGGTTTCTCTCCCTCCCGATCCCATCTTGTTTCATTTATTCTTTTCCTACCCCCAAGCCCCACATGTTGCATCTCCTCTTCCTCATATCAGGGAGATCATATGATAGTTGTCTTTCTCTCACTGACTTATTTTCCTAAGCATAATACCCTCTAGTTCCACTTATTTTGCATTTTTAAAGGATATGAAGAAAATGAACAGAAGAAATATTAAATGCCATAAAGCTCCAGTGAATTAATTTAACTAAAATTAATTTATTTAACTAAAATAAAAATAATTACAGCATAGGTTTTATCATCAGGTATCAAAAATCAGTTATGAAAAGAAGTTTTTGCTTACTAAATAAATCATGAATATTCCCATGGTTAAAAGAGTTGCTTACTAAGCATTCTTGAAGTAAATAAATTTTGTGCAGAATTTCAAATATACATATTTAATCCGAAGAGTATCTAAGTCAGACCCCGATATAAATTTAGGGTAGAAGAAGGTTATATTGAACGCTAACACTGATACTAATTTAACTGAGACAAGGGAGTAGGAACTGCTTATAAAACCATATATATGTAGAAAGTATAAAAATATATTTGGAAATAAGTTTAATGTTTGCAAAAGGCTAGTTTGTATATTTTAAGTTATGCTGCTCCTAACTTTACACATTAACTTTTTAAGTTTCAAATATAGGCTTTAAAAATATATTTATGCCTAAAAGAAACAATTTTACAACTCTTAGTAAAAATTGTTAGGTTTCTTTCCAAAAACTATAATCATAACAAATGTGTGACCATCTATCTGTAAATATTTATTATAAGTAAGAAAGTTTGTGCTAATTTGACAGGAAAATAGCATATTTATATTACTAATATATTTTGAAATATTTTAAGGAACAGATATCTACATGTACTCTTTTGCAAATTACCTACTCTTATTCTTTGAATATTGGTATATGGTGAGCTGAGTATTTTTCTTATTCATCTGCACAAGTGAGTTGTATTCTTTTTTTTTTTTTTTAAGATTTTTATTTATTTATTTGACAGAGATCAAAAGTAGGCAGAGAGGCAGGCGGAGGGGGGGGTGCTGGGCGGGGTGGGAAGCAGGCTCCCTGCTAAGCAGAAAGCCCCATGCGGGACTCAATCCTAGGATCCTGGGATCATTACCTGAGCTGAAGGCAGAGGCTTTGACCCATTGAGCCACCCAGGTGCCCCAGTGAGTTGTATTCTGACTTTAAATCTTTGCCTCAAATGATCTTTTAATTACTAATTTTTTTAATTTTTATACCATTAAGAGTTTTCTAACTCTTTAGTATTTATATGGAATTTTTTAAAAAGATTTTATTTATTTGATAGACAGTGATTACAAGTAGGCAGAGAGGCAGGCAGAGAGAGAGGAGGAAGCAGGTTCCCTGCCGAGCAGAGAGCCTGATGTGGGGCTCAATCCCAGGGCCCTGGGATCATGACCTGAGCCGAAGGCAGAGGCCTTAACCCACTGAGCCACCCAGGCACCCCAGTTTATATGGAATTTGATTTTAATTATGATATAAGGTGAGACTACAGGGGTGCTTGGGTAGCTCAGTCAGTTAAGCGTCTGACTCTTGGTTTTGGCTCAGGTCAAGATCTTGGAGTCATGAGACCTATCCCTGTGTAGGGCTCTGTGCTCAGCATGGAGTCTGCTTGAGATTCTCTTCTTCCTCCTCCTCTTCTGCCCCTCCCCCTGCTTGCAGTCTTTCTCCCTCTCTCTCATAAATACATACATACATACATACTTTTAAAAATAAAATAAATAAAAAAGTGAGACTATAAAATGACTACCTCTACCTCAAAGATCATTTATTGAAAAATCCATCACATTCTTCATTGATTTGTAAGGATTCCTATATTACGTATTATGTACTTACACATGAATTCCATTTTACTTGACTTCTCTGTTCTGTTGATCTATTTCTGAACAACTGTTTCCAGTCCACCAGCTATTGCTCTGATAATCACACTATGTAGCTAGGATCTTATCATAGCTACAACTACACCAACTTAGGCATTCTGTTTTCTACTGCCAACAAATTCCTACCTTCAACCGCTTTCACCTGTTTCCAAGGTAACCCTTTTTCAACTCATGACCTTCGGTCTTCTAGACTTTACTACCTTCTATGCTTAGCTTTCGCCCCTCCAGCTTGTGAACTCTAATATTTCAATCACATTCATTCAATACACCTTTATCCAATGCCCACAATCCTGGCTCTAAAGAGAAAATGGAGATGAGACAGGGAAGTTCCCTATCTTCTTGAAACTGTCATCTTAGTAAGCAGACAGAACAACACAGAAAGCAATAATTATTTCAATCAAAGTCTAAACAAAAGGATCAGCCAGGAAAGAAACCAAAACGTAGGACCTACTTTTCAGAAAGTAATAAGGAAAGAACTCTCTGAGAAGATAGTACTTAAAAATGAAGGCAGAAAAGGATCGACCTAGGAGAAAACACTCCGGGCAGAAGGCATGCAAAAAAACAAAGCTCAGTAGTTAAAAAGACGTTGGCATGTTGCTTCATCCGTCTTTGTGTTACACTCATTTAACAAAACTCCAGAACTGGATGAAGCCAAGTCTTTGCTTTCTTTTTACTTAACAGGACAGAGGGAAATCACTCTGCATTTGATGGCAACCATCTCAGCTGAGCTTCCATTACTCTAAACAATTTGCTCTCCTACTCCCTGAAACTTCTATTTCAAAACTTTCTCTGCTTAAAACTCTCAACCTGCCAATCCTCTTCCTCTCAACAAATGAACTCACCTCTTCAGAGAAAAATTGAAGCCATGAGAAAGAAACACCCTTAACTCCCAAACTCCCCACCCCAAATCCATCATGATAAATATGTACCTTTTAAGACAGAGGAAGGTTTTTCTTCTTAAAGCTAGTTACTCCACTTTGCTTTCGAGCCCCCTTCCTCTCATCTTCTCAGAAGTATTATTCTGCCCTTTTCTCTCTGGTACACAGCATTCAACTTCAATCTCTCTGTGCCCATCTCATAAGCACTTATACTCACTTCAATATCACACCTTTCTTAGGAGAAAGCCCTCCTAAGTCAGAATTACACAAAGATTTAATGGCTGCCATGGGAGATAGCTGTCCATCCTTGGAAATGTTCAAGAATAAACTGTATGCTTCACTGATAGAAAAGCAGTAGATTAAGTTGGTCAGAGACAAATACCATATGATTTCACTCATATATGCAATTTAAGAAACAAAACAGATAAACGTTGGGGAATGAAAAAGAAAAAAAGAGCGTGAGGCAAACTGTAAGAGAGACTCTTAACTATAGAGAACAGACTGAGGGTGGCTGGAGGGGAGGTGAAGGGGGATGGGCTAAATGGGTGACGGGTAGTAAGGAGGGCATTTGTTATGATGAACACTAGGTTTTGTATGTAAGTGATGAATCACTAAATTCTACCCCTGAAACTAGTATTACACTTTATGTTACTGATGAGAATTTAGGTAAGAACTTGAAACGTTAACAAATGAACATACATACATACATACATACATACATAAATAAATAAATAAATAGAAGAAGAAGAAGAAAGAAAGAAAAGAAAAGCAGTAGAGGATTCAAACACAAGACTAGTCACTGACCCGGGTGCATTTGTCAGGTTCCTTCTCAACTTAAGAATTTCCTATTTAAAAATAATGGAAAGGTCTACCAGGGATCTCTATTAAATGTTTAGTTTTGTATAGCTAATAGCAAATCCTTAAATACGCCTATGGATTTTTCCGTATGAAGGATATAAACTTAACAGGCTACATCCCTACCATCAAATTTGAAATGAATACCTTGAAACTCAACTAAAATGAAACAAAATACACAGGGACCCTCTATTCCATCTATATACTCCAAGATAAAGTCAGGCTGCAGGCAGACCACATCAGAGCAATTTTGAGTTCTCACCCACAGTCCAGATTCTCACATATTTCCTTACCATCAAGAATTTCCTCATGAACGTACCCTAGCCTACTCAAGGGTTAAACACATAAAACTGGAATCCCCTTTGGAATATGCCCAATAAATTATTTGAATATCTTACTTCATTCTTATTATAAATTTGCCTTCTAGGAGTTCCATTCAGGTTTGTATATACTTCAGATCTTTAAAGTGTACAATCATCTTGAAGTTGAGAAGACAAGGGCTCTATCATGATGTTTCAGTTACCATAAAGCAGAGCTTTAGTTATACTGTTCACTGTTTTAGGATTACTTAAGTAAATGTTTTAAAAAACCAACTTCTAAAAATAGGCAGTACTGGCCGGTGGAGGGAGGAGAGCAAAGATGCCCTGATCTGCCACTTTCTCCTCCTCTAACATTTGAAAAATGGGATTACTTCCTAAAATTTTAAGTTAACACTTACTGTAAGGTATCTATCTTTGCATTCATATTCCATCAAACTAAAATTTTTAAAAGTTACTCTAAAAAGGCAAGTAATATTTCTTATTGCAAAATAATAAATTCTTAATCAGCCAAAAATCTGCAAATAATTGCATTTGTGTCTTTCGATTATTAGTTGGTAAACTTTCTATAATATCCCTGAATTATAGGAAAGTGTATACCTATTACCTCCTTCAAACAAAACTAATTTTCTAAGATTTACTAAATTTAGAACTTAAATATTTTTGCCCTGGTGGTATTCTAAGTGTTTACTTTTAGTATTTTTTTTAATAGAAATTTAGCACTGCCTGACTATTTCAATGATACTAAAACTATCATGTTTCTAAAGGAAAGCATTTCTTGGTTATCTCATTCACAATTCCTAAGAAGCCAGTGTTATGTGCTTTTTATGTGAAACCATCCAAAATCTCATATTAGTAGCATTTATTTCAAGACCTCTCCACAAATGGACTTTTTTGCATTATTTAAGTCACTTTTCCCAAATTTGCATATTCTAAGCCAATGAACTCTTCCTTACCAATTAAAATTATTTTGCTTTTAAAACAGTTTTGGAATTCCATAGTCCTAGTTTCTTTTCTATTCACCAGTATCATAAGAATTTATTTTATACACATAACCAAATCTATACAAAATTTAAAAATACAAAAAAAAATTCATTGATCTAATCATAATAATCTCGAGATTTTAATTAGAAAAACTTACTCTATGGCATAATTCTGCAGTTTTCCCCTACAGTTTCAATTAAGAATCAAAAATCTTATATGTCTGTAGTCATTTTTATACAATATTTAAAGTCAAGAGAAACATCTCCATTGTAACCACTCTATTTAACACTCTGATAATTGGTAATAACAGAGGCAAATACAATTAGACAGTAGTTCTACTCCCTGAAACAAACATGTTTCATATGTGATATATATAAAATATATATATCACATATAACATTATAAAATATTGTAACATTTTGTGACATAACATATTACATTATAAATATAACATTAACATATAATAAAATAACATTATAACATGTAACATATTGTAAATATTGTAACATTAACATTTTATGTACCTGTATGTACATATAATATACACATATATATTTACTTTATAGATCCTATCAATTAAGAATCATAAAACTCCTTGGCATACACAAAAATGAAGCAAATGACAAGGAAAACACTTTCTTACCTGGTAGATATCAGAAAGACTGCTGCTTCCAGAATCACTAGTGATACTACATCCTGAATGGCTAGAAGAAACGTGTGTCACCTGTGGGTGGAGACTATCAGTAAGGTGTAGTTTTGTGAAGTCTGCAGGAAGCTATGGAAGGAGCAGGAGAAACAGGATTAAAATGTGAATCAAGAACTCTTAAGACACTGAAACATTTTATTATATTCTATCTATACCATTACCCAAAAGTACTAGGAAAAGATCTTTCATTTTTCAAAATCACAAATTACTAAATATTGTCCAATGTACCAAAATAATCACAAAATAAATTTTTAAAGTTTATGGACATTCAGTGAATCTTAATAATACATTCAGTGTTTAAAGAGGTAGGTTTGGAGGTGCTCACTTGGGTGAGCAATTAATTCAATGAGTGACAATTTTCTAAGTATACACCACTGAGGAACTTAGTCTACTATTATTTGTTAGTCCCATAAATATAACTTTGAAGCAAGAAATAGATTAAATAAGAAAACAGGTTTGAGGTTCTTATATGTCCAAATGCTATTTAAAAGTAAAGAAAAGGGGTGCTTGAGCGGCTCAGTCGGTTAAGTAGCAGAGTGTTGATTTCGGCCCAGGTGATGATCTCAGGGTCCTGACATCAGCCCTCTAACAAGGACTGGGCATGGAGCCTGCTTAAGATTCTCTCTCTCCTTCCCTCTCTGCCCCTTCCCACCCCCTGCTCATGGCCTGCTCTCTCTAAAGACAAAGAAAAAGTAAAAAACAAAAATGAGCATTTTAGAATTGACAAAATGTATTGTTATATAAGTAACTGTGTTAGGCTCTATGGAGAAAATAGAAAAGAATGCCTTCAAAGAACTTAGACTTGAGAAAGTCATAGACATTTACCTATCTATACACATATGCATAAATATCAATTTTC
Source organism: Mustela lutreola (assembly GCF_030435805.1). Lineage (NCBI taxonomy): Eukaryota > Metazoa > Chordata > Mammalia > Carnivora > Mustelidae > Mustela > Mustela lutreola. The sequence goes on along the minus strand of NC_081290.1, from coordinate 129,652,551 downwards.
TATTTGTTCATGTTTAAACCCTAAAAAAAAAGGGCTTCTGTGGAACAGATTCACTAAATATCCCTCAAGTGCTTCTACGATTCTTCCATATAACAGAGAAAGTGAATTGAAAAAGAAAATATCCATGGGTCGCCTGGGTGGCTCAGTCAGTTAAGTGACTGACTCCTAATTTTGGCTTGGGTCATGATCTCAGGGTCCTGGGATAGAACTCTTCATCAGGCTCCACATTCAGTGGGGAGTTGGCTTGAGGATTCTCTCCCGCTCTCCCTCTGTCCCTCCCCCTGCTCCTTCTCAAATAAATAAATAAACCTTAAAAAAAAAAAAGAAAAGAAAAAGAAAGCATCCATATATTTGTCCATTCGACAAATATTTACTGACTCTTTCTCCTCTTACTATGTGCTAGTCAGTGAATGAGACACTTAGAGAACATTGACTTAAGAATTTAATACTCTTATAAGTTATTACCAGTTCTTTTTAATTAAAAAAGGGGGCATGATTTATATTATCCCACTTTTTATACTACTGGCCAGTAATACACTTGGCTTTTCAAAATATATGTTGACATCATGCAATACTGATAACATTTTCTATTCCCTCCCTACATAATGATCCTATTTAGCTGTTGAATAATAATAAAGAACGTTAAAACAAAACTTAAATAAGAGTTTATCTTAGCAACATTCCCTTTTCTCCTTTGATCTCCTCCTTTCTCTCTTTCCAAAAACAAGATGCCATTCCATAGATTAGAATAAGTTTCCCAAGGGAGGTGATTCAGTTTTATGATAATGACCAATGAACTTTAATACCTCAAAGTTTCAAACAAAGAGGAAAAATCTATTTATAGCCCATAATTGTTCAGATATGACTCAATAAATGTACTATGATATTTAATAACATTAAATATAGTCTGTATGGAAATATTTTTGACTTCATAAGAGACAAGAAAAACACAGAAAAGACCTAAAAATAAAGTTATTAGGGGGCATCTGGATGGCTTAAGCATCTGCCTTCAGCTCTGGTCATGATCTCAGCATCCTGAGATCAGCCCTACATCAGACTACCTGTTCAGCGGGGAGTCTGCTTCTCCCTCTCCCTCTGCCACAACCCCCTGCTCATGCTTCCTCCCTCTCTCTCTCTCTCTCTTTCAAATAAATAAAATCTTTATTTAAAAAAAAAAGCTATTAGGAGCTTTTACATGCCAAATAAATGGACAAAAAACACATATGTTAGGGGAGCTTACGGAAGTGAGATATTTACTCGAATGTGTGAAATCATTGCGAATGTGACATATCTCACTAAGAGTGTTGTTTTTTTTAAAAACCTGATAATTGAAGATGCTGTGAAATATTAGATAAAATTTAGGAGAATAACAATTCTCATATAAGGAACAGATAGGTGAATAAGTCTAATCTGAGAATTTACATATATATTTATCCATAATGTAGAATGGTAAAATATTCGCAGTATTTCTTCATGAACAATTTGAAGATGGAAATCGGCCAAGATGTACTAGTAACTATGATTTTGCATGTTGTTAAGTGATAGATATCAGATATTAAAATGTGTCCAAAACCAGGATGAATATCCTTCATCATCTACATTTCCATTTAATTCAGTCACTCACTGCAGAAGTCAACTGGGGAAACGTTACTCAATGGCTCAGTGATTTTAAGAGGTATAAATCAATACATGTAATTATAGAACAATAAACTGATTTCTACTATTTTTTATAGACATGACTCAGGTTGACATGTGTCACATAGTGTGATTTTTTTTTAATTAGCTTAAATTTGTCAAATGAAGACAAAACTATCTAATGAATTTTCACTCACTAGACACTTATTTACTCAAGTCTCACAGGACTCTCTTCTCTTCAATATCCATTAGCTGGTCATCCTTCCTAACAATTTGCTCTGTGCAAAGTAGTAAGAGCTACAGAGCTCTAAATCTACTAGAATACACATGGGTCCAGCCTTTATATACTATAGTCTCTTCAACTATGCTAGCTTATAGCCACAGATACCTGAATTACATACCTATGTTAGGCTAATACTCATAAAGAGTATTTAAAAGAAAAAAAGTATTTTCACTCTTAAGAATTCAATTATATTTTATAAATACTTATTGAGTATCTACTATGTAAGACTATTAGGGCCGGGGAATATAGAGGTGAATAAGACAGTCCCAATTCTAAATGTAACTTCTACTACCCAAAATGTTATTGAAACAGGTGTTACCTACAATAGAAAAAGAAATCAAACACACTTTTTTTTTAAATGGCTTTTATCTCCCCCCTACCACCTGTATTCTTTGCAGAACAGCATGAAATGTTATATAAATAAATATATAAATTATGCATACATAATTTAGTATTAACTGAATACTTCTTTATATTAGAACAGATGCCACATTTAAGGAAGTTTAAAAAATTTAAAAAATTTCCTCGTAGATTGGTATAATAGTATCATGATTAAATTTTATTGACAGTACACCTCAGCCAAGGTTCCAGAATGGGAGAAGTTGTAGAAGCTGTTTTCATAAAGTAAGATATGAAATGCACTGCTTTGACCCAGACAGCCACGATACTCTGGAATAATAGAGACACTGGAGCCCAAATCTAGGGGAAATAGTCTTTAAGAGGCAAATAAACTAGACAGGGATTAGAAGTCAGGGGACAAGTGTAGTACAGGAACCTGTGTTTAAACATGAGGTCAAACACAGAATCCCTAGGAGGTGTAACTCGTAGTCTGAGTAAAATATACCAAGAAGGGGCACAATATGGCAATGACAACTAGATTCATTTATTCCAAATTTTTCTAGACTTGACCCAGTGCCTACTTAAATTACTATCAGTATCCTATTTCATTAAATTTCAGATTAAACTGGGGCTGTGAATTATCTTGTAATGCTAGCCACCATTTATAGCCAAAACTGTTCAAAATGTAAGAAAAAGTTTGAAGTTGAGACTATATATAGTAATTACCTGAATAAAATTAAACAATAATTAAACTAAAGGGGAAATTAACACATTTTATATATTTTAATCTTAATACCAATATATTTTACAATTAATACAATTTAAAGGAATGTCATATTTTTATCATTTAAATATTTTTATGATTTGATATATGAATATATTACTGTTTACGTTTCTCCTGGATCAAGCAACCTATATTCCCAAAAATATGGTACTTGTGGATCACAAGCGCAATAAACTTCTATCAGGCAAATGACTGAATCATAGTTTAACCTCAAACACTATTAACTACATAAAAAACACAGGGTAATATTAAAGTCAGATTGTTAAATGCACAAAGTGAGCATAAACAAAATTCATCATAATTTCACATAACCTGGGTATCAATTATATAATAACTTCTGTTTTAGGAGAAAAAGGGATGTTACAACAATTGGCTGTAAACAGGTACTATACAAAAGACTTAAGTCTCGGGGAGCCTGGGCAGCTCAGTAAGTTAAAGCCTTTGCCTTAGGCTCAGGTCATGATCTCAGGGTCGTGGGATTGAGCCCTGAGCCTGCATGGGCTCTCTGCTCAGCGGGGAGTCTGCTTCCCCCTCTCTCTCCGCCTGCCTCTCTGCCTACTTGTGATCTCTGTCAAATAAATAAATAAAAGTCTTTTTTTAAAAAATCCCTTTAAAAAAAAACTTAAGTCTCATTTAGGAACAGGCATTTGATATTCTTTGATTTATTAGTTAGTCCCATGATCGGCATTTATAAAATTACTAGTTAATAAATGAACTCTGTTTTAAACATAAATGCATTGAATTTGAGTGCCTTGAAGTCTCTGACACCATTAAATCAATACTTCGCTGAAATGGTAAAATTCTTCAAAGTAATGATAATGTAGTAGAAGCTAAGATAGCTGCTTTCTTCCCTTTCCATCTCTCCCCACCAAAGACTTCTTTATGCTCTTGTTTTTAAGCTCTACAAGGAAGAGTTGGTATATTATTGAACATGTAATGGAAATGGACTAGAGTTTCATGTTTCACAGTGCATTATCATTAGCGTAGGGGGTTGCTAAGAAATCCAACAGTTAAAAAACAAAACAAAACACAATTACTGCCACCAACACTTGAAATTTATTTCACTGAGAAATTTCCCAACTAACCTTTAGAATCACTTTATTTCAAGAAATAATTACAACAAAACATGCAAGGTTTGTGTTAATTGTTGGGATCTACATAATCCTCCTTTTATCCTGAGGGACTCTATCTAAAGTAAGTTAAATATCACACTTAGTGACCCAAAACTAACTTTATATTAAATCATATTCCTAAGAATTTACCCAAATGAATACTGCTTTCCTCCTATCATCACTAGAGTTTTGTGAGTGTTCTTTATGCTCATGTTTTAAATCTCAGCAAGGAAGAGTTGGAGAGTTGGTATGTTACTGGACATATTTCCCATTTTTCTCTGAGATGTTCATGAAATACAATCTCCTTTATTTTTTTTCTACTCATTCATCACTTATTGGAAACCTAAGTTGTGAGGACTAAATGAATGACTGGGCATAAAGCATTTACAATAGAAGTGCATTAGCTTAATGATAATTACCACACATGGATGCTGTGTAAGACACAGGTCCTTTCTAGGTCTAGAATTTCTAATGTAGCGAGAATCCAAGAGTAGATACCAGTGGATTACTGAGAGGGGTTTAGTGGCCAAAATCATCCAGCCACAAACACTGTCCCCTTACCCACTTTAGAACTCAAGTTGTGTTTTAAAAGCAATTCATATTTTCTCTCTCTGCACCTGTATACACACAGGCACACACACTCCTATTTTTCTTTCACTACTCAACTGTTCAGGTACTACTCATCCTGACACTCTCTGACCTACTTCTATACACAGCTTGAATGAACAGGAATATTATTTAGTAGCTCATTTTAAAGGCCACTTCATAATACAATCGACTTTTGTATCTCTCAATCCAGATATTTCTTTAAGAACACTAGAAAAAGTAAACATTTGGATTCCTGAATATTATTCATCAGAAAAAATTTTTGCTTCCCTTATACCTTACGGTACGTTCTAGATCCAATAGTTATTCTTAATTACATCATCCATCAGTATTCCACAAAGAGAAAGATATTTGTATGCTCTGTAGTTTCTTTTGTGCATAAACATAAAAGAAACAGGTTTTTCCAAAAGTATCAAGAGATAATAATTTAATAAATGAATAGATCTTATTTCTCATTAAGATACATGGAGACTTTTTTAATGTCAATATGACTATCTTTCACAGAAGCGGGTCTACAAGAATTTGCTTTATAGCTACTAGAGAAACCTGACAAAAAGTAGTAATTTGTAAGAACATTCTCCCAGTTTCCTGCCAGGCTCAAAAGACATAAGCTTCACATCAACATATATGGAGTTATCCTCTGGTCAACCTCCTCCTCAGTCAAACAACTTTGGACAATTAACTTCTGTGTACCTTAGTTTCTTCTATTAAATGAATATAACATAATACAATGACTAAATGAAATAATCATTGTGAACCACAGAAATCTACCTTACTGATGCCTCTCTCTTCCTTTTCATTCCCTCTGCCATTTTTCCAGTCAAGGTTCTCCATCACCTTAGGTCAGATGTTTTTCAAATACAAAAAAAAAAAAGAAAGAGAAAAAGACCTGACTTATTTTTGACACTGTTATAGCTAACACTACTATTATAGTAGTTTACTTATGATATATATTCCCCCAAGTCTATATATTACATTTTAAATAAACCATATGTTTATCACGAGGAGCTCACTGCTTAGAATACTATACTAAATTTTGTAAACTAAATAACCTCATTATCAGGATATGCTTATAGTCCAATTACTCTCTTTTATAAACATTCGAATTGTCATAGCTAAGAATTCTCTCAAGGTGTTAACATCTTGGGGAGTTTGTGCTTTTGTGTGTATAGTCTTACGATGGTTGACTGCAAAAGCCTCCATATATTTGACCCAGACACATGCTGAAACCTGGTATGGCTTAACCACAATAAGATACTCTTTCTATCCTGAGGACACTGCCGGTAGAGGACTGTCTGAACAGAAGAACCACTGAACATGAGTAAAGTGCGAGTTTAGTTGTGTTTTATTTCAAAAATTCCTTGCTACTTTCCTACATGAAAATAATGTTTTAAAGGGAACTTAATAGAGAAGACTTGTTATCAAGTTAAAGTTATACACATGACTATCTGTCAAAAAATAAACCTTTATGTATTAGAATTAGCTACTGAGATATGATAGTGACCTAGACCTCACCCCAGGGCAGAAAGGCCACTCTCATGTTTGGAGGGGTTGGTAACATAAATGAATCATAAACTTCATTGGTTACAGTTGGGTAAATTATAATCTATCTAAAATCTAATTCCTACACTTCTGACACAGTGATAATTTGCACACAAATAGAGTACCTATTACCCTCTATTGAGGAAAATAACCAAAACCAGTAAATAGACGTTTTTAAGCAAATTCTTTTAGAAAGCCTTTTCTACTAGATGTTGAAAGAAAGCACTGAACTGAAGGAATCCATGTGACCTGTACTCTAAAACAGAAAAGTTGAATCCTTTCATATGATGAGGAAGTGTATGAACTATTTAGGTATCATATATTTCAAAATTCAAGGCTGTGCCCCATTTTTTTTCAAAGAGAAGGCAATAATAAAAACACCTGTATACGAATTCCTTTGTGCCAGGCCCGGATCTAAGTACTTGCAGATACATCAGGTCATTTAACTCTTTGGACTATCTTATGAAGTAGGTGTTATTATGACCATTTTAAATGGGAGGAAACTAAGACACAGAAAAGTTAAGTGATGTGTACCAAGATCAGGTAGTGAAAAGGCAGGAAAAGAAAGATTCCAGCTCTGGACATCTGGCTCTAGAGCACACATATTTAAGTTTTAAATTTAATGTATTTATTAATTTAGTAGCTGACCTGAAAATTCGTGAATACTAATGAAATGGTCAAATGGCTGCTTATATCAACTAATTAATATAGTTTCTTGTGCAAATTTTAATATCATACAGAAAAATACTAATTTGAAATAATTTCTCACTCTAACATTCATAAAATCAATTTATTAAAACTTTACATCTGCTTCCTAACAGAATTTTCATTTCTTCCACATTGTTTGAGATGTTACTTTTTTGAGTCTGTATGTACATTAGTGAAGCTGATTTTCATTTGTCCTATAGGTTCTTTATAAAGTTGTTTACTATATACTTTATAAACTCATCTAAAATATTATGGCAGGGTGCCTGGGTGGCTCAGTCAGTTAAACATCTGCCTTCGGCTCAGGTCATGATCCCAGGGTCCTGGAACTGAGTCCCACATCGGGTTCCCTGCTCAATGGGAAGCCTGCTTCTCCCTCTCCCACTCTCTGCTTGGGTTCCCTCTCTTGCTGCCTCTCTGTCAAATAAATAAAATCTTAAAAAAATTTTTTTAAATAAAACATTATGGCAATATCCAGTACTTGCCATTTTGAGATCACACATCCAAGAATCATTATTAAACCTGTGTAAAATGTAAAGCTTCTTTAACTCCTTTATACCAGTTCCATCATGTGATGCTTATAAGCATTCCAAGCTAGCACTGCTTGAGGTCACTGTTGCATTATGTTCCTTATTGAAGAGTATTTCAAAAATTTTTAATGTAAAATAAATTAAGAGAGAACCTCATAAAATATGCGAGAACAACTCCTTTTCTGGTACTTGCCTGATATATAATTTTCCTAACATTTGATAATCAGAAAAAAATTATGCACACACATACAGACTTAGGTATATGTTAGTCAACAGATTTCATCATCTTAAAGGAAGACACCTGGCATAGTGAGGGCAGTTCTATAATTACTATCAGAACCAATGAAAATTTGTCATCTGAAAGATAGCTATATTTTTTCAAAATAAAAATGTTTATGTGGAACCTAAAATAAAACAATCTATACAGTTTTCCACAGAAATACTGAGATAGTTGATAAATGATCATGATATAGGGCCAAATGAAATGTCCTGCTGCCCTATTAAGACACACAATTTTATGATGGTTTAAGAGACAGTCACTCCATTCTCAATCCACCTCTCCATCCCACTCCCCTGCACAACATATAATCCCTTCTTCTTTTCAATATATTTGCAATCATCAATAACCACTGATCTGAAAAGCACACATTCCTCCAAGGGATTCCAAGAAAAACAAAAACAAGCCTAGATCACTCAATCAAAGAAATTGTCAATAAAATACATGGCAGCTGCTGGCACTGAGTCAGGTAATTTTAACATCACCTTCTCAGTAGCATTCCACTTTAAGTACAGTGCATTTTGTCTTCATGTTAGTAATAATGACAGCCATTATTTGGGGAGTATGTACTGTGTAATGAGCAAGGAGCTCAGTATTTGAGATCTATTTGTTCTAACACCTGTAAAAAGTCCAGATGCTGCTGAAGAGACAGAAGCTCAAACAGCTCAAGTGACTTGTCCAAAGCCTCCGGGTAGGAGGCTTCAAAATCTCTATCCTTTTTACTCTGTACCCTGACTCTAGATTTTTACTATTTAAGGCCATATTCTAACCCAATCTTTGCACCTATCTTCTCCCTTATTTAAATGGTAAACGCCTTAAAGGAACTTTACACGAATACAAGAACAGCTTTATTTTCTAATGTGAAAACCAGCCCAATAAATACACTTTTTAGCAAAATTAGTGATTACCCCCATGGTAAAACTTATAATCTCTTACAGTTGCTAAAACTTGAGTCCTCAGTCTCTTGTTTTCCAGGACAAAGGGGGACCAGTGCTATGGAAGCAGCAGTCTCTGGAGAGGTTGAAAAGTTGCTGGTAATACCAGAAACCAACTTCTGCAACCAATTAGACAACAACTCTGATGAGCTCCAAAGGGACGATGCTTAGTTATCCCAGCTGTAAAAGTGCTCAAGGGAGTATGGAGTTAGGGAAATGAGTGTTTAAAGTCAAGGAAAAAAGATTCCCAGGGGATCTATAGAGAACCTTAAGCTGCTTTCTTTTTTAATAAAAATAAATAGCTGGTTTGGGGAGAAAGCCTCACACAGAATTAAAAACATTAACCTACAAGTAGCTGTTAACTCTTTAGAAGTTGCACAAGCTACCACACATCCAAATGCAAAGGTAACGTTTCTAGACAACAAAATACCATAAAATGTCTGAAACTGGCTAGTTATTCAGGAGTGTCCTCCCTTCCAGGAAACACAGCTGGACCACATTTCCCAGCCTCCCTTATACCTAAATATGCGCCCATTTAAGTGAGTTCAAGCCTTACGAGTATGGACAAACACCAGCAACACATGCCATTTCCACACGTTAATTATAAAAACCTTCCTTATGACTGTCAAGATCTTCCCCCCTCCATCAAAACAGTCTCTGTTGGACAACAACAGAAGCTTTGTTCTGAGGGTTAGACAACTGAGCCACAAAATAGAGGGGATTGGATCCCTAAAACACTGCTTATAAGGGAACTATCCACCAAGTAATCAATCAAGACTACTTGCTTTAGGGGCACCTGGGTGGCTCAGTGGGTTAAGCCTCTGCCTTCAGCTTAGGTCATGATATCAGGGTCCTGGGATCGAGTCCCGCATCGGGCTCTCTGGTCAGCAGGGAGCCTGCTTCCTCCTCTCTTTCTCTGCCTGCCTCTCTGCCTACTTGTGATCTCTGTCTGTCAAATAAATAAATAAAATCTTTAAAAAAAAAAAAAAAAAAGAGTACTCGCTTTAGATTTCATGCAACTTCTATTGTGTTTGAGCCATTATGTTTTGTTTGGTACAAAGGCTGGCATTATCTTAACTCATATAAATACATTAACTCACCTAAATAAATATAAATAATTCATATACATTGTCTTAACACATATGTATACCTTAACTCATATAAATATTCAGTGAGACCTATTTGTGAAAAATCTTCCACAATGAAATTCTAAATCCCTTAAGCAGAAGTAGGTAGTGTTCTGAAAATATCTTGACCTCACAGTACTATGTCCAATTTGGATAAAATAAACATTAGAGTTCTTCTACCTATTCAAACACATTTATTGAAAACCCATTTTATGCTAGTATACCAGACACTATTCCAAGTTTTCCAGCTATTGGAGTAGGAAAGATAAACTACCCACTCTTATGGATCTTACAACTAGTGGGTGGAGACAAACAATAAAAGGATAATGAAGAAAACTGTCAAATAGTGATAAGTGCTACATTTAACAAAGATTAAACAAGATGTATTATGCTAAGTGAAATAAGTCAGAGAAAAACAAATACCATATGATTTCACACACATGGAATTTAAGAAACAAAACAAACAATTTTGGGGGAAAAAGAGAGAGGCAAAGAAACAAACTCTTAACTATAGAGAATAAACTGTTGGTCAACCAGAGGGGAGGTGGGTGGGGGGATGGGTGAAATAGGTGATGGGGATTAAGGAGGGAACTTTTGATGAGCACCAGGTGTTGTGTGGAAGTGTTGAATCAGTATATTGTACACCTGAAACTAATAACTAATATCATCACACTCTGTTAACTAACCGGAATTTGAATAAAAATTAAAAAAAGAGAGAGAGAGAGAGGACTGATGTGATGAAGAGTCATAGGATAGCCAGGGAAGATCTAAGATGTGATACTGAGATGAGAAAATTACTTTTTATATTTTCACTTATTTTCTAAAGAGATAGTTCCAATTATAATATTTTGCTAGATATATAGATATATAGATGTGTGTTATGTGTTTTAATAGATAACATAACACACATCTACACATCTATATTATACATATAAACATACATGCATATGGGTATGTACATACATACTTTATATATAACATATACATTATCTTCCATAAATTTTTAGAATATATGTTATGTTTGCCTTTGTGTAAGTCAAAGGAATATAATTATTAAACATTTTATTAAAGATTCTTAGCTATTTATACAACTTAAAAACAATCAACTATCATAGTACCTTATGAATCAAAGACAGTATAAAATATATTTGTAGTTGTTCAGTGCCTTATGAGTGGGAGACTACTAATACCTGCTCACATTACACAACACAAATATTATATGATGGGAATACAGGTCTTCAAAATAACTACTTGTTCTCAAAAAATACTGCTGAATAAATTAAATGGAAAATTAAGTCTAAAACCTACCTACTTGTAGTCAAATGATTAAAGTACTCAAAAATGTCATTGAATGGATTGACTCCTTAAGAAAAAAAATATTTCTATTAAAATTTATATTGTAATCTTTTAAAAATAGGCATTAATGAACCTTCATTTCCCTAAAAGCTCAGATATACTCAGAATCCTTGATTCCACAGGCTTTATATCTTAGCATTTGTGTGTGGAAGTAGGAAGCTGGGGTGGGGGAATGACCATCAAACTTAAGAGTATGTCACACAGAGTTAAGTGAATTGAAAAGTAATAAAATAGGATACGGGACATAGAGGGTAGAAGGTCTCACTGCTAAGATAACATTTCAAAGACCTTGATGAAGCAAATGCCTGAAACCTACAGATACATAATGGGGAAACAGAACATCAAGAGCAAAGGAAGGGGTGGCCTTGGTATGTTTTAGGAGTAGGTAGAAGGTTAGTGAAAGCCCTGAGAAGACCAGAAGGAATCAGTACAAAGAGATATTCTATGCTGAAATCATGTAGGAAAGCTATGGCAATGATTTTGGATTTTATCCCGAGCAACATGGGAAGCCACTGGAGGGTTTTGAGCACTCAGAATGTATGCATCATGAATTTAAAACATTTTCCTAAAGTGTTTAATGTGAATATATATAACTTTTAATAAATATTTATGAGTAATTCCACACGACTTAAACAGAAAAAGATGTTTATTACAGCTTATATCGAGGCCGGCAGCAAACAAGGGCATTGTAGTTGTCTTGATGGATACACCACTGGTTGTGTGACTCAACTATAAAGTTGTGTCCATTCTAAGCTATCGTTCATGGGTACAATGGCTATATAACTTAATTTACTGAAAATCCCATCCCATTTATGTGAGACACACATGCACACACAGAAGAAATGACTTTGATTTTAATAGACACCTCAGATCCTACCTCTCTAATGGTTCATGTCTAGATTTCATTCAAACACTACACCACAACTGCTACTTCTCCAAAGATGAGTATTACAACTTAGCTAGACAATAATCTTTAAATCAAAAAATAATTACATGTTATCCCTCTTAAGTCACTAACAAAAATAGTAGGTATTAATTTTATGTGTCTAGTGTATCACTTTTTCCTTTTACTTCAAAGATAAAGATATTCATTTCAGCATTTATTTCCAAGGACTTCAGTGCTAAGACATTTAATTTAATGTTTTATTGTCAAAGGCTTTATGTGTCAACCTGGAACACCAGATAATTTCACTGCTTTAGCTCTGTCTGGAGGGCACTGTGGGAAAATTGACTAAACATTTGCAGTGCATTACTCATTGCCCAGGGTCAGCAGAAACACATACTGTATAAATTGCAAGAAGTCGAACAGATTTTTCTTTGTCCTTCATCTTTCCTTTTTTTTTCTTTTTTTGTTTTGTTTTGTTTTGTTTGGACTGGTAAGCCTTAGACACCATATCATCAAATGAATAGTTTGAATTACTAAGACACAGTCAAACACACGTTACCTCATAAGGAGACTCCTTCCTAATACCCTCACTTCTGTCAATGCTCCAGCATTTTTCATGACCTTCTCAGTCATCTGCAAAGATTTATTTACATAATCAATTGAGCAACTCTCTTAGAAAGCACATTCTTCCTAAATTAACACCAACATTTAGTACTCTATCAGTGCATTAAGCTTTTACTTTCCTCAAATTTCAACTACTTTCTCTGAACTTTTCTGTTAAGTGTGTACGTGGATGCGTATTAATTTATTACCCCAAGTTTAAATCAGGAAAATAGAACAGCATTAATCAAGACGCACTTAGGGAATCTTATGACTTGTTTAATATAATCTGTAATGTCAGTGCATGTGTGTATGCGTGTACACGCACACAAACAAGCACTTAATAATTTGAACATGTCTTTAGATAGAAACAGTTTAAATTTCATAACCTGGAAGTTACATAGCCTAAACCTTCAGCAAAAGCAAGAAATTATAAAATGAGCCACGCTTGCAGTGACAACACTGTGCCAGGGGATTTACAAATACTATCCCAGTTCCCTCTGATGTTCCAGCACCACCAGTGTCCTCCCCTGCTGCTGCTTTCAAGTCTTTCTGTCCCCCACCATCCCTTCAATCTCTTCTCCATGTTGCAGCCAGGGTAAACTTTTAAAAAGCGACAGAAAAATACACACCTGATCTTGTCATTCCCCTGCCACAAATCTTTCAGTGGCCTCTTCACCCTCAGGGTAGTGTTTATACTCCCAACCACTGCACCCACTGGCTTCTGCTCCTGATCTTTTCACACACCTCTTTCCCCCCCAATCTGTTCTCTGAAGCTCTTCAGAGTTATTGGAAAGTCAGACTCTGTCTCTGGTTCTTCACTGTTCTCTCCTCCTAGAAGAATGCTCACCACCCCCAAGGCTGGCTAATTCTCTGAACTCTCCTCATGGAGGTGAGAAGGTCCTCTAAGATGCTCCTGTGACACTGAGAATGTTGCCTGGGACAGAAGTTAACCACACTTTACAATAGTTGCTGATTTAACTCTCTAGGTGAGTCCAAAAGGCAGTATGTCTGCATTTTCATTCCTCTTTCCCTTGCTTTGGAGTGCCTAAGCTATTGTCGGCACTTAATACTTGCACAAACCACCGATCTATTAACCCTAGTTTAGAGCTGAAGACACTGTGGCTGAGAGACACTGAACAAAGACTATCTCTCGCCAATGTTCTCTCCCTTCCCAATTCCACAGTCACCCCTTGCTACCAGCAATTATACGTAGGATCACCAGAATAAAATGAAAAGACAAGGAATAGAAGAGGGATGGAATTATACGAAACCTAGGCCAATAGTAACTATAGTTAACCATTATATTTAGTTTGGATTTCCTAGAAGTTGGGACAAAAGCCTCTGGGCTAAAAAATTTTTGAATTTCTATCTGTACAGATTCCAAAAAAGGAGACCGCCAGATGAAGAGTGTTGGGATTCTACTTCAGAATTGTAAGGTTAATTCATCTACTTAATTATTTAACAAGTATTTACTGACTTGCTTCAGTGAACCAAGCATTGATACATGGGAGGGAGCTAGTTACATGGCAATGACTGGGACTGGCAAAGTCCCTGGTCCCTAGAATTTACATTTCTAGAGGCAGGAGGGGATTGAGGGTAGAAAAGCAAGAAAAATAACAATAAACAAAATGACTTTAGATATCAGCAAGTACCATAAAAACAATATTAAAAATGTAGGGTGCTGTAATGCACTATGGTGGTTGGGAACAGGGAGGCTACCTTATCTATTTTATTTTCAGGGAGGTTATGTTATTTTATTTTAATTTTAAAGATTTTTATTTATTTACTTCACAGACAGAGAGAGATCACAAGTAGGCAGAGCAGCAGGCAGAGAGAAAGGGGGAAGCAGGCTCCCTGCTGAGCTGAGAGCCCAATGCAGGGCTCTATTCCAGCACCCTGAGATCATGACCTCAGCCAAAGGCAGAGGCTTAATCCACTCAGCCACTAAGGGGCCCCTCAGGGGGGTTATTTTAGGTCAGGCAACCTGGAAGGTGGCTCTGAGAAAATGATGTTTGAGATGATGGATGAATAAACACAAAGGATCTAGCCAAACAAGGGTGGGAGAGAGCTTTACAGGTGGAGGGGATCTCAAGGGCAAAGACTTTAAGGTGGGAAGAACCTAGGAATGTTCAAGAAACAGAAGCCCAAGGTGACTGGGTGGGAGAAAATGATAATGCTTGAGGGGGAAAGTGGTATAAATGAAGTCAGAAAAGCAGGGAACTATTCCTGATAAAAAGTAGGCTTTTTAAGGGCAATGGGAAGACACTGGACTTTTTAAATAAGCAATTGACAAGATCAGTTATGCTTCATAAGATCATTCTAGTAGGGGTGCTGGGGAGGAAGAATGGATTCTAAGAGGTTGGAATGGAAGTAGAAAGACAAGTTAGGACAGAGGAGGCATGCCATCTAGGTTACTGCAAAAAAAAAAAAAAAAAAAAAAAGAAAAAAGAAAAAGAAATAAAATAAGGCCTTTTAGAACCTAACCTGTGATACTTACAGGGGTCTCTGTAACTGTTTAACTTCTTCAGAAGATAAAAATTCGATCTAAAGTACCATACAGGCAATTAGTTAAGCGGCACAAGTTGCTACAATACTTTATTAATTAGTTTTGACCTCCTGATCAGAACTAATGTGCCTAAAAGATTTCCAGGGAACAAGGGGTCAAAGTACAAAAATATTCAAGTTATTTCAGTAATAATTTACTACATCTTAATAAAATGAATACTTATTTTGACAAAGAACCTAACCAGAGAGTAGCATTAGGAGGTCATAGTTTCTAATATGAATTATAGAAAGAATACATAGCTAGTCCCAAGCTGTCTGTGTGACTCAAGAAAATCATTTAAATTCCTTGCAACTCAAATTTCCTCACCAATGTAGAACAGACATAACAAGGTCTGTCTTGCCCACCTCACAAGAAAGCTGTGAGAATGAATGGAAGATAAATGTAAAAGAATTCTAGTAGTACAAAGCATTATACAAATGCAAAGTTGAGTATGAAAGTACACTGACAGACCTGGAGGATTTTTAGGGGCTGATTTAACATAATCTCATTTCACAGTTGTAGGAACTGATGTCCAAGAAGGTGAATTAGCATGGCACTGCTAACAGCAGAATCCTGTTCTTACTTTTATGTAAAAGAAAAAAATTAATTTGAATATTTTCCAAATTCTCTAGAATATAAATCTTAGCATTAATTTTTTTTAAACAAGTATTCTGAAGAACACAAAAATACTGAAAGGGAACAGTAACTTGGAATTCATTATTAATGATGTATGATGTTCATACAAATCAAAAATAAAGTAATTTTAATCTCAATGCCAAATTATGGGCACATATTTACAGACACAAATTATGTGTCTTAGAATGATGATTGTTCTGTGAAAAGCATGTAACTTTCATAATGCTAAATTGTTCAAGGTCTTTACATGTTAAGGACACAAGCAAGTAAGTTTACCTGGTTTTTGATGTTATACTGAAGACCTTCAAAGACTGTTTAATGTTTAATGCATATTAATATTGTTTCTCAATAGGTCTCAAACTTCTTATTATCTACAATTCCTAAATAGCTTATACCAGATTTATTTTTTGCTGCTTAGGTGAATATTTATTTCCATATTTCTTGTAAATGCTAAAGAACTGCATGATTTACTATAAGAAAATTCTGATAGTTAACAATGTTAATCCTAATTTATCATTAGAATTGCTATTATAAATATTGAGGGAGGGGTGGTGCATACTGGCTCCAACTTTACACCCTACTCAGTTTCATCTAAGTTTATCTAGCCTTAAGGGGAAAAAAATCTTCCTGAGGTAAAACAATTATCCACTGATTCTGAACTTAATAACATTTGCCTTTACCTGAATGTTTGTACTTTTTATCAATTCATCTCTTATACAATCAATAAATACTTATAAAATGGCTGAGATCTGAGAGTCAAGTATCTGGCCACATTAAGATCACGGGAAATGGTATTCAGGCAAAAGAAACAACTAGAGGAAAGAGTCCATGGCTTGGTCTGTTAAATGAACAAAAAAAGGATCATGGCAGTTGAAGTGGAGTGGATTTGGAAAGTTGAACAAGATAAGGGAAGAGCAAGCCTCAGCTGCTTCATACACAGGTCTGTAGGGAGCACAGATTTTGTTCCAGGTGCAATAGGGACTTACTAAAGAGTTTTAAAAGAAATGACACGGTCTAGTCATATTTTACAAGATAAATCAGGCTCTGTGAAATGGCAAGATTTGAAATAAAGGGAACAGTGGGAGTCAACTGGAATAGTCCAAGCGAGATAATGGTAGCCTGGATCCAGATGATAATGGAAATGGAGAGAAAAAGCATGAATTCATGATTAAAAGGGTAGAATACACAGGATTTGATGAAGAATAATGAGTTTTGGGCAAAGTGAAGGACCAAAGATAATTTGTAACTTTAGGGCTTCTGTATCTTAATGGATGGTAATGTCAAAGATGACGAGCTAAGGAAAACTAGAGAACCACAGGTATCATTGGCCTACTTGATTAGGTAGTTGGTTGGGTTTATTTCTTGGTGGTGGTTGGGAGAACACTCAGGAGTTATATTTTGATCACATCAAATATGAGTTGACAACATCTACAGTGATATATCTGGTGGGTAATTGAATATATGGTCTTGGATTTTATTATAATCAACCAGTGGATGTCTGGTTTAGGGGACAAATTTTGTAAGACTTTTCACCTGCTCACTAAGCATTAACATGTTAATATGCATAAAAATAATAAAAAATGATCAAGATGATTATGATGATGAGGAAGAGAATATTTTGATTTATACTATAATGGGATAAAGATTCTTGAAATCAACAAACAGATGGGGTAATGAGATACGAGGTCCCATTTTCTCTCCCTTCTGTTCTAAGGCATTAATATAAACGTGTTAGATACGCACTAGCAAAAAATTTAAAAAGTAGCCCTGTAGGAATGTAAAATAGGAATTCACTTATAAAGTAAAGTTAGCTTAAACATCTAGAATTTTGCTCACAGAATCTTTCAAAGAACTTGCAAAATACCTAGTACCTCCTCCAAATGTATAAACCTAATAAAAGTTCAGTTGAACTAAGTGTTTATCATTTGACTTAATGTGACTTTGTAAATAAAGTCTGTTCTTTAAATGCTTTCAGGATTAACAAACCTCCTGAGACAGAAATCTCCTTTCTTTTACAACTTAAGAGTACTCACTTAAAGGTGAGAATCAAGAAAAACGAAATAGTAACCAAGACACCAATAATAAAACACATCAAGCAAATCAGACATGATCTCTGATTTTTTTGTGTAACCTCTTCCCTTGAAGGCCATGGTTGCCATGGTCTGACGTCTGTTATTCTCTGATGCTTATAAACTAGAGATCTTCATTTTGAAACAGACAGATGCATATCATCATATATAACCAAACAAGGCCTATTCTGATGTATTCTACCAACTGCGGAAAACTGGGGAATAAGAAATGAAAAGTAAAGAGGTTGAAAATAATCTAAGGTCAATGCAGAGAGAGTAAATTAAGACATCTTTATTCCAAAGTGAATAACTGACTTAAGTGATGAAAGGAGGGGAAAAGTAATAAATACACAATTGTCAAGAATTCTGTATATTCCACTTCATTATGCTTCAAATCTGTGAGATATTCTGAAGTGAATGGAACAACAACAGAAGATTTAATCACCTTTAATTCAGGAAAAGGGGGGTGGGGTATTAATGTGAATGAATACCCGACAGTCAAATACTACATATGCCCACGAGAATACTGCTTTATTTCAGAGCAAATGCCCCACTCTGTGTACGAGTAGGTGTGTGTGGTGGGAGTGGGAGTGGGGGAGCAAGGATTACCTAAATCCTGCCCAGGGTGGTTAGTTACCAGGTACCTTAAAAAAATTCTTCAAGTTTCAATTTCACAAGTCCTAAGGTTCCTCAGCATTATTTGTGTAAGAAGCTTATTATGTAAGTATCTCCCTTTAAGTCAGTGAGTGGTGGGACAAGAAAACAATTGCCTTACCTGAGAGCATGTTTAGTTGCTACGGTAGTATATTATTGTGTTAGAAAGCAGCAGGTACCTTTCTTGGTTGATTTGAGGGAAACAACTCTGAAAGAACAATGGCTTTTCTGGCAGAAGTGCTAAGGACTTTAGGAGAAGGATCCAATAAAGCCAGACTTAGGAGCTGTTATACCACTTTTCAGTAAAGAAACTTTGCCCTAAAGTTGTTCTCTTTTCTTAAATTGAAGTGTGGATGATTTCATGTGGATGAGAAACAGCCTAACATAAAATATGTTGCACTTAGCATATAAGAATTTCAGTGTTAACACCTTTTTGGGCACAGATTGTCAATTTTTGTTGCAGGCAAATTTGGGGGGGGGGGAATGAACTCATGACTTAAAAATCTGGCAACTGCTTGAATTTCACTGTAAAGAAGCATCATTAAGAAGCTAGGAATGTGAGTCACTTAATATCAGGCTTCAGCTAAATTCTTAAGTGGTTACATAACACCACTAATTTTTAAGATCAAGAAAGATTTTTTTTTTTTAAATGTCAGGCTTTAGGATTTCCTTTTTCTGTTTTTCATACTACAAAAATGTCATGTCTGACCCTACTACCTATATTACTTATTGCTTTTTTTTTTTTTTTGAAGAATGAAACCTGTCCACATCTTCAGACAGATGTCTATTATTATTAACCTGGCTCTCCAAGATCGTATCTTTCTTCAGGCTTGGAAACTCATCTACGATAAAGCTTCATGTTTACAAAATAAGGTAAAACATGAGAAATTCCACTGCAATAGTTAAAATAGCACTAAAATCCTGGTTAATTCACATATTATCAAATAATTGAAATAAAAATTAAAAACCATACTTTAAATCCTAGACGCTTCATACCACGCAGATAACATGTTTGAATGAATAACAAAAGTTTTCACTCAAGCTTTGACATTTTGACATGAAGTAAATGTAAATTTTAAACTCTGGAAAATGAATAAAGAGAACATATTTGAAAATTAATTTTAAAAATCATTTGAACTTCTATATACTTTCTCAAAATTAGCTGTAGTAAAATCAGAAAAATATATAAGTTCTATGTTTATTATTAATCAAAGGCACGCTTTTATGAGAACAAGGATCACACATATCTAATATTAATTTGCTTAAGCTGTTAAGAGCTTCTTTTCCCAGAATTCTAAAAAAGACGAAAAGAACAAGACAAAGAAAATATTATCGTAACTTAATATATATAATAACACTGTGTTTAGAGCAACAAGAAAGCAAATAACCATGTCCTTCTTACATGCTCAGCATTAAATTATCTTTCACAAAGCAAAGGGCTTTTTTTTTTTTTTAAATCGAAAAGCAATTTGCACAGTTAAGAGGTATAGAACTCCCACATTCCGGCCTTTAAATTTTTTTATAAGAAAGCAGCATTTATGAGCCCCATAATAACTATTTTAAATACCCTGAATCACATCACAATAGAAAAACACTGTAGCATAATATATAATGCCATATTTAAATATGACCCAAAATTCCATGCTTCTATAATCTATATTAAGTTGTGAGCAAAATAAAGGCATTTCTACCATGATTGTTTCTCTAAGTAAAGGTTAACTGGAAAGGCCAACCTTAGGAAGAAACAGAATACATACCATGATATAGTCTCTTTCGTTAGAAAAGGCAAGAAGAACAGATTTAAATTAAGACTTGGTGTATAAAAGCTGAAAGCATAGAATTTGTATCCACATAATGAACTGATGTCTCCTCTAAAGACGTCAGATTGCTGTTCAGCTAAACTATCTAAAAATACCTCCTTGCAAACACACACACACACACACACACACACACACGAAATGACTACAAAGACAGGTCTTACTAAGCAGCTCTACTTGCACAGAATCACTTAATAAGTGGGGAAAATTTTTAAAGTACTTAGGGAAAATTTAACGGGAATTTTTCATAGCAGCTATGATCTTTTATGAGCTATTTTGAAAACCAGTTCCAATCTGTAAAACGTAGTTAATGAGGCATCTTCAAGCAAATCATGATTGATCTAAGATATCCAATAGAAACTCATGTTCTATGAACTTAAAACGAGATAAAGAAAGATAAAATCAACATCACTGTCAACATTCTATTTAAAAACCAAGAAAAGGGAAATTTTCTGGCTGGGAAAGTGGGAATCAAATTCATGGATGCCACTGTATGCCAGGCCCTGTGCCACATACGTAATCCCCACAACCAACCTATGAAGTAGGCATCGATAACAGCACTTTACGGACCAGGAAAAATGGTTCAGACATTTAACGAATCTGCTTAAAGCCACACAGCTACTAAGAAAAGGTAGGGTTCCAATCCACAGACAAATGATTCTGGAGTATTATAATCTAACATCAATACCTGATAGTCACACAGACTGTAGAGTCTGCAGATTCTGAAAACATTAACTTTTTATATTTTTCTTATTTGAACCTCAAGTTTTCCATCAGTAACACAGGGAGATTCTCAGTTCAGTCTTAGTATTATTTTGGTAATTAAAGAAAATAATATGTGTAAAATAACTATATGTTAGTAAAGTAATAGCATTAGTAAATAATTATATTATCTATAATATGAATATTAGTAATTATATTATAAAATATTACTAATATTAGTAAAATAATTTAATTATTACAGTAATCATTAATAATCTTCAAAACAAGGTTGAGAGGAAGACTGGCATTGTTATCATGATCTCCACTTTGAAGTGAGAAACAGAAATTTCAAGGAGTTAAATGACTTACCCAACAGTTAAGCAGCTAGTAAGCATCAGAACAAGGATTCAAAGTGAAGTCCTGGTACACAAAGTATCTAATTGTTCAACTATACAATAATGTACTTGGAATAGTTCCTTCCTATTATTATGGGGAAAGGTTCACAGCTGAAATAGGCATTTTCCTTTAAATATCCCTGTTAGGTACTTGAAAACGATATGCAATGAGCACGGTTAGTGAATGAGTTTTGCTACACTAGGACATTTCAGCATGCATCCTGTTTGCTGTCAGGTTCAGGGTAACACTTCAAAGCCATCCATTAAGTTTATTATAAACCAATTGAAGGGAATATCTTCTTCCATAGCATCTGTGGATAACACTTAGAGGAAGGAACAAAACAGAGAAAAGAAGTAATGTATATCCTGTGGCTAACAGAGCCAGTACTTGCTACAACATCTTGAGGGATGGTCTCTAATCCTGCCTACCACAATGCCCTGCCCACCACCCTACTTCACAAAGCCATGGAGACTGACCCTAGGGCCATTACCGCTGCAAGAAAAGTCTTTTTTTTTTTCTTTTTTCTCTTCGAAGATTTTATTTATTTATTTGAGAGAGAGAGCACAAGTAGGAAGAGAGGCAAGCAGAGGGATAGAGGGAAGCAGACTCCCTGCTGAGCAGAGGGCCCGATGCGGAGCTTCATCCCAGGACCCTGAGACCATGACCTGAGGCTTAACCTACTGAGCCACCCAAGTTCCCCAAGTAAAGTCTTCTTAATGCAAGGGAGTCCATAATCATCGGATCTCCGATCACTGTTGTGGCTAGGTTAAAGCAGATTTTAATACAGCTTACTAAAAGGTGTATTACATCCTACAGTCCCAAGAATATGTGTTATAGGGATGGAGGTTAAAGAACTGGACCTAACTATGATTTACTTATCTGTATTTTAAATGGCTAAGACAATGTTGCTAAATCTGTGTGACTGAAAAAACTCTCTCATCTGGCTAAATGCTAAAATTAGCTCCTTATAAATTACTTATCTCACTAGAAAGAAATTAAGAGGGCAATCATATCACCCAAACAACAAGTTAAAAAAAATTAGCATTCTTTTCTACATTCAAGTATAAAAATAGGGTAATGTGAAAGACCTCTGAAGAACCATACAGATAGGAATCTCAGATATGTGTGGGGACACAGAAAAGGTTGAATTAACAAAAAAAAACTTTCGTGGAAAGAGTTAGAGTAATTCTTCAATACGAAATTATACTCTTGTAATTCTAGGCACGCTTAAGAATAAAATGTATTTCTTTTATTTCCTTCAAGATCAAGTAAACTTACTCTATATTTTATGGTAGGGCTGGTAATTACTACATCACAGATATGAAATCCCTTTGAAACTTGCTAAAGAAAATCCTAATGTAAGGGGAGAAATATAACTGTTCTCAAACTTTCTGATGAGAATTATAATCCGCAAGATACACAGAAAACAAGGAATTGGACCACCCTTGCAACGATGTACTGGAAGCCAAGTTTAGTATAGTACCCTCATGCAGCTTCTAAAAATACTCTGCATGTGCACAGGGGTGTTTGTGTTTGCGTGCACACGCATGCACGCACACATGTACAAGAAAAGACTTCCACTGGCTCCACCATGTATCAGCTGTATCACTTTGGAAAAGTTACTTAACCTCTCTATGCCTTGATTTCTTTGTGTATAAAAGGAGGACAATATACTTACATGGTTGTAATTATTAAACGAGATAATATATGAACAGAATTTTGAACATTGCCTAGAACATAGGAAGCCTTCAATTTAAACTAATGGCATTATTACTATTACTTTTTTACTCTAATACTAAATTAATGAACAAAAGATTGCTTGCTGAATATGAGTATGGAACTGCAGAGGAAGAAAAGTGAATCAATGTAAGGACATGCCATCTAAGCAAATAGAAAACTTAACACAGTCTCATGACACATTTAATTTTCCTTACCTTCTGGACAATGGGGGATACATAGCCACCTTTAAAAACATAGGACTTCTTATTATGGGCCATACATTACTCTAAGCACTTTATAGCTTTTACCTTGTTTAATCTTCACGCAACCATATCATCTCCATTTAGCAAATGGAGTCCACATAATAGGGAAGCTAAATAAATTAGCGAGGCTCACATAGCTAGGAAGTAGTGAAGGCAGAATATAAGTCTGAGTTCCTGGCCCTAGAGCCCTCCTCTGGCCACTAGGCTACAGTTCCTCCTCATGCCTTCTCTCTATGTAACTTTCTTCACAAAGGTTACAACTGATCAGATTACAGTTTTCATTATTTCATGTACAAGCTATTTCCTAAATTGGGTTATTTTTATAGATAGAAAGTGAAACTACTCCTAGGAACCTACGTGAGATTCCCCCTCTCGCACTCACTGCTAAATTCTAAGAGCTCCTGTAGATCCCAAGGGTAGTTTTTAAACATATATTTCAGCATTCAGTTCCCTTTAGGTAGAAAAGAGAGCTTCATATCAATTATAAGACTATGGTCTTATAGAAACCAATATGGGAGCAGGGCATCTTCAGCTTCATTTCATCTTGGGTTTCTAGTTCTTCTATTAGATGACTCTGATCTGCTGCTTAAAACCTCTAAAATCTGTCTGCATTATTTCTTACATCTGCTCATATCCACCAGGTGAGCTCCAGCTGCCCTCTGTTCATTCCCCCAGTAGGCCCGATACATAACACTAATGCGCATGTCAGCAGGTGTCTCTCCTGCTATTCTTCTGTGAGCAACTCTGAGACAGAAGCCAAGGCTTATTCACAAATAACAAAGACCAAATACAAAATACATTTTTCTGAAACCTGTGATTTTGTATATCTAGTTCCACAACTATATGTATATTATTATAATATACAAATGTTATTAAACAAAATTATACCAGGTAGTATACTAATATTTTAACTCACTGATTCTAAGATACATAATTTCTCTTTATTTCAACATCTTTGAAATTGGGATCCATCTTAAAATCAATGAAAAGAAAATACTGGTTATTGAAAGCAAGGTGAATCAATCAATGGTGTCTTAGATTTGACGAGAAATTACATTTTCATTAAAATACAAAGTTTTAAAGAAAACAATGTTAGGGAATTCTTGATCCATCCTGCCTGCTCACCTAATACAATTAGAAGAAATGATTTTTCAACTATGTCCAGACAGATAGAAATGGTTTGACTACTAGCTACACTCAAGAAAGACTTAAAACAAAGCCCATACTTCAGAAACCTAACTCATGAATGTCACAATCCCAAGTGGTACCCTGGCCACATCACATTTTTCACTATATTCTACCATTAATGGCTTTCTAATCAATACCCGAATCCACAATATTGGGCCAAAACTCTTTGACCTGCCATTCAGAAGGCTCTACAGTATGAGCCTTCTCTCATCAACGTGTGCACCTCCCACTGCCCCTCCACGTCATCCAAGCTCATCTACACTCACTGTTCCTTGACTGTGCCCAAACACTTGATTCATTGCTTTAGCTCATTCTGTTTGCCTTGCAAACATGCCTCCCAAATCCTTTTTTCTTCACATCTTGCTTATCTCTTGCCCTTATTTGTGGCACAATTCAAGTCTTATTTCCTTCTTTGCAGACTACTCCAATTATACGTGACATTCTTGCTTGTGCACTCCTATGTATTTTTTTTGTCAATACTGCTCACCCAAGCATTTAAATATATGCAAACAGATGCAAAATCTTCAAATCCTATTTTTTAATCTCTTTTACAGAAATCTGGATAAATCCCACAAGAAAATATTCAATGTTTTCTTATTTTTGACATTTTATTCAATTAATACTGAATACATTTCTATTATTTGAGAAATACAATCTATACTCTATTCTTCTATTCAAAGACAGAGTTTAAGTGGTCTTGCTCTTTGAAAAAACCAAGAGACATTTAAATTATCCCACAAAAGTAATTTTTCATTTAATATCACTACTATCAACTTTCGCTATATTTGTTCTTTAACACACAGGCTTTAAATCTTATTCCTACAAAGTTGTTAATTTTTTTCAGGGGGACAATAAGCAAACAGAATAATGAAGGGTAAAGAAATCTGAGAATATGCCCAACTAAAAGAAACATAAAAGGTTTCAGCAGTAAGACATGATACACAGTGGAAAGGGAAAAGGACAGAAATGCCTTCACAGGTGTTTTATATTTTCTTCAGCTAAGCCATTTGAAAGTTTTTCTTTTTTTCTTTTGACATTTTAATATTGACTTCCAGTATCCTAAAATTTTTCATAAACCTCAAGAAAGGCACAATGATATGAATACAATAAGCTTTATTAAAATCACATTATGCATTTTTTCTATTCCATATTTGGGATGGAGTCCTAACATTAATTAAGAAAGCTCTAAGTAAATAATTTTTTCCTCAAAATGTAAAATAGTATATATAATACATATTCTAACACATATCTATATATAATACATATTCTATTACATATCAATATATAATATATGGCAAACTTTGAAACTATAAAGTAGACAAAGCAGTTTAGGATAGAAGATTCATACTAATTATAGTGGGTCTCTTAAATCAGTTGTCCTTAAATATATTTCCTACATATATTTTGGGGGGAAGGAAATTCTAGAACAAATGCTATTACCAGATTTTTTTTTACTCTGGTATAATACAAATATGTCTGTAATAAGATATGTATTAAAATGTACACTGAAAACTAATGATTGTATGGTATGGTAACATAACATAATAAATGAAAATGTTACCAATGGTTTTATCTGACTAGTAAAACTGTGATTCTTTTTCTGTCCTTGTCTTCACCTGCTTTCTCTTCAATGAACATGTAAGTTATATATTTTTTAAAATTATAAATGATGCACCAAACTGATAATGCAGACAAACCACAGGTTAGACTGCTACCTGAATAACCATAAAACAAAGCAAACAAGCACCGAAAATTAGTTTACCTATTCAGAGGTATCCCTTCTAAAATAATTTTAAATTATTTTTATATTTAGGTAAATGTTATCTCTAGAGTAGTATAATTTTGACATTTGATTGTTTTTACAAATGAAGTTAATTCAAACAAGAAATGGGAAAATTTATACATTAATATAATACAAATATAACATAAATGCCCATTTTTAATTGCCACTTAATACAAATCAAAGTATATTTTTAAGAAAACAAGATAGTATGAGATTAATTATCCATAAAGAAAAAGTTAATTTCAGCCTTCACATCTCAATCACTGGAAACCGAGGCTGTAAGCTATACTCCTTACTCAACTTCTGCCAACCTCCCCTGGCTCCCCCTTGCCCAGCCACTACAGGTCCAGTGAATCCTTCTAAATCCTTACTGATAACTCCAAGCAATCTTCTCTTTCACTAACAGTAAAAGTGCTATGCACTTCTCAGTTCCATAAAACCCAAAAAGACTACATGTCACAATACCCTCATTTACCTCCAAATTTTTCCTGATTACTGAGAGGGAAAAAAAAAGAGTGCTTTCATTTATTTGAAATAGTTCAGAGAGTAGAAATGTCTAAATGAACCCATTCTGTTTCTCTAGGAGAACAGAGGCCATCAAGATTACAGTTCTAGAGCTTTTCTTACAGCCATGTTTGTCTTCATTTATTATGAAGGGATCAAGTTGTGTACAGGCACTTAAACTTAGTGAAAAGTTGACCTACTGGAAATAATTCATTATAAGGTGCTCCCATCATAATCTATGTTTTTAAGTTCTCTAATTAAAAATAGCTTTTACCAAAAAAATAAGCCATACAGAATGTTAAATTCTAGCCTTTTCTATATACCTAAATTAGAAATGAGATTATGGGTTAGCTACTTTTAATTACTTTACACAAACAACTACACATGCCTTAAATACATTCATTATATATGAATGTATTTATATATATATAATATATGTATATATATGTACATATATATGTATATATACATATATATAAATAATGTATAGATATGTATTTCATTTTATAATCATTCCAAGTCAATATATAAACCAATCATCCATTTCTCTAGAATTCTCTAGAATTCATAAAAAAAGAATATGTATTTTAGTCTGAAAGGTGTTTTCAGACTATCACTTTATCAATCAACAAATGTAAAGTTAATCCATAACTAAGACATCTCTGAGAAGAGCCTGTATAATGAACATGCAGTATGATCTTGTGTACTGATATGGAATGAAGAGATTCAAAGTGCATAGGCAATATTTATATAGTGATTCAACATACTAAAGAAGCATTGATAAGTGGTTGACTCGTAAGTTATGCAGATATGACAGACATCATAGACTGTATGAATAAGATCCATCATTATATATTATATACATACACTAAATATATATGAGTAAAAGATAGAATACAACATAACTAACATAAAAGGCCTATGCTATCGGTTCAGTCAAGAAGAAGAAATGACAAAGGTTGACAACTGACTAGTTCTAGGTGGCAAGGATGTTTCTCTACTAACAAAAAAGGCAAGGACAGGGACCAAGAGCTTAAAAGGACTACCTGTATGGTGCACAACACTTCTGTGAGTGTATACTGTTACATCATGTCTCTATGTGCTTTACGGTATAAATGTATGCTTATGTTTTCTTATATGCTTTTGTATATGGTTCTTATCTGTGTTCCCAAAAAATGGGCACAATTATTTATTTATTTATTTATTTATTTTAAAAGATTTTATTTATTTATTTGACAGACAGAGATCACAAGTAGGCAGAGAGGCAGGCAGAGAGAGAGAGAGAGAGAGAGAGAGAGGGAAGCAGGCTTCCTGCGGAGCAGAGAGCCCGATGCGGGGCTCGATCCCAGGACCCTGAGATCATGACCCGAGCCGAAGGCAGCAGCCCAAACCACTGAGCCACCCAGGTGCCCCTGGGCACAATTATTTAAACAGTCCTGTGTAACTCCTACATCAGTACTAATAGCACTGGTATTTTAATACTGTAAATGGAAATAATCATGAGCGTATGTCAGGTCTTCAAAAATAAATTTCATTTCTTAATGAAAATGAAAAATAAGGAGGTCAGAGAGAGCAAAGATCTTAGAACAAGGAAATTAACAGGGACCTGAAAGACACATATACAAACTTTCCTTTAAAACACTCACAAACACACTCACACACAGGTGTATGTCTATATACATCCACTCAAGTTCTTTTGTTTTTAAAAAAATTTTTTTTAAAGTTCATAACCAAACTATAATCCAAATAAAATACGTTGATAATGATAAAATGGTCATCTGATCTAAACAGGTGAAGTTTTTCGAAGTTTACAAAAAACTGCCAAAGACGTGATGGTACTAAGGTATTGTTTTTCTTTTTACTAAGTACATAAAGTAAAGTACCTCATTAGGGATTTAAATTAAATAAAATTAAATTAAATAAAAATAATTTTTACGTGACTGTTATTAAACAAAGCAAAATGAAGAAAACTGCACAATTACTCTGGAGAGATTCTTTAACAGATTACCTGAATAAAATATTTAAGAGTTTTGTTAGATCTAAACTCAAGAAAATGGATATGCAGGGATATTTACAGCTACATGACCAAATTTACAGGGCATTTATTTTGGTGCAAATTAAGTATAAGTACTTCAAACATATAAAATATGATACTTTAAATGAGAAGGAAAAACTGTGATTAGTGATCTTACTATGGTTAAACAGTTAAAGGAGAAGAAATAATTGAGCTTCTAATGATGCATTTTAAATATTCTTTTTCTTTTTCAAGTTGATTATTGTCTTCTCATTAATCTTAATTGAATTTTTATACAGTCTATTTTTAAACACACCATTATTAAATTATTAAACAATATTTAAAAGCAAGGATGGGAAGTATGGTTCTTCTCTTGACTAAAAGTAAGGATTTTTCTTTAATATAGCCCACAAGAGATAGCTTTTTCCCATCTCACACATATAAGTAGTGCATGCAATACACTGCAAGTTTCTAAAATAGATTTCTTCACTTCTAACAGGGTAAAAAGATCTATTATTTGTTGCTAGGGTTTCTTGGCCAAAATCCAAGGCAAGATGACCTTGTCCTTGAATAAAACAATAGGATATTGCTTCCTCTCAGGCCTCTTTGTTAGCTAGCATAGTGGAAAAACCTCCCCAAGAGATGAGTTTATTTCATCTCAGGAACTATATCTGTCATAATAGATGAAAAAAAAAAAAGGATCAGATGAAGAAAAGGTGGAGTTTTAACCCAAAAGATGCATAACCTAACATCTATAATTAATCTCAGTGCTATTTTCTACATCGCTAAGGAAAACGTATCAATCAAATTATATTAAAGAGACTCTACTCAGTGTTTACAGACAAGGTCAAATTGTCATGGTAGGAAAAAGAGCTATTTCTTAAAAATCAAGTTTTCTTAAATCTATTTTGGTTAAAGATAGAGGGGTTGCTTTGGGAGGGTGAAGATGAAGAAGAGGTAACACTCCTTTGCTCGATCTTCAAACTATAGTCATTATTTGTCAGGTATCCTAATATCTTCCTCTCCATCACCTGTATTGGCCTACCCTCTAATATAATCCATTCCAATGATGACAATCTCCTTGATTTTCCTAAACTTCTGATTCCTCAGTTGCTTCTACATCTTCCTGCCTCAGACCCTCACATGTTAATCTTCCTTCTCTATGCTGTACTTTCAACAGTTGGCAATTTTGAATTGCAACTATATCCTTATTACAAGGAAGGCAAAAAATTCATTCAAGATATGATCTCTTATCTAACTATAAATAAACCAATTTACAAGCACTGGTTAGAAGAATAAATAAAATTAAGCTTACATATTAGTGCCACTAAATCATTATTCAGAAAAAGCAGAGATGAATATGAAGAGAATAGGAGCAAGTGAAAGTCAAGCAAAGACCATTCAGTGCTGAGGAACAGGAAAAGAGAATGAATCTGAAGGGTCTGTGATCAGATCATCTTGTCCTAAATAAAAAAGTCAAAATTGGGGGAAAAGTATATTCACAGGGAAGAGAAGGCAGATTATAGAGGACCTTAGTGACCACAGGAATTCAGACATATGGTTATGCTACATTATATCCTTCTTGGTTAGGGCTAATGAAATAATGAAATTTATATTTATGGCTACAAACAAGCCATGACCAGTATGGACTTCAGAGAGGCAATCACGAATTCAGGTTGGGTTCCACGATAGATGCAGATTTCACTGAAATATATAGACAGGGTAGAAGAAACACCAAGACTCAAGTGCTTCTAAAAAAGCACAAGTGGCCAAGGTCAGGCTATCACAAGTTACAAAGGGAACAGCGGAAGTTGAGGCATGAAGATTATGTTTAAAAAGTTAAGCAGCAAAAATAAAAAGGTATGTGTGTATAAGGCCAAACACAGAAAAACTGAAAGAAGAAGGAACTGAGTGAGCTAAATGGCATCTATTCCTGATTATCCCAACTTAGGTTTCAAGATGACATCAAAATTTCACATAGCAATAAGTAGCTTTATAAAACTACTTTTACGAAAGTTTTTTTTTTTTTTTAAGATTTTATTTATTTGTGGGACACCTGAGTGGCTCAGTTGGTTGGACGACTGCCTTCGGCTCAGGTCATGATCCCGGAGTCCTGGAATTGAGTCCCGCATCAGGCTCCCAGCTCCATGGGGAGTCTGCTTCTCCCTCTGACCTTCTCCTCGCTCATGCTCTCTCTCACTGTCTCTCTCTCAAATAAATAAATAAAATCTTAAAAAAAAAAAAAGATTTTATTTATTTGTCAGAGAGAGAGGAGCGAGATTGAGCACAGG
Source organism: Mustela lutreola (assembly GCF_030435805.1). Lineage (NCBI taxonomy): Eukaryota > Metazoa > Chordata > Mammalia > Carnivora > Mustelidae > Mustela > Mustela lutreola. The sequence continues at coordinate 129,621,250 of NC_081290.1, read as the reverse complement.
CAGACAGAGTGGCAGGCAGAGGGAGAAGCTGGCTCCCTGCCAAGCAAGGAGCCAGATGTGGGACTCGATCCCAGAACGCTGGGATCATGACCTGAACTGAAGGCAGCTGCTTAACCAATTGAGCCACCCAGGTGTCCCTCTTTTATGAAAGTTCTACTGACAGTTCTTAGAATGGCACAAACATCAGGAAGAAAAGTAAGCATTTTTTTTAAGTTATGTATTTCACTGTTTAATACCAACTCTCATAATTATGCAGTCTATACACTTAATGTACTCTAAATTTGGCTACATAAGGAGAAGTAGTATAGGTCTGTGGTTAAACTAGTCCTGTGAAACCAGACAAACCTGGCTTCCAATCACGGCTCCACCTTTACTAGACATTGGTAAAATTTATTTTTATCCTGCTAAGCCTCAATTTCATTATCTCTAAAAAGGTGGTGATACCTCTGTCTTTAGAGGGTTGTTGTAATAATTAAGTCAGATAATACATAGTGCTTGTCATACAATAAGTGCTCGATAAATGACAGCTATTGTGATTTATTTCATACGTTTAAGTAAAGCATTCTCTTATGTACACTACTATTTAAAATTATTATTCAATCACGTCTGAGGTTTCATCTACTGTAAGTACAGCTCACTACCTATACCGGTAATTTCTAGAAAAAATGCACAACTGGAAAAGGGGTTATCGGTTTCACAGTATCAAGCTAATTCATTTTAAGTAATTCATTTAAAAATCTGCAAAGATTCAAAGTTATCCTATGTGCAGAATTTTTAAAAGAATGCTCAAGGAACACCCTTCCCATTAGATAACCTCAGGCACACTAAAAAACAGTTGGTAAACAGAGTAGTGACACCTTTAATGTCATCCTAAGGCTTTCCCCAAACCTACTGAGCTTATAAAACATTTTCATGAAATATTTATTCGCAATCTGTATAACTGGTGCTCAACGGTAGTCTTTTGGAAAGTACAGTTTTATGATACTTTTAAAAATGTATTTTATTCTCAAAATCCATGAAACCAGTAGAGTCCTCTGAAGACTAACTGAAAGCACTAGATGACTGTAAGGACAGAGCCCGGTGCCAGGTACATTTTCGGTGACGCACAGGTATCCATCTCAGTGTTATCAACTGACTTTCTAGAACTGGGATGGGGAATGGAGATGGGGATGAAATTTACTAGTTTAGAGGGTTAAATGAGACTTCATCAATCCAAAAATACAATTAAATGAGAAATTCAACAGTGCTATTGTGCACCTACTATGTGCCAGCAACTGAGTTAGCCAGAAATAAAAAAAGTCCCTAAGATCTGAAAAATCCTGACAAAGCAGAATAAGTGAATTTATCACTGGTGCTGAATCACAGCTCTTTTAAAAGCACCCAATTTAACATTTTTTGCTTTTTAGTTTCTCACTATCTTCTACTGTCAAAGAAGCGAAACCACTTAAAAAGCCACAAAAGCCTCTGACCCTCTCAGGGTCCTGGGATCGAGCCCTGCATCAGGCTCTCTGTTCAGTGGTAGCCTGCTTCCCCCACCCTCTGCCTGCCTCTCTGCCTACTTGTGATTTCTCTGTCAAATAAATAAAAATCTTTAAAAAAAAAAAAAAGCAGCAAGAAAGAAGTATTTCCGAATTTACTAAATTTTACTCATTTAAAATTAGCTCTGACATTATTCTCATAAGCCTCATAAGTCAAAAGTGGGTTATTCTCACTTATTTTTGTTCAACAGTTCATGAGTCACCTGTTATGTGAGAGTCAGAGTAATTATTCTCCTAGTCAACTCTTTGTAAATCATTAAAATCCTAAAGGTCCACTCACCACACAGCAAAGTTTAAATGACCAGAAAACTCATCAACGAGTACAGCGCAAGATCTTGACACCGTACGCTACCAGCTCTGCCGCACAAGATGTTCTACGATGGCCAATTCTAGTAATCCAACTTGTAAAAGTATCATGGGAAATACCAACTCACATGTTTTTTAGAAATTGCTTGATTCAAGGCTATTTTATGGCTGCAGTTGTTTTTGTCATAGTGTTACCCTAAATTTCAGTAAAATAGATACATAAAGCACCTGTTAGGAAACAAACATGCTTATAGAACAGTATACCAGGTGCTGTAGGTTACATTTTATTTGGTGTTATCTGTCCCAAGTGCTCTTGTCACAAATCTAGTAACACTCTACCCCTGCCCCACCACCACCACCAGTAAATAATTTTAACAATTTTCTTTGTTCACTAAAATTATATTATTAATTTAAATACCCCCTCCCTCCATTTGGAGAAAGGTTACATGAAAAAGGGAGATAAGAACCCTGTAGTTTAAACTTTCCTTCAAAGGTTCCTCAAGTAGTCTTAAGTAATATTCTCACCTTTACCTGGAGAAACCATGAAAACAGAGGAGCTTAATTTCAAAGGCCCTGTTAAAAAAATCAAACTACAATAGAACTTTTCTATAACAACCTTTCTTATTAGTGAAATAAGTATAAGGCTGATCTTTTCCTAGATCTGACCCGAAGAGATTTAATTAGTGAGCTACCATTAGGATCTCATTATGAAGGGCTGGGCTCTAAGCACAGCATCATAACATGTTTCCACCACAGATACTGCCCTAAGAACATCCTGTAGTTCACTGGAAAAGCGGGATAGTACCTTAACAGTTACTTCATCTACGAAAATCTCTTGGATTTAATTTATATTTTTGTTCATCATTATAAACAAACTATACACATAAACCTAAGCATATAAATACTCCACATTCATGGCCTCCTCTCTATAAATTTTCAAAGCCTTACCGATCTATCTCCATTTTCGCATTTTAACATCTTATCCTTTTTAGAATATAGAAGATAATTCCTATACCCTAATAGAATACTTGTTTATGCTATGGTGTAAAAATAGGCAATTCAAAAATACTTAGACTACTATATAAGCCGCCTAAATTCCTATGTTTTGATTTGGGGAATTTAAAGAATAGATATATAAAAATATGAATTCTTGTGATGGCAGAAAACTTCCAACATTGTAACGTAAAAGTAGCACTGTGAGAACTCCCATTCCTAAAACAGGAGGCGAAGACTTGGTGTTAACCATAGAAAAGTGTTTCCCACAAACAGCAGTAAACTGCCTGTGGGATTTCAGCATGACAAATGCATAGCTGACTCATGGGATCAATTATAAAGAACAATACTTGTGACATTAAAAAAAATTATTCTCTGCTTTTATCACCTATTAATGCACGTTAAGAAGTCAGATGAGTCCCACTGACCGAACATTTTATTACCAAATCAATATCCAGAGCTCTCCTTCCCTCAAACGTATATGTGAATTCCTTACCACAGACGCCTGCTCCCAATAACCCTTTTCATGATTGCTCATTAAATTCAACTATAAAAAACATTTTTTTAAAAACTATTTGAGTATTATGTTAAAACTGAATTGTCAAGTTCTCATTTCTGATGATAGAAACTGGCTGTCCAATATTTTGCCTTAAATGAATTGTTGGTCTTGTTAAAATTTTTAAATAAAAATTACAACAAAATAGGAAGCAAAGCCAGTCGTAACTTACCCTCCCCTCCTCCAAGCAGACTATTACACCCTCTAAAAAACCTGTTTTCCCTGAACAGAAGCAGCAATAATTCCCATTTTAAAGCAATTCTCTCTGACGTGCTGTTGAAGCACAAGCAGCATTTGCGATACTTACTGAATGTTTCTCCTGCTGGCCCATAACTCCATGGTTAGCTGGGATTGCTAGTGGTTTCATAATGAAGAAACATATGCTGAACTGAATTTACACATCATGTACCAATCTCTCATGGATGGCAAGTCACCCTCTACAGCATTAAATTAAAAGAAAAAAGAAAAAGGAAAAAAAAAGGAAGAAGGAGGAGGAAACCAAGCTGCAGCTTAAAGTGTCACTACTGGTGAGCTTAAAAAACCCCTCACACTTGTAGACCAGAAAAGGAATCCGAACAACGGTGTTCGTCTCCATTTTTATAACACTGAAACTCTAACCATCTGAGGCTAGGATAAGACTGAGGAAACCTTATACAGTTCTCAGCCTTCCGAGAGAACAAGATCATTTCTGAGATTGAAGAGCAAGAGCCAAAAGAAAAGAAGGGAAAAAAAAAGCTAAAATGGCTGACTGCACACAGACTCCCCTCAAAAAGGCTTAATACAGAATTATATTAGTCAGGGTGGTATAAGAACCAGTCTGTAGCATTCAGCCGAGCATTGTTAATACTCTTGTTTCATCTGCAATCACACATACGGATCCCTCCAACCAAGGAAAAAAAAAAAGAAAAAAGAGGAAAAGAAAGAAAGAAAAAAAATCAGGGCAGAGCATGTGAATCGGGACCTCCTCCCTAGCTGCTAATGATGCTGACAGAGTGGTGACCAGTGATCTCTGTCCCACTCCACTAACCAAGTTTGCACAATTAATCTTAGCAGCATGACACTGATGGACATTTAATTTAATGATGTCTGTCCCTCACACTCAACACAAGCATGACTGCTAGCAAGAGAGTCACTAACAGAGACACAGCACATGCACACACACAATCTCGAGAATCATGAGTCTGAATGCAATACACCAATATAATTACATTATTGTGCTTACTTTGGAGGACCATGGCTGCAGGCAGTTGGCATAGCAACGCACAAGGAAAGCCATTTCCTGGGTAGAGAGAAAGCTTCCTTTTCTAAATAAAAAATTCCTCTTAGGAAACAAACGGCATTGCTGCTTCCTGCAGAAAGCAAGACACTGGAGTCTGTCTCTTAACCTGCAAGGCTCACACTCAATGCAGTTCTAGTGATGTAAGTGGATTTCTCTCTCACCCTCCCTCTCTCTACATACACTGAAATATTTAGCTCAAATGGTACACACATTCCTTAAGACTCGCCCCCTCCTCTACTTAACCATTTCACTCATTAAGGTAGCGATGGACAATTCAGATAAAGTAACAAGCTCTTGCCTGGATTATATCAGCGGCTGCAGGTTAAGCAAGTCTCAGAGGGATGGAATCCATTGATTGCTGACTCCAAATAATATCACTGAAGACAGGGTGGGAAAACGGAGCAAGGACTTACTTGAATAGCTTTGAACTAAAATATGATTTTTCACCAGTCTGAAGATAAGAGAATGGATGTGACCTCTTCCCCACCCTCAAACATTACTGTGCTACAGGAAGTAAGTATCTATCAAAAATTTCCAAAATGCACATTTAACAAGCTTTATATAAATTTAGAAGATGTGATTTTCACAAACACACACACACACACACGCACACACACAGCACGTTGCAAATAATAACAAAATAAACACACTCACAATTTTTAAAAAATTCAAACTTTTAGAGGTAAAGTTTAAATTTAATGAGGATATGTTATTTTACCATTAACTCTTAATTTCATCTGGGTTAGCAGGTTATTTGAAAGACAGCATTACAGCTGACAAAGAATAAGGACATTTTAACTCTGAAGTACTGGTCAATTTCTCATAGGCAAATCTGTCTATAAATGGAATACATAGTAGAAAATGGAAATGGAAAATCTAGCAACTTTAATAATTGACTTTGAAATTGTCAGTACTTGCTAATTTGTGTTTCTTGTCTACTTAAAACTACACCCATCCTATTCTCTTTTCTTTTCCCCTCTCATTATCTAAAGGCAACCACTCCCTGCCCATGACTATTTTGGATCCTTCTCTCCTGCCCATCCCCAGTATACCCCTTTCATAGACTTGTTATATTATCCATATCCCTTCTTCCCCACATATATTCAACCTCTCCCTCACAACTAGCAGGTCTCTGCACTGGCTTCTAAATATGTTCAGGTCTCTCACATCTATCTCAAAAACAAAACAAAGAACAGAAACCTTCTTTAGAGCCTACATTTTCCCATGGCTACAGTATAACTGCCATCACACTAACCCATCTCATAACCAAATTTCTCAAGAATTACCTGTTTTGGCTTCTACCACTTCCTCATCTCACACACTTCTTCAATGAAGGACCATCACGGTCCTATTATATAATTTATACATCTACGAGTTATCCTTAACACCTTTCTCAAAGCCCAATCCATCACAATATCCCATTAACTAAATCCTCTACCTTTTCTCAAACTTAAATTTCTCTTAATTTCTGCTATCATCCCATTCATTACTTTTTGCCATAAGAATTGAAGAAGTGTCTTTATTGAACTGTCTGGATTCAATTTTAACCTCACCCACCCTATCCATTCAACATACTCTTCCTAAGATCTTTTAAAAACTAAAATCTGGTCATTTCAACCTAACCTGTTGAGCCCTTTCTTCAATTAAAACATATCAATGGGGGGCACCTGGGTGGCTCAGTGGATTGAGCCACTGCCTTTGGCTCGGGTCATGGTCTCAGAGTCCTGGGATCAAGCCCCGCTTCGGGCTCTCTGCTTGTCGGGGAGCCTGCTTCCCCCTCTCTCTCTGCCTGATTCTGCCTACTTGTGATCTCTCTCTCTGTCAAATAAATAAATAAAATCTTTAAAAAAACAAACAAACAAAAAATCAATGGCTTCCCATTGCTCTAGCATACAGACTAAAACTCCTTTTACAATGTGCAAAATTTGTAGATGGTTTTAAGAATTATGCCATGCTCATGTCTTCCAGGTCACCTGGGCTACTCTTGTTTCCTTCAATGAGCAAAAAGGTCTTTCTACACAGTATTTCCTCTGCCTAGAACATTCCTTCACCCCCCCATTTCCTGATTGATTCTTACTCCACCCCTAAAAACCTCTGGTGAAATGCCCTCAAAGTTATCATGATATTGTGTATCACTTCCCTATAATACTTATTACTGTTCTAATTTTACATTTAATCATGGAATTAGTTCATCAGGTTCGATGTGCCACTGTACTTGTAGCCCTTTAGCATGGTACACATCACAGGTTCTTGCCTTTTCTGAATGAATAAAATCTTCAATGATCAAGAATGGACATTAGCAAAACCATGTTTGATCTTGTAAACTAGTTCTTATCAAAATCCCAAATGCTTTTCTACCATAAACAAATGAATGATTTAAAAGTAAATGGCTTGGGACACCTGGGTGGATCAGTTGGTTGAGCAGCTGCCTTTGGCTTGGGTCATGATCCCGGGGTTCTGGGATCGAGTCCGATCAGGCTCCTTGCTCAGTGAGGAGCCTGCTTCTCTCGTTGCCTCTGCCTGCCTCTCTGCCTGCTTGTATGTACTCTCTCATTGACAAATAGATGAGTAAGTAAAATCTTTAAAAAAAAAAAAAAAGTAAATGGCCCTTATCTTTGACAAAGGAGCATGGGCAATATAATACAGAAAACACAGTCTCTCCAACAAATGGCACAGGAATAACTGGACATCCACATGCAATAAATAGATAAGTCTAGGCACAGACTTCATACCTTTCACAAAAATTAATTCAGAACTGTCACAAACCTAAATGTTAAATGCAAAATCATAAAACTCCTACAAAATAACAGAGAAAACCTAGATAACCTTGCATATGGTAATACCTTTTTAGATACAACACCAAAACACAATCCATGAAAGAAATAATTGTTAAGCTAGAATTCATTAAAATGAACTTCTCCTCTGTAGAAAAAAAACAGTACTAGGAAAATTAGAAGGCAAGCCACAGATCAGGAATAAATATTTGCAAAAGACACATCTGATAAAGAACTCCTAAAACCCAAGAGTAAGATAAAACATGATGAATGGGCCAAAGACCTTAAAAGACACCTCACCAAAGAAGATACACAAATGGAAAATAAGCATATTAAAAGATGCTCCATGTATATGTCATCAGGGAAATGCAAACTAAAACAAGAGTGAGATACCACCCCGCACCTATTAGAATGGTCAAAATTCAAAACACTGACAACACCAAATGCTGGTGAGGTTTTGGAGCAATGGAAAATTCACTCATTGCTGGTAGGAAGGTAAAATGGTACAGCCACTTTAGAAGACAGTGTGGTGGTTTCTTATGAAACTAAACACACCTATCATGTAATCCAGCAATCACACTCCTTGATATTTACTCAAAGGAGTTGAAGACTTACGTTGGAGCACCTGGGTGGCTCAGTTGGTTAAGCAAGCATCTGCATTTGGCTCAGGTTATGATCCCAGAGTCCTGGGATAAAAGCCCTGCGCCTCAGACTCCCTGCTCAGCGGGGAGTCTCCTTCTCACCTCTTCCAACTCTCCCTCCCACCTCCCCTGAGCTTGTGTTCTCTCTCTCTCTTGCTCTCTCTCTCACACATAATCTTTTTAAAAATAAAAACTTATGTTTATACAAAAAAACTACACAGATGTTTAAAGAGCTTTATTCAAAATTGCCAAAATTTAGAAGCAACTAAGATGAATTTCAGGAGATGAACAGATAAATAAATGGTAGTACAGCAAGACAATGGGGTATTATTCAGCACTAAAAAGAAATGAGCTATCAAACTGTGTAAAAACATGGAGGAAACATAAATGCGTATTACTAAGTGAAGGAAGCCAATGTGAAAAGGCTGAATACTGTATGATTCCAACTATATGACATTCTGGAAAAGGCAAAACTATGGAAGCAATAAAAAGATCTGTGGTTGCTATGGGTGATGAACAGGTAGAGCACAGAATATTTTTAGAACAAAGAAAATACTCAGTATGGTATTATGATGATCGATGGATGTCTTTATACATTCGTCCAAACCCACTGAACATACAACATCAAGAATGAACCCTAAGGCAAACTATGGACTTTGGGTAAATGTGATATGTCAATGTAGGTTCATACTGAGTTTAAAAATGAACCATTCTTGTGAGTGATGTTGATAATGGGGGAAGCTATGCATGTGAGGGGGCAGGAGATATATGAGAAATCTCTGTACCTTTCCTGCAATTTTGTTGTAAATCTAAACTGCTCTAAAAAATATTCTTTTAAATATGTACATGGTATCAAAAGGTACAAGCTATCCACGTCAAGTGTCCATCTATAAATGAATGTATAAACAAAATGTAGTATATACTTACAATTGGATATTACTTAGTCTTTAAAAGAAATAAAATTCTATAACAAGTTAAAAAAATTAACCTAGAAGACACTATGTTAAGTGAAATAATCCATCCAGAAAAAGACAAATACCATAGAATTCCAATTATATGAAGTACCTAGACTAGAAGTTAAATTCATAGACCAAAAGGAGGATGGTGGTTGCCAGGGGCTGGGGGAAGAGAGTAAGAAAGAGTTACTGTGTAATGAGTATGGAGTTTCAGCTTGGAAGGATGAAAAAATCCTGGAGATGGGTGGTGGCAATGGTCATGTAACAGTGTGAATGTACTTAATACCACTGAACTATGTACACTTAAAAATGGTTAAAATGGTAAGTTTAAATGTGGATATTTTACCACATGCACACATGCGTGTGCGTGCGTGCGCGGGCGTGCACACACACACACACGCAGAGTTAATGTGTTACCAAACCATTACCTAAATAATCAAGTTCTATAACTTTCATCCATCTACCCCGTGTCTCACATGTCCATGTGACAAAAATTCTTCTCCAAGTTTAAGTCAAATTACCCCCATGCTGATAGTGTCTGACCTTACATGTGAAGGTTTGCCATTGCTTGCCTCTCTCTGAGAAAATGTGTCACTTCTCTGAAGAAGGAAGCTAAATGGGAGAACCTGATAGGTGATGTCAGAAAATCACACATCCTCAGGCACTACTGCTTTTCTGTGCTGAGACTTGGTGTGATTTCTCTCACAATCTGGCTCTGTGCCTACAACCTACATATCTTAAAACTCATGACTGTAATGCTGAAATTTTACTATTCCTACTACCCTGTACTTTTGAAACACAATTATGCCAGGCTATAATATGTCAAACACCACTTGAGAAATAAAATATAAACCAAAAATTTAAGAGACTCCCATTACAGATTTTATACAAACAAGAACTTATACTCGACCTTGAAGTAGCCTCAATTGGAGTTTTATTTGCTCCATTCCTTACCCATCTCAATTTAATGAATAGCATTAAATAGATGGCTAGAAAAATGACCATGTAACAACCTTCTATCCTATGTTAAGAACATCTAATAACTTCTATCAGTAACAAAGATCCAAAAGACAGAGATTATGTTACTAGTTCAGGACACTACTTAATGTAAGACCTTTCCATGCTAAATTTAATGCCATTGTATTCATTCATATTTTTCCATCTATTGTGTTTGATTTTTAATTACTATGAAACTGAGAAAAAATGGACTATTCTCAGTAATTATTAACCACATTTAGGATTATTATGTTTATTTATTTATAATATCTATACTGTTTATCCATAGATCTCAATGTGCTTTACATGTATTTTAATTAGGCTTGGTCAGAACTCAAGGAAAGCAATAAAATAATTTATTCATTTTTCATAGAAAATAAACCGTGTAAAATTATAGGTTTGGTAGTTTGGAAGAATACAAAATAGAACTCCAGGTCTCCAATATCATTTACTTCACTTATCCACCACTCTGTATCGATTTCCTCCCTATTCCCCCTACCTGAGAAGAAAGACCAAAGTGTTTTGGAGAGATTCTGCAGAAGAAGGTAGAAGAATTTACTCTTTGTTATCTAGAAACAAGAAATTTTACAAATCTCATTTCTAATATTTTATTGTTCAAAGAAATGACATTTTAAAATGCGGTTTTTTCTATGGATATGCCAAACGAATTAAAGCCCTAAGCCAATACAAAATAAAGCTATTGTAGGAGGTATAGTCAGAAGTTTTTCTTCTCTCCCTGAACCCCCTCATTAGTACTATGATTTCAAAGGAAAAGTTGATTATCCAAAGAATCTTTTTTTTTTTTTTTTAAGATTTTATTTATCTATTTGACAGACAGAGGTCACAAGCAGGCAGAGAGGCAGGCAGAGAGAGAGGAGGAAGCAGGCTCCCCACTGAGCAGAGAGCCCGATGCGAGGCTGGATCGCAGAACCCTGGGATCATGATCCGAGCCGAAGGCAGAGGCTTTAACCTGCTGAGCCACCCAGGCGCCCCCAAAGATTCTTTATACCATAACTCAATCCTACATTTCACATAATCTTCTCTAGCCATCCCTAAATATATACCTCAAATACATCTTCCCTGCAAATCCTCCTAAAGATTTTGTAAGCAATTTTTTTTCTACTTTGACCAAATAAAAATGGTACTTCATTTCATTATTACAAATAATTTAATTATGAAATACATGAAAGATACCAACACAATGCCTGACACGTAATAATTGTTGAGTAAGTATGGAGTTAAATTTAAATACAGGTCTCACAAATACTGGGAACCTGTTACTTCAATTAACACTTAGGAAGACCAAACTAAGTAAGAGTCCAAAACTTTCATCCAGCTATAGTTCAAAGACAGGTTCCAAAGAAACCTCTGGGCATTCTTTTCTCTTCTCAAGTTCTTTTTTCTCTTTTCCGTGTTTATAGTCACCTGGTACCCATATGACAAGTGCCCTCCTAAATCCCTATCACCTATTTTACCCAATCTCAACCCACCTCCTCTCTGGTACCATCAGTTCTTTCTCTATAGTTAAAGAGTCTGTTTCTTGGTTTCTCTCTCTCTCTCTTTCTCTCTTTCTTTTTCCCTTTCCTCATTTGTTTTTTAAATTCCACATGTGTGAAATCATATGGCATTTGTCTTTCTCTGACTTATTTCACTTAGCATTAATATTCTCTAACTTCATCCATGTTATTGCAAATGGCAAGATTTTATTCTTTTGATGACTGAATAATATTCCATTGTATATATATATTGTGTGTGTGTGTGTATTCTACTTCTTTACACATTTGTCAATTGATGGACATTTGGGTTGCTTTGATATCTTGGTTATTGTAAATAATGCTACTATAAACATAGGGATGTATGTATCCCTCTGAATTGGTGTTTTTGTATTCTTTGGGTAAATACCCAGTAGAGCAATTACTGGACTGCAGAGTAAGCACTTCTATTTTTAACTTTCTGAGGAACCTCCATACTGTTTTCCAGAGTGAATACACCAGTTTGCATTCCCACCAATAGTGCATGAGGGTTCCCCTTTCTCCAAATCCTTGTTAACACCTGTTGTTTCTTGTGTTGTTAATTTTAGCCATTCTTGACAGGTGTAAGGTGACATGTCGTTATAGTGTTGATTTGCATTTCCCTGACGGTTAGTGATATTGAGCATCTTTTTATGTGTTTGTTGCCATATGTAAGTTTTCTTTGGAAAAATGTCTGTTCTAGTCTTCCACCCATTTTTCAGTTGGATTATTCACTTTTTACGTGTTGAGTTTTATAAGCTCTTTATATATTTTGGACCCTAACCATTTTTAGATATGTTACTTGCAAGTATCTTCTCCCAATCCACAGATTGCCTTTTAGTTTTATTAATTGCGTCCTTTGTTGTGCAGAAGCTTTTTATATTGATATAGTCCTAATAGTTTATTTTTGCTTTTGTTTCCCTTGCCTCTGGGGACTAGAAAAAAGTCTCTGATGTCAGAGAAGTTACTGTCTGTGCTCTCTTTTAGGATTTTGATGGTTTCAGGTCTCACATTTAGGTCCTTCCTTCTTTTGAATTCATTTTCATGTATAGAATAAAGTATCTCAGTTTCTTTCTTTTGCAGGTTACTGTCCAGTTTTTCAACACCATTTTTTGAAACCGTATTTTTCCCATTGGATATTCTTTCCTGCTTTGTCAAAGATTAATTAACATATAATTGTGGGTTTATTTCTGGCTTTTCTATTCTGTTCCATTGACCTAGGTGTCTATTTTTGTGCCAGTACCATACTGTTTTGATTACCACAGTTTTGTAATATAACTTGAAGTCAAGAATTGTGATGCCTCCAGCTTTGCTTTTTCATGATTGCTTTGGCTACTCAGGGTCTTTTGTGTTTCCATACAAATTTTAGGATTGTTTGTTCTAGTTCTGTGAAAAATGTTTTTGGTATTTCTATATGGATTGCACTGGATGTGTAGATTGCTTTGGGTAGTATAGATGTTTTAACAGTATTTGTTCTTCTAATCCATGAGCATGGAATGTCTTTCCATTTCTTTGTGTCATTTTGAATTTCTTTCATGAGTGCTTTTTAGTTTTCAGAGTATAAGTCTTTCACCTCCCTGGTTAGGTTTATTCCTAGGTATCCTACTATTTTGGTGCAATTGTAAATGAGATTGTTTCCTTAATTTCTCTTTCTGCTACTTCATTAGTGTCTAGAAATGCAATCAATCTGTAGATTGATTTTGTAACCTTTTATTTGAATTCATTGATCAGTTCTACAGTTTTTTGGTGGCTACTATAGGCTATTTCTTTAATAAAAAGAAAAGTTCCTGATAACATACTGTTTGTGATACCCGTGATTGATAATTGGAAAATTAACATAGTAACCCATCCATAATAAGTATGCCCAGTATTTACATGATGCATGTTAGAAGAGAAAGATTAAAAGAAAGCATAAAATGGGACACATGCCAAAAAAGGAAATAAAGTAGACTGTAAATCAGTGAGAACTTCCAACATCAAGAGTGGGGCTTTTCCAATGCAGATATTCAAAAAATGAATAGACTGTAACAGCTAATTTAACAAAGCTTATTTCGTTTCCCAGAACCTACTTTAAGAAAACACCAGACTTCAGCTTGAAATGCTGAGTTATAGAGGTGAAGTCCTTATACACTGGTACTCAGTGTGAGCTCCTGACTACAGTATTTCACAAGGCAATACTCCAAGTTCAATAGCAATTATTATCTTTATTACTAATTTGGCATGTAATTTATTCCCTTATGGTTAATATTTTACATGAGCACATGAATTATTAATTATGCCTCCATTTTTTTTTAATAAAAAGAGACTATTGATCACAAACTGGAATATAGGTGAGCTGAAGGCAGGGGCCATACACTTTATTTGGTTTTGATACTGTTAATAACAAACTATGCTTTATCTTACACTTATCACACAGTAATTTTTCAAGAAAAGAATGAATGCATAACTGATTCCACTTAAATTTTTTCAAAACCACCCTGTGAAATATTATTACACCAGCTTTAAGATGATGAAATGCACAGGATAATATTATAACCATAAAAGATGTCCAATTTATTCACTGACAAAATCAGGTGTTTTAAGTAATTTGACAGGTGAGAAGACTAGGCTAAAACCAGAAAATTTAAATTTAACAGGGATAAATATAAACAACTACATGCATATTATCAAAATGTCACTTGCCCAATTACAATATAAGGGATATCAGCTTAGAGGAATAATTCACAGGAATGGGAGGAGGTATGAAGTCTTACCTCTAAAATGAAGCTGACTAAAAGCTCCATATGATCCAATACAGAATACCTTACAACTGTCATATAATCATGGGTTATCAGACATATAATGTCCAGGGCAAGAAAAACAAAGTTCTCCTATAATCTGCACTGTAGGGTACTGCAGGACCTTGTGTAAGTGGTAGCAACCAGTTCCAGACATCCTAACTTAGGAGAAATGATGAGTAACTGTAGTACTAAGAGCAGAAAACCAAGATGTAAGGTGTTCAGAAAAGTAGACATGTTTAACCTAGAAAAGGCTTAAGGTCTCTTTATCTGAAGCACAGTTATATGAAAATGGAACATGAATATTCATTTCTAGATTTCTAGAAGAAATCTAGAACCATGAACTAAAATTATAGAGAAGCAGATTTCAGCTAAACAGAAGGAAAAGTTTCTTCATAATTAGCCCTTCCCTATAATAAATAATAACTATTAATGATTTACTAAACCCTTACTTTATACTAGGCAGTAGGGTACAATTTTGACACATTATGTAAGGACTATCTTGCAAATATCAGTGCTAGTTATAATTAAAAATCTTACAGCAGAGGCTGAATGTCAGTGATTCTATAGAGAAAAATAAATTGTATTAAGTGGTTAGGAGATAACTAAAATCCTTTCAAGTGTTTAAGGTTATCTAACACAGCTATTCTTTTTAAAGATTTTATTTATTTATTGTCAGAGAGAGCATGCAAGCAGGGGGAATGGTAGGCAGGGCAGGTAGAGAGAGAAGCAGGCTCCCAGCTGAGCAAGGATTCTGATGCGGGACTCCATCCCAGGATTCTGGGATCACGACATGAGCCGAAGACAAACACTTAACTGACTGAGCTCTCTATTGCAGCTATTACCAAACATTAGCTGGTGGCAAAACGGGGATAAAAGGGACGTTATGATAGAGAAAAGAAGAGAGACCCACTGAATGAAATAAATCTATCTTGTAATAAGATTTCCTGGTAGTAACTATTCCTTTATTCTGAGATTTCTGTCTTCTTTATGTTGGCAGTTAGAGGGGAAATAATAAAATGCTCTTACTTTTTAAAAATTATAGTGCTAATTAGACCACAGATTAGAAGTTTTTTTTAACATCCTTAGCTCATAAATTAAAAGTTGCCAAGTTTAGAAGAAGGTAAGTGAAAAATGATTTTCTTAATGTTAGCAATAATTGATTAAATATTATACATAACTAATCAGCTTTATAAAATGTTTTTAAATCCCTTAATATTACTAATATTTTCAGTATTCTTAAATATTACCAAAACTTACAATATTTTCTGTGCAGAACCAAACAATTTCATGACTTTATTTTTTCATCTCTAAAAATTATGACTACTTTCAGACAACTGTAAGTTGTTTTGATTCATTAAAAAGTCATACTTACAAAAAAATCTTTCAGCAAGATTTGGCCTTTATTACTTATAATATTAGTGAAACTAACTTAAAATACATTAATTAAATAGTCACCTTTGCTACAAAATGGTACTGCTCAACAGTAAAAACTCATTTCTATATTGGAATGAAACTAAAGGTCAAAGAGGGGGTAAATGCTGTGCTTTACTAATGAGAGATACGGTTTAAAAAGGAAAAGTACTTGTAACAAAAATACTGATGAATCGACCAAAGCCTAAATTATTGCCAATATAATTAGTAATTATTTTTCACATTGGACATTCTATGCTGTAGCCTATGTCTTTTCAAGGTACTTAAAGAGCAGGCATCTAAAGTGGCTGAATTATTTGACACACTTCTCTTTCAAATCAAATTTAAAGTTCAAGTAATGTAAAAGCAAAATATGTTAAGTTCATTTTTAAAAATAAATAATTTTAAATATCAGGAATGGAAAAGACAGATGTCTAGGTTTGACTCTGAGTACCATAAATATTGAACATGTAACTTAGTCTCTTTGACCTTAGCATGCTTTTCTTCTATCAGTGGAGACACCATCACCTAAGTGTTTAGAAATACAAAGTTTAATTGACAAAATATATGAGGTAATACCTAGCCAATTGGAATATATCTTAAGGATTCAATAAGGGTAAATTTTATTCTTTCCAAGATATTCTAAAATGTCAGTTGCACTCAAGTTTTGAGGATTCCATTATTTAATACTGTAACAATGGCTGGGATTAATATCCTTGTGCAAATATCCTTGCGTAAGAACTGTTAAGGCAGGTAGATGTATAATACCACTCCTAGAAATAGTCAGTAACACTAACTTTATGAGTTTGATCCAAAGACACCAATGTATAACCAAGATGCTGCTGAGCACCTAACATATACTATACTGTGCAAAAGGTATACTATGGCATATGAGATACTATCTGCTTTTAAAGGCTATTTCTCTTTAGGAGTTTAACTTTTAACAAACATACTCTCACTTTTAAGATCCAATGTCTTGGGTGCCTCAGTTGGTTAAGTGTCCCAACTCCTGACTGCAGGTCAGGTCATAATCTCAGGGTTCTGAGACTGAGCCCCACTTTGGGCTCCGCACTAGGTGTAGAGCCTGCTTAAGATTCTCTCTCCTCCTCTACCCTTACCCCTCCCCCGCTACTCTTTCCCTCTCAAAAAAAAAAAAAAGAAAAAAAGAAAAAAAAAAATCAAAATGTGTAGGTTTTCATAATGGCTGGATAATCTTCATTCTAAGAGACAATGACAATGTTTATAAAAGGCTTCACAATCAGGAATATAACTGTGACTGTCCCTCTACTGTAATTAAATATATTCCAGACAGGAAATGCTTCCAAGTAAATTTGCCTGGAAATAATTAAATATAGAAGACTGTCTCAATATAGAAAATATTTTAGATGCCAGAGAAATTACTTAAGTGTTCTCTTGAAAACGAAGTCAGCTTACAATATATGACCATATGAGCTTTAAGATGACAACATTCAATTGTCCTTCTCATAAATCAATGAACAAAGTCCAAATTACACATCTAATTTTTCCCTCTCCTTAAATGCTCTAAAAAGGCAAACAGAGTATTTTACCTACATATTTTAGTTTCACTTTGAAATTTTCAATTACCACTATTTTTAACATCCTTAGCTCATAAATTAAAAGTTGCCAAGTTTAGGAGAAGGTAAGTGAAATATGATTTTCTTAAGTGAAAGATGATTTTTAAATAATACTCAAATAATTAATTGTATATGTAAGACTATTATAATTGTCAGAATTATTCACAACTGGCCAGATGGATCATATTCATGGAAGATTATATCTCCTGGTTGTGCCATAAAGTAGCAGTTCATAGTATGAACACATAACCATAAATCTATAATTAAATATTAAACAGAGTAAGGCAGTCACTTATTCATTCTACGTTTGACCCCAAGACTAAGTGGTTAAGTTAGAAAACAAGAATTCAGGGATGAACTGCTGAACAGTGTGACTGACCTAAGCAAAATCGTTCATCACATGAAACTGCTCACTAAAAGACTGCCTTAGAACAAATATACAACAAAATCTGTTTTTCTTATATTTTATAGATTTTTCAATGACAAAAAGCAAAATAAAAATCTGTTGGACCAAAGTTTAAAAATATATGCCACCCAACCCAGTGGACTTGTAAGATTAAAAACAAAAACAAGAACTCTAAGATATTAATATATTATACCCAAATGACTGCAAAACATGGTATTTACAATAAAGGTAAAAATACAGTAGGGAAGAAAATGAGACCACTATATCAAGGAGACATTTCTCTATGTGAGAAATGATACACGAATCTATAGTAACCACTAACCGCATAAAATATTCATGTGGACATTTCAGCTTTCATTAAGGGAAACCGACCCACAATTTGAAATCTGTGGAGCAGGGACACTTTCAGTCCCTTTCCAAAGGCAGCTCTATCCTGTCAGATATTTTGCTTTAGTAGTTGATTACTGAATCATATTGAACCTGTGAGCACAATCAGTGGTAAATCACACTGTGTGATGACAAAGGAATCCAGCCCCTAATGTCTTAACGTAAGCAGAATAAGTGGATGGAAAAGATTGAAGGCAGACTCTTTATTTGACACAAAACAAAAAGAGTCAGTAGATAAAGGTAGAGAGAAAGAAAATAGGTACTCAAAGTAGAGGAAAACAAAGAGAAAAGAATCCAACTCTAAAAAATAGTAAGTGGAGTTTTGAGAAGAAAAAGTTTTAAACATACTGCTAGGTTATTTATTTATTTTGTACTATCAAGCTGAAACAATCTGTAATAAATTGGATTAAATTATGCTGAACATCAACTATGATCAGTCACAGGATGTTGTTAAAACTATCCACGATGATCTTTTTTTTTTTTTCCTCCCTGAGGGTACTGGGGGACGAGGACTTAAAACTAGTCTTACTGATATTGGCATAAGATCCCAAATCCATTTTTAAATATTATCTAACAGACATTTTACAGTTATCATTATTATTATTTTCACTACCATACAAAATTGGACATAAGCATTTTAAGTATTGTTAAATTCCACATAATGATTCATAATCATCTTAATAGGGAAGGGGTGTTTAGCCTTTTTGGGGGGAGATCATGAGTAGATAAAATACCTAAAGGGAAAAAAACAATTTTCTCTTTTTTTTTTTTTAAAGAAAAACATTTCTAAATGAGAAATGCTCAATAAATTAAGTAAAAATGTCTATCTTTAAAAATCACTACAGTAACTACAAAATGGATTATTGGTAACCACCCAACATAATTAATACATTTAAAACACAATTATTTAATGTAAAGCATTTTAAAATTCTTCTGATTCCACTCAAAGATAGCTTGGGATCTTTCCATTTTCTCCCAGTATCTATAAAGGAATTAAGCAGCAAGGAGGACAAGGCAGTAGTGAGAAAATCACACAGGAAACAAGGTTAGGGTCAGCTTCATGGGTGTGGGACCTATGAAGTCACAAAGGACTCTGTTCAGAAGGGCCTCTGCATTGGGGAAAACTATTTTTACTTTAAAGAACAAGCAATGGACAAACTACGACTGTTCGATAGTAGATACCTGGCAGATATCTTCTTGAAAATGAACAAACTGAGCTTCTCACTTCAAGGAAAACAGCTGATAGTACTTTGTTTGCCAATGACAAAATTTTAGCTTTCAAGTAAAAATCAGACTTTTGCAAAATTTATATCCAACACCATAAACCTGACAGCTTCCCAATAAAGTGAGGCTTTTTTAGTGAGACTGGTAGTGATGACATGAATAAATGTGATTTTTAAAATACTGTATAACATGCCAAAATTCAGGTGACAACCTAATTTACTGACCAATGCATGATGTTACAAAATCATATATAAGTAAATAGACCCATGGGTAAGTAAGACCAATGGGCTTTAATAAAAGAGTAACTTCACTGACACAGCTTTACATTCTTAATTGCAACTAAATTTTTAAGAAACAACCATGTGACAAATTTTGGTGAAGTATATCAGTAAGATTATTTGAAAAAGCTGTTAAAATACCACTGCCTTTTCCAACTACCTGTGTGAAGTCAGATTTTCTTCATATACTTTCTACACTTGAAGCAAAAGAGTATATCATAACAGATTGAAAACAGAAGTTCATTTGGAAATCCAGCTGCTTTTATCAGGCCAAATATTAAGCAATTTCACTAAAAAACCTTTATGTAATATATAATAGGTTACTATTAAGAAATATTTTTAGATTTCTCAGTTTTAATTTCTGGCATGGCAAACAATGATATAGATAACTCATAAAGCAAAAGCCTGTTGGAGCTCTCAAAAAGTTTTAAGAGTATAAAGGAGTCCTGAAATGAAAAACTTTGACAACTACAGCTCTAAGACATGAACTAGAAAATAATCAGCCTTTTTGCTCTTTTAAAGATTACACAGTTATCAAACATCCATAGATTCCTTTAAAACAAAATTCTGTATTTACATGAAATACAACTTCAGCTGAACCCTCTAACAGCTTAAACTACTTGCGGAATGATTACTTGCATATACTCTTCTGGTCTAATTAAAGTTAGGAAAATGGTTATATGAAGGAGACATAGAAAGACTGAAGCTATCAAGTGCTCATCAATAATGCCCACTGTCAAGGACATCAATATCCTCAAGAATATCAATAATGCCCAAGTATTCTCTACATCCCAGTTAGTTGGGATGCTCATGCTTATGTCACAAATTAACAAATGGCAAAATGAACTTTTTTCTCCAAAAACTTCCTGAGTACTCCAAAATTCTTGATGATAGAGCTTTTTTAAGGTTCAGTATAAAAAACTGTATAAAGAAATGGATAGAAAGTAAAAGTATGCTAATAATTAGTAAAAGGAAAATGTTACAACTTATTTTGAGATTTTAACTTTTATTTTCTAACATTTGCAAATGGCTTCTGGATTGTACCAAAACCACAAGTGACCAATTATCATTACCTATCCTCACAGACATCTAAATAAAAATCAGGACAATCTGAGTATTTTCTTTTTCATCCTTGAAAATCTTCCCTTCTCAATCAGTCTGCTAGTCAGTCATTCCAAGGAGCAATTCATAATTCAGATTGGCTCACTCTACTGTCACATCATTTCTCCTCTAGGCTAGCAATTCCAAATTCCATATTACATCCCTATGTTGCACTTCAAAGAGAGAAAGGAAGACATAAGAAAAATAAAGGACTACTTGATCCTGTACTAAGCCTATAAGAAACTGCTCTAATACAATTACTCAATAGATTCTATAATTTTTTTTTTCCAAAATATCTCATTTTTCAGCCTCTGTGTAATTTAAACCACAAAAGCTATTAGGTACAATGTAAACTGTGTATGTTCGAGTCAGTCAAAAGTTTACTACAGAACTACTACTGAACTATACATTTAAAAGTGGTTAAGAGAGCAAATTTAATGTTATGTGTTTCCTACATAAAAAAAGAAAAGAAAAACCACTGAATTATGCACTTTAAATAGGTAAACTGTACGGTATGTGAATAATAACTCAATAAAGCTATTATTTTTAAAAAATTAAGTTTGCTCTTCATCAGTTTTTTTACAGCAAAGGTTTGAAAAAAGGTTTACTACTGTGACATGGATAATGACTAATTTTTCTGGAGAGAAAAAGGGGAGATCTCGCATACATAAATATGTATAACAGATAGTAGGCATTTTAATGATTAGTTTAAATATTTCCTTTCACAAGTGACATAAACCTAACACCTATACACTAGATACAAAACTAGAGTTTCTTCCAGAATATCTTCTAGCTAACAGAAAGGCATTTCTAGCTAATAATGTTTTAACACTGGATTCAAAATCAAAAGAGAACATTTCTAGTCACCTGATATTTCAAACAATGAAACAGACAACTTACTGATAACTTAATTGTAAAAAGATAAATTCAGCACTGTTAGGAAATAAGCCTGAATATCAAAGTAGATTTTCCCAAAGAAAAGAGACATTTTTCAAAATCAGCATGTAGCACTGTAAAATCTCACGAAGATCTCACATAAGAAATGAAAGTCTAAGATGAAAAGGATCTTTGCTGCTCAGACTAAAAGCTAAATTTTAGCCAAGTATATTTAAAACATATACAAGCACAGAGAGCCACCAGTGTTCACAATTAGAGGCAAGACAAAGTAGCAGTGGTCTTTTTGACAAATAAATTGCTTGAAATATTTTATGACTTGCTACACAACACCCTTATTACTTTCAATCTCCAAGTGCAACCAAAAGATGGGTCCAATTATGACATCAATACAAGCTTTCTTTCAAAATGGAATGAAAGAACAGTAAATCCCAGTGGACACGGGAGTTCTGCAGCAGAGATGATGTAATATATAAAAATAGACATCCTCCAACAGAAGCTGAAACTTGGGTAAACAGCACACTGCATACTATTCTCAACTGCCTTGCATGAATTTGCAATGCATGCTGTTAATAGCACAAGACAAATCATTTCATGTTTTAAACTATTTCCTGATTTACATTTCAATTTCAATATACACGCTCTAGTATAATTTCCTAATCTGTATAAATTAAATGAACATAAATACCTGGTTATAACTGCAAGGAGGAAACAGTCCCCCCAAAGCAAGGAAATGGAGCCCACTGCAGCAGTTTTTCCACGCTGCATTTTGTTAGAAATTGCAGCACATATGGCACAGAACTGTTACGTCCACCTATTGTTCAAAGACCTTTCCACAGGGAGCATTCTGCAGGATTTTAAAATGCAACATCATCTAGGTGAAGAGGAACCAGTAAACCTGCTGATAATGGGTGTGAAAAGCGAAGAGTATTTTGACACTCTAAGACTCCGATGCCAACATAAAACATCAGGCATGCATACAGTAACTAGGATCTAGCAAAACTTGTGCCTTTTTTTTTTTTTAATATACACATCACTACTATCTAACACTCTCTCCACACCTCTCTTTTACATTCTTTATCAATTCAGTTCTCACATTTCCATTGGGCTTTCCTGGATTGAAGAATATTTCACTTTGAGCCAGGATATTGAGAAATTATGCCTGATTTCTCAAGTGCCCTGTCTATGTGCCTCCACTGTATTTAGAATTCCCTATATTTTAGTTGCACATTTATCTATCTATATCCCTTATGAAACTAAGAGGACAATAAGGGCAAAATATGCCTGTTCAGTAGACCCTTATAGCCCTGGAACCTGGCACAAACCTGAAACAAGGTGGGTACTTGATAAATATTCATTAAATGAATAAAATATGTAAATGAAAATACTGAGGTTTCCTCTCTGTAATACAAGAAAGAAAATACACACATTTCCTGAAATTCCACCCAATTACAATTCACAGAGAGGACTTTAGGTTTAATTAAGTGAACAAATGTCTTTTGGATTTAAAGAAGAATGAAATATCAAAACAATTAAGAAATTTCCCCTATATGTGAATATTTTCTACATAAGCATATCAACAGATTTTCAAAATACCATTATATGAATAAATCATAGGTGTAGTATGATGTGAACTGATTGTTACAAGTTAAAATGCTAAGACCTTAATATTCTAGGAAATTTAGTAAATATACAAGTCACTGATATATTACACAAAACATATTCTCTTACTGTTAAGCAGCTAGTATTGAATTAAACTAAGACTTCAGTAAAAAATTAAATAAAAAACTGAAAAAGCAAAGACAAACATGAGTGAAAACAAAATTTCTAATGCAATAACAATTGCCCATGTCAACAAGACTGTTGTAAAATAAAAGTGCATAATCTCACAAATACTGTAATTTTTCATTTGTTTCAATATCCAACAATTTTTGAAACTAACCAAACCTATCAAGTAGTCCTTAACTATAAATGAAACCAACTTAAATCTATCTTTAAAAAAAAGTCTACTTCATGGTAAATACCCAGTAGTGCAATTGCTGGGTATTTACCCTAAAGATACAAACGTAGTGATCCAAAGGGGCACGTGCACCCGAATGTTTATAGCAGCAATGTCCACAATAGCCAAACTATGGAAAGAACCTAGATGTCCATCAACAGATGAATGGATCAAGAAGATGTGGTATATATACACAATGGAATACTATGCAGCCATCAAAAGAAATGAAATCTTGCCATTTGCGACAACATGGATGGAACTAGAGTGTATCATGCTTAGCGAAATAAGTCAAGCAGAGAAAGACAACTATCATATGATCTCCCTGATATGAGGAAGTGGTGATGCAACATGGGGGCTTAAGTGGGTAGGAGAAGAATAAATGAAACAAGATGGGATTGGGAGGGAGACAAACCATAAGTGACTCTTAATCTCACAAAACAAACTGAGGGTTGCTGGGGGGAGGGGGTTTGGGAGAAAGGGATGGGATTATGGACATTGGGGAGGGTATGTGCTTTGGTGAGTGCTGTGAAGTGTGTAAACCTGGTGATTCCCAGACCTGTACCCTGGGGATAAAAATATATGTTTATAAAAAATAAAAAATTAAAAAAAAAAAGTTAAAAAAAAAGTCTACTTCAGAGAAATAGAAGATATAACATAGGAATGATTATATAAATATTATTAGAAATAGAACTTGTCTTATATTATTTTAAAGAATAACCTTATAAAAAAATAGGATTCATTTTCATAAGCCTCATGCATTGATCAATCTTATTACACTGGTGCCACATTTTACTGATAATTATATTATCACTGACTGTAACTCAAAATTTAATCCCATTATGTTAATATTACATTGTATTCAACCTACATTATATTAACTTAATTTTATGCACTATTTTTTATTACTTCTTATGCATCTGCACCAAGAATTTTAAACTAAGCCTAATCTACTGAAAAATATAATACATAATTATTAAACAGTGCTCTGAAGTATATATCCATATTGTAGAAAAGGACTACTAATGAAATGTGTGGAAGATATCTTTTTATATGATCAACTGGTTTCCATTACTTCAAAAATTTTGCATTGATTAAAACTTTATGAGTATGTTTTATGTTATACTGTGTTCAAATCCTCCTAATTCAAATTTGCAAGCAGAGCCATTCCTTGGGAAAATGTCCTTTGGGACAATGTGAGTGTGCTTACACCTGATCAAATAAAACATTCCAAGATTAAAACAACAAGAAAAACACAAAATTAAAAGTCACAAGGCCATCTTGGATTTTGACTGTCTCTTCTCATCCTAACAATTACTAGTCACAGACATTTCCAAATATTACTTGAACTAAATCAAATCCATAAAATGTTTAGCTAAGAAGTTATACAGCTGAGGAATACCAATCCTTTAAATATGTAATCTACTTTTGGGGTTTTTTTCCCCCCATATTTTAAAAGAGGTCACTTTCCTTCATTGAGCTTATTGTATTTTGCTGTATAGAGTGATGTGAAAAGCTTTGACTCTAGCCAGACTTCTGGGGTTAGAATTTTGGTTCTATTACTTACTAGCTGTGTATCCTTAAGCATATCCCCTCATCTTGTTCTTTCATTTCTTAATCTGTAAACAGTAGTAATAATAATCCATTCCTCACAGGGCAGTTATGTATACTAAACGATTTAATTTATGTGAAATGTTTTAGAACAGTAGTACATACATTGATAATACTCTAAAAATGTTTGCTAATTAAACTATTAAAAAAAATAGAGCCATCTGTTGGGGTAAGTAGGAATGGGAAGTGGAATGTCAATCAGAACTTCAAAGCATCAAGAGCATTTCAATCCTTTTAGCCTTGCTAGACTGAAATGTCTGTTGGTTCATGTAAACTCCATGGTATAGACAGGACAGGTTTTCTGCAGTCTTCAGTCTAATATATCTGTACAATTTTGTTCTTTCTAAACTGAGAAGAGGGCAGAGCTCTCTTTTTATTAAAATAAAAAAAGAAATATAAGATGACAAAACAAGTATGTACCAGTTTCCCCATCACTGCAATCAGGTAAGTTAAGTCCTCCCCTTAAGTATCTTCTAGAATAAATCACAAACTCCTGGAATAAATCGCCCATAAACATAGACAGGCAGGGTCTGTAATTTTGGGTAAAATAAAGGTTTTCCCTCTACCCTAATCTGAACCCAGACACAAAATAAACTTGTCCAAGTCTAAAGTGACTGACCCCAAATCTTCCAGCTTCTGCCAAGAACCTTATCTACTACCTGCCTCTATTTTCATTATCTACCTTAAGACTGAAAATTCATGCCACATCCTCTTTTCTAGCAATATTAAATACAGCCTCAACCTCACAGCACCAAAATGTAGGAAAATGGTAATGAAAGCCATCTCCCATATCCCCTTCTCACTGCATTTTAAAATGCTTATTATTCTCTCTGCAAACCTCATACACTTGCCTTGGAAAAATGTCTAGAAAACACTCCACATGGACTATTTGAGTACTCTTGTTTCTGAAGAAAATTATTATAATCTCTTTTAAATTACTGCAACACATTTAATTTTAAAAAGTGTACATAAAGTATATATCATAACTCAGTGTATATTTTCAATTCAATTCCTACTTCTAAATGGGAATTAGACTAACTAGTAATTTTTCATATTAAAAAAGAGAAAGATTAATTATGTACTGATATATCTTTTAAAATATTAAATTTATATATGTTTAGAGTATACTTTTACCAGATAAAAGTCCAAAACACTGATGCAATTTTTAAAAGTATACAATTACATGAAAATTTTATTAAAGTTACAAATAGGATGAAAATGTCTAAGATTTATCATATCATCTAAAATAGAGCAGTGCTTCTCAAGTACCATATAGCAGCCATGACACCTGTGGCATTTTAATATGCATTCTCTTGCACAGAACATAAAGTTATTGCCTCATTTTAATTTGAAATTCTATACAAATATTTCATTATTTCAGGCAAGTTTACTAAAACAGCCAAAGACATTATTATATTGACAGCAGAGTTCTTCTAATGTCAACTAAATCATACATGATCTTTTTCCTGGGCAATAAAAAAACACAACCATAAGATTCTATGAGTTACTTAACCAATTCCTTTCCAAAGATAAAATTGGTTTTCCTTCCTTTACTCCAAATTCCCTGATAACCCCCAATCTGACCCACCATTTCAAGAGTTAACACTGAAAATCATAAATTAGTCATGTGTTGGCATGAAAGAAATGAGTAAAGATATTATTATAGGCTTCTAGAATAAAATAAAGCATGAATTCTGGTTAAAAATAAAGTGTAAATAAGAAAACAGAAGCATTTTTAAATTCTCATTTCCTTTTTGACTAAGCCTTTATTCTTTCTGACTAAAATTTTGCTAGTACTCTCCCAAAATGCTTTCATATTGGGATTCCTGAAATTTAAAGCTTTTACCTATAGCATTTAAAATGTAAATTTCTAATGGGTTTCCCATAAGCTTTCACATAAAAAGCAATTAAATTTCCATTATGTCTACCTATCTTTTCCTCTTCATTTCTTCACTTACAAATCATGTTAGTTAAGAACAGTGCTTCCACTCCTTCTTAAAAAAAAAAAAAAAAGAAAAGAAAACCAAAAACTAAGTAGGCTGCACTTGGGTGGAACTACAGTAGACAGGGTGGACAATCCATCACTACACCTGCATAAATTAAGGAGACTGTGCCATCACTTAAACCACTAGCAGCTTTAAGAGATTTTACTGAATCAGGACAAAATACAAAAGGACAAGACCAAGCCAAACATATCAATATTATAAACTCATTAATTACAATGCAAATTCACAAATAAACTTAGGTTAGTATTAGGAGACCACACACAAATTACAATACCTGAGATTTAGTGCATTCCTTTGAGCCAAAATGAAATGAGTGCCATAAAGGAGGAAAGGAAAAGATGAACATTATCAGACATGCTATAGTATATCTGCCAAAACGAAGATAATGTTAAAATTAGGTTAAGAATGACCATATAGAATTGGCTGTATGCATAATGTTCTCTAGCCATGCACTTGAAATGCACTGGAAATCATTTAAAATCACCTGTGAAGTATGACCATGCATTTTCCAAATAAACTTTTCACCCTCAGTCCCACTCTTACTACAGTTCTTTCAAAGGGAAGTATTTCTGTTAAGAATAAGTAACTATAACTTAGGACTAATAAAGAATAGTAACTTTTATTTTATTTTTTTATCTTGTGGCACCATATACACAATAAAATTTTGCTGTTTTCTATACTAAAATCATGTAGTTAGGTGAAATAATATTATAGAAGTATAATAAAAACACACCTTGCACGCACAAAAAAGGATCCAATATTTTCAATTATGACTATGATGCTACCAATCTGAACTCACTTAGTAAAATTAATACCAACATGTCACATATTAGTAAGCTATTAAATGATTAGTAATCAAACTAAATTTTTCATCCTAGCACTGAATACTCCCTAATAAAAGTACTTGTTGACCAGGTAAGATATTTATTAAAACCATCAAATTATGGGGCACCTGGGTGCCTTGGGGGGTTAAGGCCTCTGCCTTCGGTTCAGGTCAAGCTTATGGGATCAAGCCCTGCATCGGGCTCTCTACTCAGCAGGGAGCCTGTTTCCCCCTCTCTCTCTCTGCCTGCCTTTCTGCCTACTTGTGATCTCTGCCTGTCAAGTAAATAAATAAAATCTTAAAAAAAAAAAACTCATCAAATTAAAATAAAAAGTAATCTTAGAATAATAAAAAACACTGCACACTTTTTTTTAGATCAGACCAAAAAAGGGAAGTCACATAGGGAAAGCTAAATATTTCATAAAAGGGGGAACAAACGGGAATAAAAGAGAAAAACAGTTATAGGTTTCCCCCAACTTAAGTGTGAAAAACACTACTATAAAATTAAACCAATCAGCTTTAACACTAAATTTTAAGTACTTCACACTCCCACTATTTTAGTATGGAATCTGATTAGGAAAAATTCCAGAGCAGAAAGAATATTAACAATATTAGCATCAGGCTAAAATAATATATGGAACTATTAATATATGCCACTATTTTTAATCCAAATTTTCTTCTTCCATGATGCTATATCAACACTAAAAATACTACCTTCTTTTATAGACAATGACAACAAAAAAACCTTTCATTTTTTTTTTTTTTTTTAAATACCAAGTCTCTCCAAAGGATAAACAAAGCTCTCTTTATAATGAGCAAAAAGCTACCCTTTCCAAAGGAGCTCAATGAAATGATTCAACTATAAAAATCATGTTAAATTAAAATAGTGCATGGGTAGTGAAAGGAGTAGGCGGGTAGCTGGTGGTCAAACTGCTTAAATATTCATACACAAAGAGCTCTCAGAAATAAAACATACGAAGTATAGGTATAAAGTCTATCATACCACTAAAAGTTACCAAAAATTCAGTATATGATTTTAAGTCTATATATTTTCCCATGTATTTTGCACTTATACTTATTTGCAAAAAAGAAAGAAAGTACAGGTAAGCAAAACAAATGAGAAATGTAAAACAACTGTCAATTACCTATTTTTAGGTTTTTCATATTTTTATTTTAAAATTAATTTCACTTATAATGACTACTTAATTGTATTTATGTACAGACAAACCATCTTGGACTCTATTATGACATATATAAGAATTCATATTACTTTCTTTCTGAAAACAGAAATCCTCAAATTTATTCTCAGGGGAAATGAGCATAGGGCAGCTAAGCAGAAAGAAAGGAGTATGAAAAATAAGGTCCTAAAACTGACTTTCCTGGGGTTTTATACAGATCACTCATTATCTGTGCAATGGTTTCCTCAAATATAAAAATACTTTATAAAATATTTGTGAAATGAATGATGATCGACAGGGCTACAGCATTTAAGAAGAATTTTGAACCGATCAAAAATACTTCAGACCATCTTTACATTGGGATTTTAAAAAGTATCACTTCAAATTGAGCTTTCATTTCATATTAAAAACAAAAAAAAGTATCATGTAATAGTCTCACAGTGGTATGTAAAGTATGAAAATAACATGTGATTTTTATATATCTACTTTTGAAATAAAAAGTAAGTCTATGCTAATCGTTTGGGGTAGGAGCAGAGGGAGTTCAAATTTTAGATTAAGTTAAGAACTTAAAATATCCCAGTTACAGCTGCATCGTGGATCACAAAGTTAATCCTCAGAGGACACTTTAAGAAATAAAAGGGCTAAACAATGTCTTTTGATATCTTATTTCAATGCTCTTTCAAACTATTCATACTGTATGTGTTTCCAGCACAGATCACAGAAAGGAATTATTCAACTAAAATAGGAAATGCATATGTCTTCTCACAAAACTCTCACCAAAAAAAACTAAAGATTAAAAATTTTATACTTCAGTAACTTACCGTATGATAACCTCGAGGCAAAGGTGGTTTGCCCACAGGATAAGGATCCACAGTGTCAATGATGGTTTGTCTTTCACCCTTCTGGTTGATTTTTCTAAATCTCCTTCGAGATTGTCGATGAGAAGCTTGACGCTGAAAATATTCTTCATTTTCATCCATATAGTCCACCTGAAATAAAACCCCCCAAAATTTATTTCCTCAAACACAACATTCCATATTAAGACCAGTCACAGAATAAAACTTACAGATAAATCCATATTCATTCATTTTGCAAAGACATTTGTGGACAAACTATCATGACAGACTAAGTGTCTCTGAACTTCTCTGGAACTAATTGGTTTTGAGTAACTTTTCTTTTATGAAGAAGCATTTTCAGTTCCACTTAGGACAATAATGAGTAACTCTTGAATTTCCTGCAGTTTCAAAGGGAAGGATATTTTCAGTAATCATTGTGCTGATTTATTAGTGAAAGAACTCACAGGATACATTGCCTCAAAATATGAAAGCAGCCGCCCCATTGTCCTAACCCTGATGTATGTGAGTAAAGCTGTAAAAAAACCCCTAAATCCCAATTGACTCAAACAGGACTGCTAGCAGAATGGCTCTGGTAGGTTACCTAAGGGTTTCTCTTCCTACTTTCAGTCTGTAGATTCAGTTACTCTTTTTATAAATAGAGTTATTTTAAAAAAATCCTCATTTTCAACATTTTAGAAACTGATGAATGGACTAACCAGAATAGAAGTTATCTTAGGTCAATCCTCGTCATACTTACATAACAAAAATGTGATTGCTTACAATTAAGGCATACCAAGATTCTAAGACCATTTTCACACTGGCAAACCTAGGAGTTTGTATAATGGGCAAGTATAAAATCCTCAAAGAATTCTGAAGATCAAAAGTCCCTTAGAGAAACACAAAACAGCACTAACAGGGGCTAAAATCTCTAGGATATATCTAAAATGCTTTTCAAGACCTGCTACAGTAAGCTCCTATGTAACCAGGCACATTTTTCCAATCCTAGATCTTTACTCACCATCATGCTACTTTCTCACTGAAGAGTAAATTTTGTGAAATTTTACCACAGGTTTTCACTACCTTTGACAAGGAAGTTTTCATTCTGATAAATTCCTCTCCTACATCATAGGGGAAAACCCTAAGTCTCCTCTGAAAATAGACTTACAGCTTTCTACCAAATACTTTACTAAATGTGAATAAAAAGCTTTCACCATCTTGTATATTACACCAGAAAACTGGGGAGCCAGTATGCTGGTTAGACACTCTGTTGAAATCTTTCTCTCTCTTTTTAACTGAATTGTAGGATTTAAAAAACATACTGACATAGGACATACACAAAAAACCAAATTGATTTCCTTATGTTAACTGTTGCCTGATTATATACCACTTACCACTATGACTCATCTGAACTATTTCATTCACTCCAATTAATATTTGGAGAGCTAAAGTCCTGCAATTCAAATATTCTCCCCAAATTTCAAATAAATGGCATTATCATGGATTGATTTGACAAAGCTCAAGCATGAAACACTTAGGTATTTGCCCCTTTTGAGTCTTCTTTTTCATTTCAGTGACTCTTATAAATAATTATAATAGTATGATTATGAACTCAGATCCATAATAAAAAATTGTGAGATAAATATATCTAAAGTTAAAAAATATGAAATGAACTATAAGTACTTTGTTAAAGGGCTTTTACTTTATAATTTATTTTAGGGAAAAAACTCTTCACAGAAGTATTCTTACCACAATCATTTCAGAAGGCTCTAAAACAATGCATTCACAGCCACGCCTAAAGCTTCCTGCAGAACGCTTGCCAAAACTAGGAAGAAAAAAAAAAAGATTTATGAAATATAAATTGTAAATTTAGGCCAATTCTCCAATTAAATGAAAGTGAAAAACAAAAACAACTAGTGGAGAAAGAGAAACTCTTTAATCATTATTTATACCAAATGACAAGGAAACATTCGATTTCTTAATTTTCAGACATATATTTTTCTGGAAAATTCCAGTATCATATTTTCAAATTGATAATGTAAGTAACAGAAAATCAGTATGAATGTGTTTTATGTTAGGCTGTTTAAATCACTCCCAGTTAAGAAAAGATGTTAAATATTCTAATGGATAAGAACTGAATCAAAGGCAAACTATATAAATATGCAAAGGATAAAATGTATATACATTTTCTTTTGTAATTTAACTGCTTAGGTTAAGCATTTCTTTCGCCTAAAAAGTATATTTGATTTTTATAAATTTTCTTTAAAAATTTTTATTTATTTGAGAGAGAGAGAGATCATGAGCCAGGAGGAGGGGCTGAGGGAGAGGGAGAAGCAGACTCCCCACTGAGCAGGGAGCCCAAAGTGGGGCTCCATCCCAGGACCCTGAGATCATGACCTGAGCCAAAGGCAGACACTTAACTGACTGAACCACCCACATGCCTCTTTCTAAATTTTGAAATCAACTTATTCTAAATAAGTTTAAGAAAAGGTATTCAAAAAACTTTTTTTCTTAATTCAGGTTGTTGTGCATTATAATATATATAATATATAATGGGCTTATTATAAGCCCATTTCTCCCAGAAATTTTTCACTAGTGAACTCGGATACAGCAACTTTATCCTATCTATGATAGCTCCCACCTTAACACTGAAGTGGATTTATTCTGACATAGCCACACACACACACTAGAACCATGAAGAGAAAATTCTGGTGAAAACCTTTGTAAAAATTAGCCGTTGGCTCAAAGATTTTTATGGTAGGAAGATATTATTTGCAAACATTATTACCTTAGAAATGAAAAGTTTGCATCCTCTAAAATGTGCTCTTAAAAAATACTTCCATGATAGTCTTTTGGAAATGAGATATACTAGAATCTGAAGAAACTTTCTTTGCAGCCACAAAAGACTCAAGTTCTACTAAACAACATAAATATGTGAACTGTAGGAGAAATAATACTGTCCCTTGGTAACTCCCTGAATACACAAAACAGAAAAGAAAAGGCAAATGCACACAGAACA
The DNA here is from genome assembly GCF_030435805.1 of Mustela lutreola. NCBI lineage: Eukaryota > Metazoa > Chordata > Mammalia > Carnivora > Mustelidae > Mustela > Mustela lutreola. The sequence continues at coordinate 129,588,159 of NC_081290.1, read as the reverse complement.
CACTCTAGCAAAGGAGAATATATCATTTCATTTGTCAAAAAATCTATTATTTCAAACATAGCCAAGAACCCAGAAGTGAAGAATGGCCTCAAAAGAGACAAAGAGTAGGTCATGAATGCACATGTTAGGCCTAACTAATGACTAGGCCTCTTGTCTCTAATGCAAAGATGACTTTCTCTATGCTTACAACCCAGAAGCTATAGGTAGGAATGAATAGGGAGAATAATGAAAAATGTTAGCTAGAAATTCACTAAATCCGCGAAATACTTTCGCTTTTCCTATGATTCTTTGAAACAATAAATATGTAAACAAAAGGAAGTAAATATCATTACTTACTAAGCTTTTTAAAATCTTGGACCAAGTTCTATAAACTGTTTTTTTTAACTTTTTTAAAGATTATTCATTTATTTAATTGACAGAGAGAGACATCACAAGTAGGCAGAGAGACAGGCAGAGAGAGAGAGAGAGAGAGAGAGAGAGAGAAGGAAGCAGGCTCCCTAAGGAGCAGAGAGCCCGATTCGGGGACTCGATCCCAGGACCCTGAGATGATGACCTGCGCTGAAGGCAGAGGCTTTAACTCACTGAGCAACCCAGGCCCCCCTCTATAAGCTGTTTTAAAACTCAGTTCTGGAAAATAAATATAGAGATAAAAAAGGAAACCAGATAGCGACATATAAGAGATAAGATCTACCCTAGGTGATATTAAGATCAATTTTTAAAAATATTTTAGATGATCTAGTAGAAAGAAATGGAGAGAAATCTTCAGGTTTGCAAACAACATATAGATGTTGAAGACAGTAAAGCACAAAACAAAGCGAGTAAGAATAAAGTGTAAGACATTATCATTAAGTTTTATGTGAGTGCAAGAAAGCAGTAATTGAGGATCCAATCTACACAATGAAATATCCAACGTGAAAAGTGATGAAATGCACACACCATTTAATATGACATTAAACAATAAGGGGTTCTCACATTTTAGTTAAAAGACATAAATGAAACTATAAGTCTTTAAAGCATTAGCACAGTAGGCTGCTGACATACTGAAGAATAAGTAATACACGAAACATATCTCAAAATGATGAACACATGAGGAAGTAAAAAAAATGAAAATTACCATACCTACCCTTATAGAAAACCATGTAAAACCTAGAACATAACACTACCCTAGGAAAGTTTCTAAGGGGAAAAACAGAACTAAAAAGTTTCCAACAAAAAAATTAAGGAATTCCAAAGGGCTTTCTGTAAGATTATGGACAAAAATTAAAAGAACACTTCAGTCTTACTAACAGCACCTGAAACTCAGTATCACTGAAGTTTCTAAAATCATGATTCAAGAAAACTTATACACTTCACAGCACTCACCAAATCACATACCCTCCCCAATGTCCATAATCCCAACCCCTTCTCCCAAACCCCCTCCCCCCGGATTCACAGACCTGTACCCCTGGGGATAAAAATATATGTTTATAAAAAATTTAAAAAAAAATAAAAAAATTTAAAAAAAAAATTTAAAAAAAAAAAAAAAAAAAAAAAGAAGCATCAATAACAAAAAGACAGTCTTACCACTTCTTGGATGTCAAGACTACAATTTGGAGTGATAGCAACTACAAAAAGGAAAAAAAAAAAAAGAAAACTTATAAATGAGGGGCGCCTGAGTGGCTCAGTTGGTTAAGCGGCTGCCTTCATCTCAGGTCATGATCCCAGGGTCCTGGGATCGAGCCCTACATGGGGCTCCCTGCTCAGTGGGGAGCCTGCTTCTCCCACTCCCTCTGCCTGCTGCTCTGCCTACTTGTGGTTTCTCTCCACCTCTCTAATAAATAAATAAAATCTTTAAAAAAAAAAAGAAAATTTATGAATGATACAAATTAAATAAGAGCATGGGCAACTTAAAAAAAAACCTATAAGTTAAAGGTTTTTAAAGAAAAGTCAGAGAAAGGAAGGAAGGGAGGGAGCAAGGAAGACGGGAAGGAAAGGGAAAAATCATTCCAAGCTATATGACATACTCGGCTCCAAATATTCCTTTGTGCCACTTCAAATGCAGTCCTTATCAAAATCCCAACAGCTTTTTAATGCAGAAATGGAAAAGCCAATCTTCAAATTCATATGAAATCCCAAGGGACCTAGTTAGCCAAAACAGTCTTGAAAAAGAACAAAGGCGGAGGACTCACACTTTTGATTTCAAAACTTACCTCAAAGCTGTATTAATCAAAACAGTGTGGTACAGGCAAACGGACAGACATAGAAACCAATAAAATAAAATTGAGAGTCCAGAAATAAAGCCATGTTATCTATAGTTAACCAATTTCTGGCAAGGTTCAGTCAGTGGGGAAAGAACATGTCATTAGGACAACTGTACCGCTATATTGAAGAAAAAAAAAAAGTAAGTTGGACCCATACCTCTCACCACATACAAATATTAAGTGAAAATGATCACTGATCTAAACAAAAAGCCCAAAACACAAAACTCTTAGAAAAAAAACTGGGATAAACCTTCAAGACATTGGATCTGGCAATGGATTCTTTTGACTTTCTCTTCCAAGCTTCTATTTGAATTCCAGTTAGTTAACATACAGTGTCGGGTTAATTTCAGGTGTAGGATTTAGTGATTCATCACTTAGAAACAACATCCAGTGCTCCTCACAAGGGGCCTTCTAATACCCATGGATTAATACCCTGTTTAATCCATTCAGCATCCCCCAACCTCCCTTCCAGCAACCCTCAGTTTGTTCTCTACAGTTCAGTCTACTTTATGGTTTGGCAGTGAGATTCTTAGACATGACACTAAAAGCACAAACAGCAAAAGGAAAAACAGATAAATTGGATTTCCTCAAAATTAAAAACTTCTGTGCATCAAAGGACATTATCAAGAAGCTGAAAAGAATATCTACAGAACAGGGGGAAATATTTGTAAATCATACATCTGAGAAATATTTAATATTCAGAATATATAAAGAACTCCTACAATTCAACAACAAAAAGACAAACCACCTAATTAAAAAATGAGCTAAGTACTTGAATAGAAGTTTCTCCAAAGGAATACAAAATAGCCAATACATGCATGAAAAACTGATTAACATCCTGTGTCATTAAAGAAAAGCAAACCAAAACCACAATGAGATACCATTTCATACCTGATATCAGATGTGAATGAGATACTAAGATGATTTTAATTTTTTAAAAATAGCAAGTGTTAAAGAGGATAGAGAACTTGGAACCCTTGTTATTTTGCTGGTGGGAGTGTAAAGTGGTGCAGTCACTGTGGAAAACAGGTTGGTCTTCATCAAAAAGCTGAACAGAATATCCATATGACCCAGCTATCCAACTCCTAAGTAAATACTCAATAGTAAAAACTCAATAGTTTTGAAAACAAGGACTCAAACAGATATTTATACATCAAAGTTCACAACAGTATTATTCACAATAGCCAAAAGGTGGAAACAACATGTGTTCACCAACATGATGAACATGATAAATACATACAATAGGAGCCAAGAAAAAAACAGTAAGTCCTGATACATGTTATAGCCTGGATCAGCCCTGAAAGAAAGCACTCTGCTATATGCAGTAAGCCAGGCACAAAATGACAAATATAAGATTCTACTTGTAAGAAATACATAGAACAGGCAAATTTATAAGGACAGAAAGTAGACAATGGATTATTGGGGGCTATAGGAATGCTTAATGGTTACAGAATTTCTGTTTGGAGCCATGGAACATAAACTTTAGAAACAGGTAGTGGTCATGGCTGCACAAGTATGACTATAATTAATGCCAATGAATCATACACCTTAAATAGTTAAAATGGCAAGGGCGCCTGGCAAGTTCAGTCAGAAGAACATGGGATACTTGATCTCAGAGTTGTGAGTTTTGCCTCACATTGGGTGTAGAGCTTATTAAAAAAACTAATAAACTTTTAAAAATAGTTAAAATGACATTATTTTATGTAAGGATAAAGAGGTTGAGTTTCTTGGCAAAATTTCAGGGCTTGAATAACAAAAAGTGGGAACACTACTACTTTGACCAAATAACAGCAAATCTTAGGGACAAAGGAAGAATTAACTTTGATGACCAGGGGCGCCTGGGTGGCTCAGTGGGTAAAGCTGCTGCCTTCGGCTCGGGTCATGATCTCAGGGTCCTGGGATCGAGCCCCGCATTGGGCTCTCTGCTCAGCAGGGAGCCTGCTTCCTCCTCTCTCTCTCTGCCTGCCTCTCTGCCTACTTGTGATCTCTCTGTCAAATAAATAAATAAAAAATCTTTAAAAAAAAAAAAAAAAAACTTTGATGACCAAATTATACCACTGACAAACCTGGAACCAATCTTTTTTCCACGTTAATTAGCAATGAAAGAGAGAAGTTGTGGGTAAAAGTTGAACAGGTAAGAAACGGGGAAAAGGTAAACAAATATTACTGAAATAGTTTTTGAAAAGTCAATTATACCTACATTTTTCTTTCACCCAACATTAATTCCATTTTTATTTTATCCTTAGCCATAAATTAGAGGGTACTGCCATGCTAGGCCCATCTCCACAATTTTCTTCCCATTCCTCTTCCAAATACTCACTGGACACATACTACAGAATCTATACACAAACTCTGTAATCAATAGAGAGCTCACTAAATATAGTCCCCATTCTTACATAGGCTGTATGTAAGAATGTATACATCCTCTACATAAGATGAGTACACACGAAGTTGTGAGTACAGACAGAATAGTTAAGTGCCATGAGTTTAACAAAAAGGATCTCATATTTGCTTCCCACAGTTGCATCTCAAAACCGAAACAGACCTGTAGAACTTCAGAGTTGAGAAAAAAACAGAAAATCGTATCGTATAGGGCCTCTTCGCATTTTTTTCTTCAGCTTCAAAGCTCAAAGTATGCCATAATCCAAGCTACTACATTCAAAGGTTCTCAAACATCTGTGTTTAGAAAAAGGCCCCCAAGTGATATTATGTATGGCCAGTGCATTCCTACTTTCCCCATAAGAACTTTCTAGTTCAACTGTCCTTTCACAATGGAAGAAACTAAGACAGCGTGTCTGGGAGAAGGTTAAATGAGATGCCTGAAAGGACAACCAGATTCCATGATACAGGATTCTGTCCTACTACACCGACCTTACACTCTCTCTTGCTTTCTGCTATAGCCTCCTTCCACATTCTATAACATGAACTCTAGTCTTTGGTGATCTTGACATTTATGAGGAATAATTACCCGACCTCCTCAAAAATATTGCTACAGTGTATCACATTTACCCATAAAGCACAAAGCCGATGACAAGTGGAGAGCTAAAAGGTAAGTTCTCAGAGGTTGGCTAGGCTCACTTTCTGCCTAGCTGAGTGAGAAAAAGACAAATTAGCTTTTGTAATTCAGAAGGCAATTCAAATTCAGCAAAATTACAAATGACCATCAAGAGCTGGAGGGTTACCCTGGAATAGTCAAAGATTTGAACCAAAAACAAGCTTTTGGTTTTTAGGCAGCTGCTGCCAGAACTTCAACTAGTAGAACATCTGCTTCTTTGAAATGGCACTCATAATACCACATACCATGATAAACAATGATATTTTTAAAGTTTAAACTTCTTAATTTTTAAAGTCACATGGCTCATTTTTAAACTTTGAATTAAATTAGTTTTAAAAATTCCTTTCTTCTGATCATTTCAGTCTTTCTGTGTATACAGATAAATACAAATACAAAATGCATGATAATGTTCAAAATCAAGAAAAGTGTGGGTAACAGTTATCAATGAGACTTGACTGAATATTTAAAAACTTGTTAGCCCTTTCTCTACTAGATACCAGCCTTTCACAAGAGTCCATGAAGTCAAAAAGAAAGAGATAGGGAGATAGGAAGAAGAAGTACGCTACGTGTATTTTAAGAATGCTGCTAGTCTTCCAGTTCTATGCAATATGAAAATTTAATTACTCCAGGCTATTTTAAATTCTTCTAAAACTATTCTGTATGAATATGCTGTACAGTTTGGCTTTCAACTATTAACTTCAATGTAATTTCAGAATGCCCTTATAATCTTTTATTAAACAACCAAAGATGACAACTAAAAGTGATGCAGGTTCACTTTTGGTCAATCTGCTGGTTCTCTGAGCTATTACAAAGAAAAAAAGTTATGCTCACAACGATGATTATGGAAAAGACCACTTGGGGCATAACAAGCAGATTATTCCTAAATGCTCATATTCCCTAAGCACAACCAATTTAGGAATGGTTGCTCCAAAAACAGTTTAACAATCCCAATTTTCATTCCCATTAAGTTTTTGTACAGAACAAATTTAAAATTAAGAATCACAAATTGTTGTAAAATTGTAATAAGCTAACTTCAATACTTTTACAGGTGCAAAATGCAATGACTTTATAGTACTAAAAATACGCAGAAAAAAAATTACTGAAAGAAATTCATCTTCTATATAATGTAAAACAGAGAAAATTTTAAGAGCTTGATAAGCTTTCTTTCAAGACTCATAACCAGAAAATACAAATGTTTAAAAGTATAAAGGCTTACCTAGTTTTCATAAATACCTTTGGTTATAATATACCAGACAGGGTATTGAGGGATCTTACTCTGGTAAGGCCGTCCTGTCTTAACTTTCGGTGACCACATTTTCCCCACCCAAGTTGAGTCAAGAGCACTTTTCACCAGTGTAAGTTTCCACGAAAGGCAGTTGCTGAATACAGAAGCTGCTTCTATCACTGTCCTTAAACTTGCCCTTTGTGTGGGCCTCCACATTCTTGTTGTACGTCAGAACTACTCAGTGGAATGCAATTCCTCAGTATTGGAATGTAAACTTATTCATGTCAGGCTACACCCAGTGAGGGAATACACAGCAGTCAAACTGAGATTATGCCGGTGGGCAATCCCAATTTATAAAATGATTTATATTCCGAGATACCAATTTTTCATATTTCTAAGCAGTTCCTAAACTTCACTTTCCTCCAAAGAATCTAAATAAATGATTAAACATGATGCTCCTAAAATAAAATCAACCTATTACTTAGGGCTCACAAAAAAACATTCACATGACCCTGTCTTGAAATAGAAGAATAGCAATTATCTTTAAGGGGAAAAATCTAACAAGTAACTGCTGATACCATCAGTCCTATTCTCAATCAGTAGAACATTAAGGAGTAAGTTTTAATCTAAGTATAAAAGGAATATGGCCTGAAAAACTTTCCATAAAAATGCATTTAATCTTTTAAAATATTTTATCCTCACTCATTAGTTTAATCAAAAGGAAAAAATATAAAAGGTAACAGCTATCTGAAACAAAAACAAACACACATGAAGTACACATAGAAGTTATGTGTGTGTAAACTACTAATTATTTCTAAAGCATGTCCTTTAACAAGCTCGTGTTTCAAAAGTAACTATTTGGGAAAACTAAATATACACTTAAGAGTCTCTCCATTTCTTTCAAGGCTCATTTAGAGATGTTCTAACAACCATTACCTTGCACAAATTAACAGAGGTGGACTGCCCCACAGCAAATCTCAACATTTAACCTTTGCTTAAAATAGAGCAACAAGAAAACAATCACAAGCGAAGGCCTCATAAGCTGTGTCTTTGTGCATTCCTCCGCAGCCTGTTGTCTATTGAGCTATGGGAGAAGTACCGAACATTTGCTCTTGGTACCATTAACATTTTAATTCATTTAAAAATAAACGATCTAACCTGCACTGTCTTCATATCTTTGAAGCGCCAGCAGCAGCAACAGCGCTGCCCCCTTCTATGGGAGCTCTTTTCTCTGCAGCAGTGAGCACTCCCCATTTCCCTGTGTGTTTTCTCTCAGTCAGTCCATGCGGCTGTAGCTTGTGCAGAAAGCCAACATGCCTTCTGAAGGCTAATTTCCTGCTTCGATGACCCACCCACCCCTCCTGGCTGCAGTTCTGTGTTACACATGTTGTATGGGCACTGCTTCCGCATACCAGCCTCATGACCTCAGTGTCTGCCTGACAGACGCTCTTTATCAATTTCTATTAATTCACTATCTACTACTCTCTTGTAAGTCAAGGGCAAGTAGGCAAATCTGCAATGTCTGCTTTCCTGTGAGTCTTCAAGGTCAAATGCTTAGATGGGTTCAGCAATGCAATTTTGTGAGTAGAATTTATCTCAGCTGTACTCCATACATTGCTCTCCACCAAAGGGATGCTGAATTGTATACCTTGCTTGAGGAATTATTATGGAAAAAAATAGCATAAATTTAAATCAAAACAATGTGGGAAAAGTTGAAAGAGGCTGCTGTTGGTCTTGCTTATCCCTTCAAGAGAAAAAAGGTGGATCTTACCTCAGCTGTACTGGGGTGAAGAGCAAGCAGTTTTTCTCTCTTGCCACCATCTAAACCAGCAAAGGACAGTGGTGTGATGATGACTACACTTTGGTAGTGTCTATGTCCTCGTGACCGAACTGCTACAGAACAGCTCAGCTAAATTGATCTGCTGCTATCTGTCTACACAGTGGCACAAACAGGTCTCTGCTGATCACAGTGCTTTGTACACTGTGGCAGCTGATCAGTTTGTATAAAAGTTATGGTCCATAACAGTGTTCCCCCTCAGCATATAGACACAAGCCTTATCCAAAATGCCTTTGTTAAATGTTCACCATTTCACTGTGCAAAGCTCATAGTGCAGGAGTTGAAGAGACCAAGAAGCTTAGCTTTACAATCTCATCTAAAAAATGATATAATTTTCATAAAATTCATTAAACAGGTAAAATAAACAATTCACACTAAGAAATAACCAAACAGATCTATGTAACTTGTTAATGTATCTAATGTAACTTGTTAATGAGAAAAATGGTAGATGAATTCATGTAAATGATTCAGATTGGCACTTCACTAGGAAGAAACAGAACTGTTCTCAAAAATCAAACAAGGTCTCAACCAGGCATCAGGTACTTTTTAAAGGCTTACATGAATGGCACCAAAACCTAGCCACTAAGTTCCCCCAAATCTGGAACATACCAGATTGAAATAGTAGGTATGTCCTTGTAAGGCGGGATCCCAAAACATAGGTCACAAGTAATATCACATTCATAAAATTCCTAGAAGTTAAAAAAACACATTTACAAGAAAAGTATAAACTCACACTTATATATAATTTCTTACAAAGATATCAAGTAATAAAATGCCAACCAGTTTAATTCATTTGAATAAAATGTGGATATCTCTCATAAGCCATACTTATTTTGTTTTACCTCATTTTATAAGTACTTGTTCTAATGCTACCAGTAAGTAGAAGATATTGATTAATCTGTTTCAGATCTTTCCTTATAGTATAGAACGAAATAGTAAAAACCTACTACTTATCATCAAAAATGAAATGCTTAGGAATAAATTTAATGAAGGATGCACATGTCCTGTACACTAAAAATTACAAAAGGATACTTAACCATGTGAAGGGAAACAATAGAAGATGTAAATAAATTATGAAATATACCATGTTCATGGTGTGGATGGCTCACTATTGTTGAGAATAAACCTTCCCAAATCAATCTATAGATCCTAACAAACATTTGACATTGATATGCCCATTTCAAAATTTATATGAAATAGTGAAGACATAAAAGAGTTAAAACAATTTTGATACAGAACAAAGCTGGGGATTTATACTATATGATTTCAAAAGCTACCATAAAGCTACACAATTGAAGACAATGTGATATTGATATAAGAAATGACATGTAGATCAGGGCTCCTGGGTGCCTCAGTTGGTTAAGCGTCGGACTCTTGCTTTAGGCTTAGGTCATGATTTCAGAGTCAGGAGATAGAACCCTGGCTCAGGCTCCACCCTCAGCAAGGAGTCTGCTTGAGTTTCTCTTCCCCCCTTCTCCATTTTCGACACCCCCCATGCTCACTCTCTCTTTCTCTCTCTTTAAAAAATAAAAAAATCTTTTAATTTTTTTTTTTTTTTAAGAACTGGCTGTAGATCAATAGAACACAAGAGAGATTCCAGTAATAGACTTTTTAGTGGGGAAAATCCTATCTTTTAAAAATTTGCTTAAATGGATGAACTAATATTTCACCAGAAAAAGTATCTGAATAGCCAATAGGCATATGAAAGTATTCTCAACAACACTGGGCTTCAGAGAAATGCATAATAAAGTCACAGTGAGATTATCACCACATATCCTCTAGAGTGGCTAAAATTAAAAACACTGACAATACCGAGGGTTGGGGAAGATGTAGAACACCCAGAACTCTCATAACATGTTGAGAATGCAAATGTTACAGCCATTGTGGACAACGGTGTGGCAGTTCTTTATACAGCTCAACATACATTTACCATATAATCCAGCAATTCTACTCCTAGGTTTTCAAAAAGTAATAAAAACATATGTCCACATAAGCAGGTGTTCACGAATGTTGAAAGAAGCAAAAAATTGGAAGGAACCCAAACCATCATTTACAAATTATGTTTTACAAAAGATTAATACTACCTTGCTTACAAAATTCAATAGAATGCAGGTGACTGGGTGATTCAGTTGGTTAAGCATCCAACTCTTGATTTCAGCTCAGGTCATAATACCACGGTCATGAATCAAGCCCCAGATCAACCTCTGTGCTGGATGTAGAGCCTGCTTAAGATTCTGTTTCTCCCTCTACTCCCACCCTTCTCCCTGTACACTCTCACTCTCAAAAAAAAAGTAGAATTTATGAAATCTGGCATCCACTTTATATGAGAATTGGCAACATATTGCATGGTTTGCTTAAAACAGGCCATGAGATAATTTTGCACTGAAATGAGCAGCAAAATTTTACTTGTCAAAAGTCTGTCCCTATAGCCTTCTGACCTTATAAGCACCTCATTTTGCTTCTGTTTTCTTCCTATTTACCTACCCTTCCACCCTACACTACCCTATCTCCAAAATGTTTCAAGTGACTCAATGCCCAGCTTCTCTTCATACCTCCTATAGCTCTCCCTGTCAAAGCATGTACTACAACATGCCTAATATCAAATATATTCATTTCAACTCTGATATCCACCCATTGCATTCCTTCCAGATTTGGTTATAGCTGGCAAAGGCATCATACTACCAGACATGCAAGTTCAAAGCACTGGAACCTTTTTTACTCCAACTTTTCCCTCATCTGTAAATTTTTTAAATTCCCTCATCTGTAAATTCTCTCAGTCTCTAAATTCTGTCAATTAGTCCTTCTAAATTATAGTGACATATGACCCATAGACTTCCATTTTCCTGAAAGTAATAATCAGGCCCTTTACTTTGGCATAACGAGGCCACTGAGATAGGGTTCCTATCTTGGTCTCAACTCTGTCAGGTCTTCCATGATCTTCTCATTCTACGGATCTGTAAACTTCAGTGGTTACACATCAGTGTCATAGCCGTTAGCCCAGCCTTTCAGTTCAAATCCGACTGACCACCTGCTTGCAAACTTTGAAAATGAGAGTGTATGCACCAATCTACATGCAGTGAATGAAAATCTCTAGGGCCTGGGCCTCAGGATTTTACCCATCCCAAGCCAGGTGAATCTACTAACTAGCCCAGTTTAGAAACCTCTGCCTTGGTCAATTACTTTTCATAAGTGTGCCCCATGTTATCGTTAACCATCCTTTATTGCCAAACAGAAGGACTCTAATCCAATGTCTTTTCTACTTTCATCCCACAAGCACATTCTTCGGAAAAATCAAACTCATACTTCTCGGGTCAGAGTAGTTAGCAGCCAGTTCTTCTCTACTATATTGAAAAACTAGAATTACTTTATACTCTGACATAGATAATCAAGGGGAAAAAATCCCCACTTTAGCCACAGTGATGTTTCCACACACAAAATTAACTATATAGAAAGGTTTTTAAAAGTTCACTTAACAGGAGCACCTGGGTGGCTCAGTCAGTTCATTGTCCTACTCAGATCATGGTCTCAGGGTTGTGGGATCAAGACCTGCATAGGGTTCTGTGTCCAGTAGGGAGTCTGTCTGAGATTCTTTCTTCCTGTCCCCCTGCCCTCACCCTCCACCTCTCAGCCCCCCCAAATAAATACATAAATCTTTTTTAAAAAGCTCACTCAATATATGTCAATCATATTTCAATTTTTAAAAGTTCATTTAAAAGTTCACTTAAATGGGATAATGATAATAAAATCCAGAAGACCCTATTCACAGATAACTCTTCATTCTGTGCTTCCAAAATTATATAAATATGTAATTATAAATTATATATAATATATAATTATTATATAAATATATAATTATTATATATTATATAATTATATATAAATTATTGTATAAATATATAATTGTTATATTAATGTATCATATTGATATAATATATATAATTTATATTATAAAATTAAAATAATATAAATATATTAAAATTATATTAGTATATAATATATTAAATAAATAAATATAATTATGTAAATTAAAAATGACAAAGTGGTAAACTGAAATGGTCTAAAGATTCTGAATAACATTAAGTAATCATTACTTCAGACTATATAAACCATCTTGGCAGCAGGAGACCTCTGTGATAAATACATATATAGATAAATACATGTATAGACATAGATACACTGTGTATTCTATATGACTTAGAATGAAGTTTCCCACTTGTAAAACTAAAGCATAGTCAATGATGGTTTTCTAAATTCATCTTAATAAACAATAATAATAATAATAATAATACATAGGAAAGTGACAGATTTTGACCACTGCCTAAATATTTTAAATTATCTAAAAATGTTTAAATTAAGAAATAAACATTATCTTAATAAAGCTGACAAACTAAGCAGTTTATAGCTATAGAACACAGAATAGGTCATCAATAAAAGAAAAAGTAAAAATAATCTTGAAGTGCAGGATCAAAAAAATTTAGATAAATGTTTAACTAGAAAAATATGGTTTACTTAATGTTTATATAGATCTATAACACATGACATGAAATTCCAGAAATATTTTGTATTCCACAGCAAAAAACACATAACCTCTATAAAGCCATAGATAAGAGGCAAACAAGGAAACATCTAAGGAAATAAAAAAACTTCTAATATTTTCAACTTACAGTTCAATATTCTCATCAGTAATAAATATAGAAGGTAATTTTAAGCATACATTACATTTATTTAAATTCTAATATAAAAATGGTAATACACATCTAAGCTACTACTTTACTTTATTTCAACTACCTTAATTCTTGAGGTTCTTTTAAACAATTTCCAGTACAGTGAAAAAATCAAGTGCAGTACATAATATAAAGTCATTTTCGTTAACATTCAAATATATGATTGTTGCCTTTTATACATATATGTACATACATATAACTTAACTCATAGTAAAATAAAATAGAGGGTGTCCCTGAACTATGATTAATTGGAAACCTTTAGTTTAATAAAGATATTCTAATTTCACCAAGTATAATTTGTTTCATATCGCAATTTTTCTTTAGTAATAACATTCTTACTCCTATTTTCTGTTAGAGTTCCCAATACTGAAAGGCTGCTTCTTAAAAAACAAAAAAATTAGTTGATACATATTATAAGACATTTTGAATGCACACAGGTGAAATGCTAACTCACCCATCCCTCCAAACCAAGCCCCCCCAACCACCAACAAAATAACTGTGGCACAAAAGAGTTCCATTACACTTAGCAATAGATAAGCAAACCCAGGTTTTTACAAAGAAAAATATTGTATTTCATTGACACACATACCAGACTCTAAAACCCTTATGAAATACAATATTTACTTCTACAAGAGAAATCCAAACATCACTACATAGAAGGACATGTCTAAGCTGAACTCTCACACACTCATTTTTTACACCAAGGATCACAAATGACAAATTCCCTGACTGAAGATTTCAAGCATCAGATGACCTGGGATATCATATCAATTATACTACAACAAAATTATCAGAGTCCTTCTCTTTAAGGCTACTTACTTTGTTAAGACACTACCAATGCCAATTTTCCAAGGACTATGAAAGCCTGTGCTTATATCTGTGAAGTTGTAGTTATAGCAACCAAATTCCCAACTTGATCCAGCAACTGAACTCCCTCTCTAGAGAACAGTTTTGCTCTGTGCATCAGGTAGGTCAGAATATGATTTAAGAAGGGGTAAGATTGATCTAGGAAATGCTCAGAATCATGTTAGCTTTCCAGAATGAACATGCTTCATCTTGAAGCAGCAAATACAACTAATACCTGAAGGGGAACATTTTAATACAGTCCATTGTATCTTTTACATGTTTACTCCAGTCCTTTAATTTAAACATCTACCTTATTTCAAATTTAACACAGGATATATTTTTACCAAGTGCAACTAAACTCTCCCCTCAATATTTCCATTTGTAAGCAAATCAAGCTCATGTCTGTTAATTTTATTTGGAACTCTACCGAGCATTTCCTTAAAATCTTTAATATATAACTTTACCTTATATATGCGTGTCATGGGGATACATGGACTCGAGTCAACTTTACATACGACAAGTAGAAATTATAGATGATGTATGCCCTGAAACAGCATGAATAAGCTTAAGAAAAATACGATCCTAGGGCTGAGGGAAAGAAATGATCCAGCAACAAAAAGTAGTAACAATCTAAGAGAATGTGAGGGGAAACTAAAGAGCAAACGTAGCAGAGACTGCTGGTGGCCTATTCCAATATCCCTTTCCTCCTTCTCCTTAGAGTGATATTTTTATATTATTATTTTTAGTGGGCACATCACATTGCAGAATAAAAGACTACTTGTCTTACACTCCTGGGTAACCTGCAGTGGCCACATAAGTACCTCTGGATGTTATATAAAAAGAGACATTGTTTCAAGAATCTGATAGAGATGGAAGCTAACTTTTTTGTTTTTCTGCCTTTCCTCCCACTTCTAGTCCCACTGCAGACAGGACAGCTGGCATTCAGCAGCCATGTGTAAGCAAGTAGAGAAGAAGGATGAAAGCCCATATAACCTTTTCACACTGTGGAGCCACCAGACAGAACATCACAGACCATCTACCTTTAGGGTTCTTGTCTGTGACCAAAAAATAAAAGTAGTTCCTGCTGTGTTTATTCAATCATCTAATACAACCAAAACTAACTGTAACTAATGCAGTAAGCAAAATGATACTCGACAAGACACTGTTTGTTCTTCTCCCCATCCTCTGCACCCTTGCACAAACTGGCCAGAACGAGGTTCTCATGAGCATCCCCAGACTCCCTCCTTCCGTCGTGCTGCAGCCTCATTCTTTTCCCAGACTTATCGTCTCAATACTAACTAGACTTTTAATACATCATAGGCTATTGAAAATTTATTTCTAAAGGGAGGATCTTAGCATAGTATTGGTAAACTCTTAAAGTGCAAGTTAAGATATAATCCTGAATCAATATGATTTAACAAATACTTATGAAAGGGCTACTATGTGCTAGGCAAATGGGAATGCAAAAATGAATAACACAACCCGTGCCCTTCAAAAAGTCTTTCAGTTGTATGGATAGGGAATGATTAATCTCAAAAGGAATACAAGGGTAGGATTCATAGAGAAGAAAATATGTTGTTTTCACCAGCAGATGAGGAGGAGTGGGAGTGAAGGGAGCCACAATGAGATGGACATCCCAGATAGCGAGAACAGCCTGCAAAGGTATGCTCAGACTACAATGATCAGCTTGGGTGTCTGGAGTGGGTAGAAGGAATAATGTAGGTTGGAGACATTTTGCACTACCCTAAACATACCACTAAGAAGTCTGGATTTTCTCTGTTTGGCAGTTGACGGTCATTTAAGCTCATTATGTAAAGGATCAAGGAGAATTCCACGCTTCGAACAACAATATGGTGACACTATGGGAGAAGTACTGAAGGCATACGGGGGAGCTGCTTTAATAGCACAGGTGACATCCAAAGTCACTGCCAGTGGTGATGGAGAGCTGATCTGCTAGATACTGTCATTTCTAACTCTGAAGTATTTGCTTAAAAAAAAAAAAAACAATTGTCAAGGTAGAAAAGAGAGGTCAAAACTAAGATTCACAGATATTTCTAGAGTGTGTGACAAGCTACTTATTAAAGCCATTATTAGACAGAAAAGCAGGAAGTCAAGCACACTTGTAGGTGTTTGTTGCTTTACATGTATGCTATCTAGAGTTCGAGGGACCTGGAGCAAATCTACCTAAGGACTGGAGTTCCAAAAAGACCCTTAACTCCTGCTCCCACCTCTCCCTTTACTATATGAACTGACAAACCACAAACCCTAGCAACACCCAAATACCCAGCTTCTCCATGCCTGCCTCTAAACAGCCAAAGGTTCCTAGGAAACACACACACACACACACACACACACACCTCTACGATCACAAATATCAAATAAGCACTCAACACTCCCTTTGTTTCACAACTTCTCTCTCTTTTGTCAAAACTTCTAACCCGCTCTTGAACTGCCAAATCTACCCAATGACCTCTATAGCTTTTATCATAAGCTTGCAAAGAAGGTGAAGCTCTTTCACTCTTCCTAAAGCTAACACCTCCCCACCTTATAGATCTCATCCACTTCTGCAATTACCTCTCCTCTTTCCGGTATTACCCATTTACCCCTCTCTACAGGATCATTTCTATCAACATACAAACACACACTAGCATCTTCTAGTTTTACAGAAACAAAACTCTCTTTACCTCACAAAAAACACCCAGCCACCACTCCATTTCCTGCTCCTCTTCACAATGAATTTCCTGTAATGATGAAATTACTCTTTTACCAGTTTTTATTTTCCCTTTGTCCCCCCACCAACGAGCTCCACCATTTCACTGAGACTGGTTCACTCAGGTTACCTATGACCTGCCAGTGGCTAAATCCAAAGGTCATGTCTCTGTTCTCACCTTGGTGAAACTCCTTGCACACCAAACAAGCTGACCTTCTCAAACACTTACCTCTTGGCTTTGCTGACACACAGATAGGATCTCGGTGTTTGAACACTGTATTCTAGGCAGGCACACAGAGACAACTCAATAATATTTGTAGAATGAATAAGATAGAAGGATACACATATATAACTGAAGACCAGCAATTTAAGTGAGAGATGGATAGGACTCATTAACATTAATTAAGCATCAAGTTGAAGACTACCTTAAAAGGACAGAACTAATAGCCTTGGGTACTGTTTGGTGCTAGAAATAAGTTCTAGTCATTATGCTCATCACTTTTGATAACCATTTTGGTAAACAATTCTCCTAAAATATGAAAGTGTTAAGACACTGGCCCTTGTAGTGATTAGGTTTAATAGACTAACATTTCAAAAGAAAAACATATTTGTCATTATTCGTGGTAACTATCTCTTTAACTTACATTACTTAATCTATGAAGTAGAAGGCTTATGCTTATACTTTATCTCAATAAAGTATGTCAGTTGTTCTTTTTTTTTTTTTTTTAATATTTATTTTAGAGAGAGAGGAAGAGAGAGAGTGTGCGAATGCAGTGGGGAGGGGCAGACGAAGAGAGAATCCCAAGCAGACTCCACACTGAGCACAAACCCTACGTGGGGCTTGATCTCATGACCCGGAGAGATCAGGACCTGAGCCAAAATCAAGAGTCAGACACTTAATCAATTGCACCACCAAGGCACCCCAGGGCATGTCAGTTTTTTTAAAAACTGCCACTGGATTAGGTGTTGGCAAAATAACTGTAGAAGACTGATAGGAAACTGATTCACACAAACATCTACATTCATGCATATATGTGTATATTTTAATTATATATGCAAGTATATGTGTGTGTGTTTATATTTATAGAACAAATTGAACATTTATAAATTAAAATAGAAGTAAATTTCTGGGGCACCTGGGTGGCTCAGTCAGTTAGGCATCTGACTCTTAATTTCAGCTCAGGTCATGATATCAGCATCATGAGATTGAGCCCTACTTTGGGCTCCAATCTGAGCGTGGAGACTGCTTAAGATTCTCTCTCTCCTTCCCTCCTGACCTGTCCCCAGCTCTCTGTTTTTTGCTTTTTTTTTTAAGTATATTTCTATGATTCCATGCCTAACCAACTACAGACCTCAATCACTAGGGTTCTGCAACATAACTGGTAATGGGTTGTATGAGACGTCTAAGATAAGTGTTTCTTATAACTTATTAGCCCTTACTAATTCTTCTATCATCCACTAACTTCAGAATATTCCAAATATGAATTAAATAAAATCTTACGGTTTCTGTTAGTAGACAGGAAAGAAAGAAGGGAGGAAAGGTAGGAGGGGCAATTTTTTCTTTTAAAGAAGTAAAAAACTTTTAGTAATGCTGGCTATAAAGAAAACTTCTGAAAAACTTACATATTGTGTAATTTAATCCTCTTACAAGTTACTGATATTTCATCATGTGAGAAGGAAGGTATATAGGACCAATACATTACTTTAAAAACCCAATGAGGGCAGTTTTAAAGTGACTTAACAGTTTTCTTTTTCTTTCCTGTTTTTTTCCCCCATTCCTTCTTTAGTAACCACAATTTCTCTTCCATGCTTGATCTATGCCACCACTGTTACGATCTGGCCACTAACTGAAGGTAAATCTTACCTGTAATACATAATTTCCAGAACTCTGATCTTCATCCTCCCTATATACCATTTGGATATATTTAATATTCAATAAAGTTACCCCTCCATAACATGATTTACCAGTAAGTTATTTTCTAAAAGCCATATTTCATCTCCAATAAGGCATCATATAACACACATGTCTTTCAAGAATATGATTTTCTAATCCTATACAGCTCTTTACATGAAATAAGGAATATTTGTGGTTTTGGTCCCTATCACATAAATATAGAATCATTCTTCCATTGTTTCACCCTCTTCTATTACTGAAAAACACTAGCAAGTTTCAGAGCAATCAATTAACTTATCATGTAGCACTGGCAAGCAGAAAGAAGGCCCGTGATTTTTAAACTCAAGTAGCTCATTGTTTGTCATGTGAATCATAATGAGAATAGTATTTTAGCCTCTCAGAACTGATTAGTTAAATGTCTTGTTTCCCCACTTATCCTCATTATAGCTGCCAGCTCTAATTTAAAATGTGATTATTGAGAGTACCATAGCATAATTTTAATTTTGAAATCGTGGATACACTTGGTATCAATGAAAGAGAAGCACCACTTGTAAATGGACACAGCCGACATGATACGAATAAATGATGTGTGCATTTCTCCCAACCTCTTGTCAATGTTACAGGACACCTACCTTACCAACAATCCTAGCCTTTCCAACCGATTTAGGTAGCTTTGTAAACTAGACCTCTCAGTAATGCCGCCATCCCCAATGCTTCTGCAACTAGTTCACTCCCTAAAGTGTTTGTCTGTTCTAGATAAGGGGTCATATTCTACTCAGTCCACACAAGCTTTTGTTTATGTATGAACTGCCCTCCTTCAGTCCTGCTTCTGTGCCATCACTCATGCTCTTTACTGTGTCCAGATCTCTGCAACCACTGTCCAACAATCTGAATCATAAACCTAACTCAAAATTCACTTCCTTCCGAGCTACTCTTGATTACCACATACATTACAACACCACTAATCTTGGAAGGGATTCTGCATTCTGTGTGGTCTTTGCTGGATCAGTTTACACTGTATTATCTAATGAAGACCTAGGCAATTTTTTCATGTTTTACATAAAAAAGCCTCAACTCCCCAACCAGCTATCAAATTACATGACAGCAGGGAGTAGATCATATTGCTTCTTTTGCATACTCCAGAACTTAATTCAGAGACCATACAGCAGGACTTACTTAATTTGAGCTTCAACTACTATTTGAAATGACATGGAAAAGGCCTTGAAATTTAAAGTCTACCAAAACTATTTTAGAATGAGAGAATAACCCATAAATATGAAAAGGACCTATGAGCCAACACTAAATGTTGATGGCATTTCAATGTTTAGCAGTTTCTATGGACAGTGCTTTGCCAATTCCAGACATAACCTCTTACTATACTTAAGAGTGTACAAGTGTACTTGTCCCACTAGGTCTGCTGCCCGACAACCTGGTAGCTAGACACTCACATCCACGTATCGGAAGGCTCCACCCCTCTCTCCCCAATTCCTCTGGCTCCCAGTTTTTATTACAACCCATTTCTTGGCATCTTCAAAGTTTCTAGACTATGGTTACCTTGGGCTTAGCTTTTCCTTCAAACTTATAGCTGCTGATACAAAGTGAAGAGATTTTTTTTTACTAACTACTCTGTATATAAAAAATATAGAAAGTTTTTACCTATCAGAGCAATAAAAATAGTATTTATGCTTAAATATGGTATGTATGATCATTTCTATTAAAAGGTCCTTCCTTGAAGGCTTCTATGATAAAATTGATTCTATTGAGAAAATCATGTTCAACACTTAAATAAAGTGACATTTTTCCCCCAAGATTGTGATCAATGTAAACCCAAAGGAGAGTTTTATAACAATAATGTTTAAATATCTAGCATTGTTTTTTGCAAACAAATGTAAAATGATTGATAAATTACTAGAAAAAGATTCCAATGCTGTGAGTTAATGTCTTCTTTACTAACAATCCAAAGAGCAAGTGAAAGTTTAGAAGCACAGTCTATCTTTAATACCTGCATTAAAATTCTCAGCCTTTCAAAGAAGCCAGCAGCCAAAACACAACATATTAACCCAAGTTATTAAATTATGACTTTGTTACAAAATAGGTCTCAGCATTCATAGGATGGGACAATTTTAAAAGTGAGAAGATTTGAAGTATATGATAATTTCGATTAAAGTTCCATAAATATACTGATTTAGATGACAATAGAACAATGAGCATTTTTAATATCCTTTTTTAAAGATTTTATTTTTTTATTTATTTGATAGACAGAGATCATAAGCAGTCAGACAGGCAGGCAGAGAGAGAGGAGGAAGCAGGCTCCCCGCTAAGCAAAGAGCCCGATGTGGGGCTCAATCCCAGGACCCTGAGATCATGACCTGAGCCGAAGGCAGAGGCTTTAACCCACTGAGCCACCCAGGCACCCCTGAGCACTATTAATATCTTTCTTCCCATTATGCAGAATAATCAAAATTACCAAAAAAAAAAAAAAAAAAAAAAAAAACCCACTTCTAAACCTGCAACTTTATAAAAGACAATTTTCATCTACTGCTTTCCAGCCTCACTGTTACTGCAAAAACAATGCCTTTGAAAAAATTAAGGGGGAAAAATTCCTTCCTCAAAATATTTCCCCACCCTCTGCCTGTCACTGTCTTAACAGATCAACTTACTATTACCGTGGACACCACCTGTATGACCTAGTGACTGCCGCACTTTGCTTATAGGACTGGAAAACACATCCAGTTTACACTGCTTCTATATTCATCTGTAACAAATGTCCCCTCCGACATTTTACTAAATGAGAATGAGAATTCCTTTGCTGCATTCCTAAATTACCCTGCTCACCATCTTTCTGATGAAAGAAACTGAATTTATTTCAAATAAGATTTTAAGAAAAACATTACTATAAATCGTACATTGCTTCAAGACTATAAATTTTACTCCAAATAACAATTAAGCCCTATCTTAGGGCAATATTTTATGTAACAACATTATAAATGACATTACGGCCACCTGTACAAATACCAGTGTTTCAAAAAGTGATACATTTCTAATAGATTTATAATAAAACTCATAAAAACATTTACATCACTTAAATTGCTTGGAATAGGAAAGAGTGAGTAAGTTGTCACTGATAGTCTTAAAGGAATTAATAGACTCCATAAATGTTGTAATTCTTATCACAGAAAAATCCATGTTTTAACAATCACAGTAAAGGTATGCAACCGCAATTAACTTTATCTAAAAAAAAAACAAAATTTCTTTTTTAAAACCATAAAATGCTGACCTAAATGTCAACTGAGGAATTTAATAAAGCAAATGAAATCTGGAAGTCAAATGACAAACTTTTTGCAACATATATCATCCTTCTCACTTGATGATATCAGGTGTCAAAGCAATTCCGTAAGAATTAGTTAAAAATATAAAAATATTTTTCAAAGTACTTTGATTCTAAAGTAACTGTTTAGGCTGAATTAGCTGTCAACAGGAGTTGAAACTTTTAAGCAAATGAGCTGGTTACTTATTATATATACGAATAAACAATTTCCTGGCTAACATGATAAAAATACAGTAAGCAAGGAGAATCATCTGTGCACTAGTTGTTTTATAAATTAGACTGCTATTAACACGTCCACCCATATTATCCTCTAATCAAACCTCAACATTCTCTGCAGAAAGAAATATATATGAATCACTAATGTCAACCTTTAGCATAGCACCAGCAGAGACCCCTTATTAAAACAGTATTGGCACTATTCCTAAGGCAACATCACCAAAGGAAACAAATAACTTAGAGCAAATGTCACAGGTGCAACATGAAGAAACAGCCTATATATAGTACTAGTTGTCATTCAGACTGAAACACCATTCCTTCCTTCATCCCGTTAAAGTACTGGCTTGCAAGCATTTGACATCCAGCCAGAGAAAGAGTTACTTGTGTCATCTTTTTAAATAATTGGACATAGGGTCCAATGTGTTCATAAAATAGGTCTGAACTGCAAGTCCTCTTTCTTCTAGAACAGCAGTTTTCTGAACACTAGGTTCCCTCTCCAGCAGTTAGAACAAGCTGTTACTTGACTAGTTAATTATGGCTGGTAGTCAAAAAAGATCATCACAGGCTCCTTCACTCTTCTAGGACCTCAGTCTATAGATTCAGTTTACACAACAGACCTTCCATCAAAATAATGAAGTCACTAACCTCTGTTGTCTTTTAAGATGAGTTAATTTCAAATGACAGCCATTAAAGCAATATTTATAACAAAAAGTATCAAAAATGTACCTTTATATTTATTAACTTAACTATGGAATGTTCAAATAACTGAACAATTAAACAGACATTAATATGCATAAAGTGTAAGCCTTTTAGAGTTTTTAGTATTATAAGGCAACATATATGGGTGCACATAGTCTTTAATTGAAATAAACAAGATATTAAATTGTTTAAGTATGCTCTTAAGTATGCAGAATGCATACATTTAAGACTAGCTAGGAAAACACTAGAATATTACAGAATGATTATCTTGTATAGGAGATTATAAGTGACTTTTTCCTTCTCTTCATCTTTGTTAATTTATACAGTAATTATTATTACTTTTTACATTAAAATTATACATAATTTTAAAAATATAACAATGTTTAATTATTGTTTGCCTATACATTCTTCAAAGTCTCCAAAAAGGGACCAAAATGAAGGTCCTATATTTGAAGGAGAAGAGTACTGTTACTCAATTTGCCATTCCTCTGGAAAACAGAATTCCTACAATTACAGGAGCTGGTTCACAGGGACACTACAGGCTTTCTAGGCACAATTCTAGGAGGTACAACCACCCGCCATCCTCTCCTGCCAGTTTCATCAGTCATGAAATGCAGATGATAATTATACTTACCTCAAAGGGTAGCTGCAATATTAAATGATTTCTCACACACACACATACACACACGTATTTAGGATTTAAAATGGTGGCCTAGTAAACAGAAAGCACTATCAAAACCTTAGCTATTTTTCTGTCATCATTGTATTACTACTACTGCCACCACCAACGCTATCACCATTACTTTAACTACTGCTACTATAAGAACAACAAACAAAGGCAACAGAGCCTCTCTCCCTCATGGGGCGATTTTCCAAAGAGAGTAAGGCCTACGGATCGGCTCTCAGAGAAGAAGGGCAAAGAGGCCTGGGAATTGCACCAGAGATTGTTTTTCAGTAGCTGCAATGAGCCTCTGGCACTTGTTCACTACATTCTGGCCTGCAAAGGCCATCCCAACACCTTCTAGTACCACACCCAGGCCTGTATAATCTCTCCCTGTCCCACTGACTCTGACATTTTATAAAAGTTTGTTCATATCTTTTTTTTTTAAGATTTTATTTATTATTTATTTGACAGAGAGAGAGAAATCACAAGTAGGCAGAGAGAGAGAGGGGAGGAAGCAGGCTCCCCGCAGAGCAGAGAGCCCGACGTGGGGCTCAATCGCAGGACCCTGGGATCATGACCTGAGCCGAAGGCAGAGGCTTTTAACCCACTGAGCCACCCAGGTGCCCCTGTTCATATCTTTAAAATACATTCCTAACATCTCCTCTGACCCATTCAGAATTATTCAAGAATATACTTTAATATTTTTGTGAGAGAGTTAGGTTACAGAAGGGTAGATGGTCATTATGCTTTAATCAGTTTTGCCTATTTAAATATTTATTTAGTAAATTTAAATAAATATATTTATTCTTTTTATTTATTTATTTTATTTATTTATTTTTTTAAAAGATAGTGTGTGTGCATGGGCACACAAGGCGGAGGGGAGAGGCAGAGAGAGAATCCCAAGCAGGCTGAGCCCAATGTGGGGCTCCATCCCACAACCTTGATCATGACCTGAGCCAAAATCAAGAGACCGAGGCTTAACCGACTGAGCTACCCAGGGAACCCTTAATCAGTTAAAATTTTAAACACTTTAGTCAAAATAAAAATATTCAATTGTGAACAAAAGACAACTGGGGTAAAAAATAATGAGTAAAACTTAGTGGCTGACACGCTCAATCAGCGAACTTAAACATAGGCGGCCACATGTGTAACAGGTAAGTCCTAACCCTCTTTGGTCATAGCTGATTAGAACTAGGTATGCATCTGTTCCAAGCCCAGCCAATGAGAATGTAGACTAAAGAGTCCAAAGAAAAGATACAGGCACTACCATCAAATGACATAATCATTCAGAACATAAAGTCATAAATCAACAGTCAGCATATCCAAATCAAAATCACAGGAAGAAAGGCATTAACAGCCTTAGAAAGCAGGAAGCCAGTCCACAGAGAAATGCAAGAATGAGGGACCATATGGTCCTGAGAAGCAGAAAAGTTGACGACAGTCCCTGGCTTTCTATTTCTGGTCCCATGTGGTCTCAGTGAACTTTCTTTACTTCCCTTCAGATGTTTATGAGACTGCTTGTTACAGAGGCAGAGATGAACAAATGTGCCCTAAACCAGCCTGACAGTATATTCCTGTTTATAACAAATGGACATGTAACCAGCACATCTTTTTTTCTATTTCTTGGTTAAAGAGATTGGAATAGTGATTAAACGTAAAATAGTCCTTTCTTAAAGATCAATGCCCCAAGGTACTACCTTGCTTTGTGTCAGCAGAAGAGGAAACAGGAAGACAAGAATTCCGCAAAAGAACTCAATTCTGCAAAAGGATTTCAAGCTTCATGGATAATCTGTTACATAATATTTATACAGTACCTGCTTCTTGGAAGAAACATGGATTCCTTAATGAACACGGAACCAGATAGAAGGATATACCAGCAGGTCCCAATATCATCAGGACTGGAAAAAAAGATAACAAAATCAGATGATTATCTATGACAACAACAAAATCAAAACAAACATAGTACAAAGTATAGTACCCATTTTCCTTTCAGAATCATAAAAAATGATGAAATAGCATAAAACAAGTACATAAAAACACCATTTCATTTTTAAAATCATCTTTTATCCCCCCAAATAAGCTAAAGATACTTATCAGTATATTTAAATGTTTTAAATATTCCTTAGACCTATTGCACCTACCATCCTGAGTTTTATCTTTTAATTTTTTTGACTGAAAACACTTCCCTTCTTCAAAAATCAAAATATAGAATAGTAAACAGTGAAACTCGGTCTTCAAAACCTTTTCTCCAGTCTACCACGCTCCCACATTTTTCTACCACACTTTCTGGATATTCTTTCAGATTTTTTTATATGTATGCACAGAAAAATGGACATATATTCTTATTCCTTCTACTGTCTTTTCTTTCTTTTTATGGAAAGACAGCACACTCTAGAGAGATCTTTGCGCTCTTAGAGATCTTTTTATGAGAGTACAGCTTTCTTGTGGATGTGCCATATTTGCTTTAAGCAACCCCGGTGACAGTCATTTCTGTTGTTTTTAATCATTTGCAATTATTTAAAAATAATAAATCAAAAGTGCAATGAGTGACCCCTGTGCATACATTACTGACTATAACTGGTAACCAGAAGTGCAACTGTTGGGTCAAAGGGCACGTACACTGTAATTCTGATGAGTATCAGACTGTCCTCCGCAGGTACTCAGCAAGTTACCTGTATACTTCCACACAGCTTTACTAATATATAGTATAGTTTGATATATCAGTTTAACAAATGTTTCACAATTTTATGAGGAGGGCTATTCTAGGTGCTTAGGACACTTGAGGGAACACCCCCACCAACAACAAAAAGTCCCTTCGCTTATGGAGCTTATATTCTGGTGGGACAATACAGATAATAAACATGAAAAACAATGAAATGGTAAATGACAAATCAGTCCTCTGGGGGAAGAAATTACTATAGTTTAAGGAAAATGGGAGGGTGGGTGTTATAGTTCCAAATGGCTGGGCAAGGCAAGTCTCACTGAGAAGAGCACATTTGGGCAAAGGAGCTGACAGCCTACTGGGTTCCTAAAAAACCAGCATTCCAGGCAAAGGGTGAGGAGGATCCAGTGTTACTGCAAAGGCTGACATGGCCCGAGCGAGGGCCTGGACAGTGTGGTGTGGCTGCTGCACAGTAGGTGAGGGGTAAGCCACTGGGGGTCATAAGTAATTCTGCCATTCAGGCCTTTTATCAATCTTTTCATCTGTTTATGAAAATGAGATCTTAGTGCCTTTTTTTTTTCATTTCTTTTTCTTATTATTACAAGAGCATCTTTTTTCTTATTTTCATGAGTTGTATCTTTTCCTGTGAAATCAGTTTACTACCTTTAACCAACATTCTATTAAATTGGGGGACTTTTTCTAATCTAGAAATACTTGATAAAAATTAACCTTTTTAAAAACACATACTGTGAATAATTTTTTCCTGCAGTTTCGTGCTTTAGCCTTTGTGCTTTTTGCCGTGTTTAAGTTATTTTATCCAGTCAAGTGCACCAAACTTACAAGTTAAAATAAAGGCTTAGCTACTATGAAAAAAAAAAAACCAAAACCAAAAAGCTAAACATAGTAATGGCTTAACCAGGAGGGAGTTCATTTCTCTCTCACACACATAATAACAGCCTTAGCACAAAGGCCCAGGGCTGATATGACAGTTCCATGGTATGGAGAACTCAGGCTCTTTCTATTATGTGGCTTAGTCAGCCCCAACCCACAACAATCACGTCATATTCTCAGCTGGCAGCTTCCAGTCTCACCAGCGTATTTACATGCTAACCAACGGAAGGGCTAGACGGAAGTACAGAGCCTATCCCATTGCAGTTAAGAGTTCAAGGAAGCTGCATACTACACTTGTCTCACATCACAACGAATCACATGTGCGTTGCAAGGAGTCTTCAATCCCCCCGCCACCAAGTTTTCTCCTTTTTGGGGAGTCGGTGCAAGGTGTGAATAGATCCCAAAAGTTTTTAAAGGACAATAAATTCTATTTCCAATTCTGAATAGTTATTTAAAACACCAATCCCTATCATGTAATCATTTTCATTTTGCTATCTGCTTCTAAACAAATCAACAGTTGATCATCGTTTCCCTGAAATCCAGTCTTATCTAATATCACAACTACTTAGTCCTCAATGGCAAGGCCTCATGATCATGTATAGGAACAATAGTGTCAAACAGAGTTTAACTCCAATGAAACCATAAACGTTAAATGATTTCTCAAATGAAAATGCAAAGTACTGTACTTTGGAAATAACTCATATCCTTTTCTCTCCAGATTTTAATCATTAGCTTTTGCAATACAGTCATTTACCTAGTTTTTGGGGGAAAAACTTTCTTGTCTTTCTTAGCATATGGTGACAGCATTATTTTTAAATTCTAATTTATGTCAAGTGAAAGTGTGTTCTCTGAATTGCAAGCATAGCTTTAAAAAAATTTAAAAACAAGTAATAAAACATTGAAATGAAAAGAAAAAAAAACGAATTATTATGTAAACTTAATCTGCTCTTACAATGCTCCCTTTATCACCAAAAGGTTGGTCAAGAGAAATGAAATCTAGAAAAACAGGAAGTTAAGGTAGATCACTGCTTATTAACTATGTGGCCTTAGGCAAGTTACTAGAGCAACTGTAAGGATTAAATGAACAATGTTCATTAAATGTAAGTAATAATTATTGTAAAGCTTTTTATGATACACCATGGTCTAGATTAAATGTGACAGAGAATATAACAAACATTCATTGTTTTTCTAGCCATATATTCTGACTCCCTGAATGCCCATTCATTACCCTATAATTAGAGGTGATTCTTCTAGAAAAAACTTAAGAGATAAAGAAATTGATACACCCAAACTTTTCCACTTACTATAATTTTGTTTCCCTAATAGATGCGCTGTTTCTACTACCTTTTCCAAAAAATTCAAATGTTAACTCACAAGAGCTATATTGCTTCCGCAAGAATTGGCAGAGGATGATCATTCAATTAACAAACACTTATTGAATTTGGGAAGCATTTACACTACACCAAATGCCAAATACAACCACTGCAATTTCTTTGAGTTGTCTCTTTTTTAAAGATTCAGGTTTTATAAAAGCACATCAGAACTAAGAAAACAAAAACAGTGAATTTTATTTTACCATGTTTTGGAAATAGCTGTAAGCTAGAAAATCCCTCCCATCTTCTCTTCCCACCCATCCCCTTCCGCCCCCCAGAACTCCTGTTGGTTTGTGTTCCAAAAATTCCTTGCTGTGAGATGCCACCATAAAATCTGTTTTACATAGTCTTAATCATCCAGAAAATTCTCCTGACTTTGTTAGAAATCATCTATAATTATGCCTCAGGCAGGCAATGTTTCAGGATGGGATGTATCCTGCTTCTCTTCAAAGTCTGCAAATACTCCTTTCCCACAGTGCAGCTGTCATTACCAGAGAGGTTTTATAGCATTTTACACATACAAAGTGATGATGTTTTTTCAAAAGAAAACATGAAGAGGTTAGCAGCAACAGCCTTAAACTTTTCTACACTTAAAAGGGTAAGCAAACTGAATCCACAACCTCGCTTACAGACACACTAGCAATGAAGTTAGCTAACAGAAGACTGACTACAGCAATAACAGTTATGCGGGACTAATGCTGGGATTTATTTTGTCCAGAGGTTCTCAAGTTTTAATACGCATATGAATCACCTGGGATATGAAGTAAGAATATATGCTCCCAGGCTCTACTTATTCCACCCAAACCCACAGGCTGTAACTGTTAGGTGGGAAATAAATCACAGCACCTTTTAAACAAATATCCCAGGAGATT
Organism: Mustela lutreola; assembly: GCF_030435805.1. NCBI lineage: Eukaryota > Metazoa > Chordata > Mammalia > Carnivora > Mustelidae > Mustela > Mustela lutreola. Next base: position 129,558,923 of record NC_081290.1, on the reverse strand, counting down.
CTTATGTATGGAGATTGTCAACTTTGAAAAACCTTTAGAAAAACTATCTCAGTATTAAGCCTCAACAACAACAAACAGCAAGGGAAAAAAGTACAACTCTTACCACTATCTACGCAAATATGTTGCAGGTGTTGTATTCACCAGTGTTATCTTAATTTTTTCCTCAAATAATTGTTTTATGCTTTAAAAATATGAGTTAAGGACTAAAATTATGAGCTAAGGGGAAAGGCTGAATCTTAGAATAAACCTGATCGAGCATCTCCAAATAACCTACGTTTTAACATCACCAGCAATGGGGAGAAGAGAGAAACCTCAAGATTAAAGAGGGACATATAGCAAAGTAGTACGTTACAGGTTTCTCTGATTAGCCAAACTGGACATGTACAAAAATAATTTTTTAGACTGAACTAAGAACTGTAACAGACAACTGATTTGATGCCAATACAGCCCATTCTGCATCTATAAAACGAAAGCCAAAAAAGCCTAGATGTATGACAAGATACTCTGAGAGCCTTTTTTTTTTTTAATCTCACCAATGGCGAGAAAATGAACCCAAACAAAACAAAACAAAAACTATAAAATAAAAACAGACCATTACAAAATGATCGATTCACTCCCAGTATAATTAGTTAGAAGGACTCTGAAGTAATAAAAAGTGAATGATGCCCTTTAAGAACCAAGGCTAAACCAAAATGGCAAGTACAGATTTAGCATAATGGGGAAGAGGTAAGCATGAAATCTGGTGCCATTCTTTCCCCCACCTTACTGCCTTCTACTCCTCAATACAAACCCACCACTGCTGACTGGCTGCTTTCCTGTCTTTCCTTCCCATCTCTGCCAATTTTTCCAAGATGTTTGCCTTTCTCTACCTTCTTAATCACACTGTACCTGAAAGAAATGGCTCAAATCCTATTTCTTTATTTTTAATTTATTTTTTATTTATTTTCAGCATAACAGTATTCATCATTTTTTCACCACACCCAGTGCTCCATGCAATCCGTGCCCGCTATAATACCCACCACCTGGTACCCCAACCTCCCACCCACCCGCCAATTCAAACCCCTCAGATTGTTTTTTTAAGAGTCCATAGTCTCTCATGGTTCACCTCCCCTTTCAAATCCTATTTCTTTTTTTTTTAAGATTTTATTTATTTTATTTGACAGACAGAGATCAGAAGAAGGCAGAGAAGCAGGCAGAGAGGGAGGAGGAAGCAGGTTCCCCACTGAGCAGAGAGCCCGATGCGGGGCTCGATCCCAGGACCCTGGGATCACTACCTGAGCCAAAGGCAGAGGCTTTAACCCACTGAGCGACCCAGGCGCCCCCAAATCCTATTTCTTAATTAAAACATTCTCACTCACCATTTTCCAAATTCCAAAATACTTATCTCACCCAATTTCATTCTATTTTATACTTTTCTCTATTGAATTCTTAGTCCTGAGGTATCTAAGTATCCTCCTCCAACTACTTGAACCTCCTTTTATTTATTTATTTATTTATTTATTTTAAAGATTTTATTTATTTATTTGTCAGAGAGAGAGCAAGCGAGAGCGAGCATAGGCAGACAGAGTGGAAGGCAGAGGCAGAGGGAGAAGCAGGCTCCCTGCAGAGCAAGGAGCCGGATGTGGGACTCGATCCCAGGACGCTGGGATCACGACCTGAGCCGAAGGCAGCTGCTTAACCAACTGAGCCACCCAGGCGTCCCTTGAACCTCCTTTTAGACAGGAACTGTGTGCTGTACCAGGTGGAAACTGGGCACCATTTCAGCTACTATTTGTTCAGGTAGAGCAGACCATGGCATGCTTCTGCTCATAACCCACCGTTCCCTAACAACAGATAGTCCAAACCTCTTAGCATAACACGTGAGGGAAGCAATCTATTGCTCTGCAAAGTGCAAAGCCTTGGGAACATCTGTTCTTTCCCCCCAGCCATATGATCCTGGTGAAGTTAAATTCTAAGACTCTAGTTTCTCCACTGTAAAATGGAGATGTCGATACCTTTTTCACAGATTTAACAAAACAGTATCTATGCAGTGCCTTGTATAATAAGTACACAAAAAAATATGAGTTCTCTTCGTCTCTTTTCTCCTATCATGACCCTTTCCAAAAGGTCCAACCTACAATTGTACTTTCTGCTCCTAATCCCGAATATCCTATACAGCAAACTTCACCCAGTTCAGCCACACTACACTTTTTCTCCACCAATTCCTCAGGGCCTTTGAACAAATGTGCTGTTCCAGCTTCTAAACAGTACCTTTTATCGAGTAAACTCATTACTCATCCTTTGAATTCCAGGTTAATCACCACTTCCTCTGAGAAGTGTTTTAGTAGCTTTGAAATAAAGTGAGTCACTCTCCTCCTGAGTTCCCAGAGCATTTTGTACATGCCCGTATTAAGCAGCTGCCAGTATCAGAATATTTATTTTAGGAGTCTTCCCCCATTAGTTTTTAAACTCCTCTCACTCACCAGTACCCCCAATACATACACTATACAATGCTTGACCAGCACTCAGCTATATTCTTAATGAATTAATTAATAATTTAATAGACACCAGCTCAGATGTGGTATTAAAGTGAAAGTCAGGGGCGCCTGGGTGGCTCAGTCGGTTAAGCGTCAGACTCTTGGTTTCCTCTCAGGTCATGATCATAGGGTCGCGAAATCTGGATGAGCAGGGAGTGGGCCCTGCGTTCAGCACAGAGTTGGCTTGTCCCTCTCTTTCCCCCTGTACTCATGCCCCACCCCCTCCAATCCCCTGCAAAAAATAAAGTGAAAGTCAAAGATGTAAGTTTTAATTTACTAGTAACTAGAGGAATGAAGCCAGGCTGAAAGAACTTCCTTAGCAATATCCTGTAGGTCCACACGGTGGCGATGTCTCCACGTGAAAGAGCTGTGTGTGCTGCTCCACATTCCATATTTAATAAAGCAGGAAGCTAATACAAGTGATCAAATCAAAGTTGACAAGGCGGTTGAAAGAACCATCATCAGCATCAAAAGAAAACTAACTCAGCAAAGATGGCTATTAGCAAAAAAATAACATGAAGAGACTACTTTATTCAGTTGTTAATAACAATATGAAAATTTAATGGGGTTTTGTGGAGCCCAATCACCCAAAAGAGCTGCTTATGGCAATGAAGGCAAGGAAAACAGAGAAGAAAGACTTGTAATAAAACAGGAGTGGCAGGAGGGGGCAGGCAGCTGTGTGCAAAGATACTTGTCTGATTCAATATTCAGTTCAAAACAGACATCTAGCCGGGAGGGGTGGTGGCAACAAATAGAAACTTAAATACTGGTTAAGAATGGTACCCTTGCAAAACCCAAACGATTTGGGACCAGAAAGTAGTGCTTTCCCAGATGACCTACAAAATTAGGTATGAGGAGGGCATGAGCGCTACAAAAAGTGCACCCCCCATTATAGCAGATCGAGTACAATACGGCACTAGCACAAGTCAGAAGTGATCCAGGGGAGTGTAGAAGAACTTCCACAGTGCTTTCTACTGGCAGCATTAACAAAACATGAAAATCATGGGGAATAAGGATGGCCACCCATTCAGGCAAGCATCAGTAAAGTATGCACAAATAGTGATTAAGAAGACCATTCAGGGAAGAGGTGGTACATGGCAATCACAGAGAGGCTAGGTACAACCAAGACCTCAAACACCAAACATCCATTTTTTGAATATTTTAGAAAGGATGTTATACCACAATCAAACACCAAAGCTGCTGGCATCCAAGAGATGCAGAGACAGGATTCTTACCACCTTTATTATGTGGGCGACCGGCTCCACATCTGTGGTAAAATATCAGAGAGGGGGCTAAAAAATGAAGACTAACAAAAGTTCCGATAACTAAGTACAAACAACTTACAAGGAGTCTCAGAGGGCCAGCCACCGAGGAGCCCAAACTAGAAAAACACCTGTTTCTTCTCCTGTATCCACTGAGCAGCAGCATCCAACCAGAGGATAAAACCAGAAAACAGAAAATCTTCCCACTTGTTTCTCCTTCTCCCCAACCTATCGTCACATTCCTTTTGCACCTCCCAACCCCCAAGACTTTCAATCGAAGCCGTCTGCTGAAGTTCAGGCCCTCACTGCTGCTTACCTATGCTGCCATTATACTGTTTTGATGGACTTAGACTTATACTCTCAAAATACAGGATTACGCCAAAAACTAACAAGAAAATGACTTTACTTATTTACAGCAAATTATTCTCTGTTCTTTTACAGGGGACAGGCAGTCAGTTCACCTCAGAAGTTTTCAATATGCACTTGCGAGCCCCTTGGGACAGTCCAACCCTCCTCTAACCATAATAGCTACTGCTATTGAGCTAAATAGGATTTCCCTTGAACAAAGTGTTCCATGGCTTAAAAAAAGAAATTCAAACAATGGCCACCTTCCAATATACAGATGGCTTTTCAGATACACAATAATTTTAATCTTTTTCAAATACATTACATGACTTTTATTACTGAATTTAGCAAAAAGTTTAATCATAACTTGTTTTTGGTTTTTGCTCTTCTGATGGGACTGTAAGCTGAAAGACAAAATACGTATGATTTATTTTTGTATGGCCAATGACACAAAGTAAGCTCACCAAATAAATTAATGCAACACAGCATTATAAGTGACCTTAACAATATTGGGTCAAAGAAAAATGAACCCACACCATTTTTATTAAGGCACAAAATATAACATATATTTTAGAGCTCTACCAAGAGTTACAACTGCTTGGCACTCATATTCCTAACTTATCGAGAAGCATTATTTTGTCATAAAATCATACTTCATAATATTTAATAATATATAAATACATAAATTCCCATACTTACAAAAACATTTAAAAAATAGAGGGTAACTTTGTATTCTATTTCCTAAGAGTTCTAAATTATAAGGAAGTCATTTCACTTTTATAAATAAAAACCTTGAAGGAAAAAAAAGCACCTTACAACATTAAGTTTTTCAGAAAATCCTTATTCTCTACTCAAAGTGCTCAATTATAGAAGCTTAGAACCATGAAAAAGTAAACAGAATCAGAAGAACTCTGAAAACTGATAAAAATATTAAGCTATTTTGAAAAAAAATGTATTTTGAAAATATAAGGAATATAGTAGGCATCCATTTTTTAAAAATTATAATTTACTTAACCAGCAAAATGAACACTATAAACTTTGAAGAATAGAGCCAGAAATCCTATAGGCTCATAAATGGAATCATTCTTAAACATAAAATTCATTTAAAAAATGAAATGAAGGAGTGATGCCTTGGTAGCCTTGAAGTTACTCAAAACACTTTTTTTTAATGAAAGAAAAAAATTCAATGTGGATTACATATTTATTACAATATATCGGTCACTCAGCTACATTAAGGGTGGAGGGGTATTTTGGAGGGCTCAAGAAACAATTTATTAAATTTAAAAGACCAGCCAAATCTGAAAAACTAATGGTTTTGAAAACTACCAATGGGTCATGAAATTAATTACAAAGCTATGTCTTTTAGACTTACACATTGCAGTTGTTTTTGTTGTTGTTCTTGTTTTTTCCCACAACAAACCTGTTCCTCGACTAGAGAAAACTGGTGCTCATAAATTAAAGAGAATTGTAGAAATCCTGAAATGGAGTTAAATCCAAAGCCAGATCTGCCCAACCCACTAAACAAGGTCTTGGAGTAAGTGCAATAATACTGCCTAACGATTTACAGCACTATTAACCCGTACTTATCAGAAAGCAGGAAGCCTTATTTACCAACTGTATATTTTCTCAAATAGCTTTTTTTGAGAGTTCAGAGGTCTTTATACACTAATGAGTTTCAGAGAAAATTGACACAAAGAATTTCACATCAAATATGCAGTCAGCTCTTTTATTACAAAATGAGACCATAAGGAAGGTCTTTATTGGCTGATCTAGAAAAGAAGTATCTTCCTTTGAAATAAATTTAAAAAAAAAAAAAACAGATTAATGCAAATTTCTGTACTAGGCATGGCAAATGTAAACCACAGTCCTTGCCCTGACAGAGTTTAAAATTAAATACAGTTTTGAAAGTTATTTACTCTTCCATTCACCACAAAAACAAAACATTTTTATTGAAAGACTACTAGTAAATATTAAAATACCAATATTGCTAAGAAGCCCTCAAGTATTACCATATGTACATAAAACAATCTAAGTAAGTCCATATGTTGGTGTGCATACATACACACACACAGGGGTGTGTGTATTTGAATTCTCATACTTACATAGGGCACATGAGTACCTCACAACATGCCAAGCTTGGTGGCCAAACATCCTTGTACTACAATTCTATGCACAGGCTAATTCTTTAAAAATATCATTCCTTTGTATAAATGAAAATCTTAGGTTTCACCATTTTCTTCATACACACATACAAGTATAGCAAAATTATGGAAACATGGCCAAGAAAGATACTTAAAAATTGTGATTATATGTTGCTAGGAAAGAAAGGAGATGTGAAATATTGGGGGGTTTTTTAGGGTTGGTTTGTTTTTTAAAGTGGGGAGTAATGCAACCTAAATAATCGATGGGTAATGTAAAATAAAATAAATGGTTGGCTACATCAGAAAGGAAAAAGTAGGACAGTAATTGGATATGTGCCAAAGAGTCAAAGAAGAACATTCTTATGGATAGCAGAGACTGAGACATTTAGAGTATGTAGGGATGGGGGCGGGAGGAGAGGTCAGCAGCACAGGAGAAAAGAGCAATAACCACCCTGGGCAGGGAAATGGACCTTTCTTTCCTCTGGAGGGATGGGAGAAACAGGAGGCACCAGCAGCCAGACAAATTGGGCATTTGAGAACAGAAAGTGAAGCCTGAAGCAAAATCCCTTGACAAGGAGTGGGAGTGCTTGGTGGCCTTCTAGAGAAGTAACAATTCAGGATAGCTGCTGTAAAAACAGGAAACAAGTCAACAAATGAAAAGACCCGCTACAAGCAATAAGGGCTGAGCTGAGGCTTGAGGTTCTAAATTGCACATTTACAGATTTAAATCAAAATACTTGAAGAGACTCAATAGGCCTCAATGAAGCTTTTCTTTTCTTTTTTGAAACAATTTCCTCTCCTGCAATAAGGAAAGAAACTGCTTCACAAAATGCTATGGAAACTCTTTTGGAAACTAAAGGATTCAGGCAGACATATATGTGGAAAATGAGCACAGAGATAGAGTTACACATATTTATACTGTGGATATGTGATGTGTGTGTACACTTATGAAAAGCTGTAATGGTTGAATTTCTGATCCAAAGGCTTTTAGCACTTTAAATGTATCTATAAATTAAAATAAGGATGGTTGGCCACTAAAGAAAAACTAACGCTGAAAGGACACATTGTTTATCTCATTTCTGGAATTAAATTCTTTAAGTAAAATATCTCTAAATTAAAGTCCATCAGCTTAGGAATTTATATTATCCAACTCTATTTCCCAAGTGAGCAAAATATAGATAAAATATAGCAGATAACAAATGAAAGGAAGGCAGAAATCACCTGATATTCTCATCCACTGTATAAAGTTCAACTAATTTGATCTTCCTAGTACAGAAAAATACTAGAATGTAAATGGTCAGTTCTAAATTTTTTAAAGTTCAATTTCATCTGAACCACAATTCCCCCCCTAATCTCGATACAATTTAAAACGCATTTCTGTCATCCGGTTGGTTTATGCTAAAACAATAACACCTTGGCAGTTAGACATTACTACCATAATGCTTTCCTAACAAAAGTCTAAAGCAACTAAAAAATTGGGAGACCAAAACGCAAATTATGAAAACACTGATGACAACAATGACAGTAGCAACTAACTTTTTTTTTGAAGATTTCTTTTTTTTATTTTAGGGGGAGGGGAGTAGGTGAGGAGAGGGACAGAGGGAGATAATCTCAGCAGACTCCCTGAGAAGCAGCTAAAATTTTTATGCACTTACTGTATATGCAATGCTCTACATTCTTTATTTTTTTTTAAAGATTTTATTTATTTATTTGATAGAGAGAGATCACAAGTAGATGGAGAGGCAGGTAGAGAGAGAGAGAGAGAGAGATGGAAGCAGGCTCCCTGCTGAGCAGAGAGCCCGATGCAGGACTCGATCCCAGGACCCCGAGATCATGACCTGAGCCGAAAGCAGCAGCTTAACCCACTGAGCCACCCAGACGCCCTCTACATACCTTATACACAGTACTGATATTGTTCTCACACCAACACTACAGAGTAGGTACTATTATTATTGTTCCCATTTTATAGATGAGAAAAAAGAGGTACACAGTTGGATCAAAAGAATACCATATTTACCTGGTGAAATTATTAAAATCATAGACTTAGAAGTTACCAACACACAAACAGAATAAGAAAAAGAAAATACTCATCACTGGGTCATAAAACCAAAGTCTCAAAGTCTTTGATATTCTGGCTACACTACATTCTTAAAGCTTGAGGGAGAACAAGAACAGACAAGTCATTTCCCTCATGAGTTAATAACAACAGGTTCCCCAAAGAGGGATAGTATTAAGTTATCATAGACTTATATGTACCACAAATACAAATGTTCTTTAATTCTCCAAACTGCATTTACCTGAATTGCTAACAGCAGAAACATGTCTATTCAAAGATCACAGCAGAAAACGTTCTAATTATGCTTCATCATAAGATTGGCCAACTACTAGGGATCTGATTAAGTGATCTACAATTAGTCTCTGAATTTTTGGTCTTAGGAAATCATGATATGCACAGACTTTTCATTGTTACTAATGCTGTCACCTTACTCTAACTAGTCAAATATGAGCAACTGCTACAATCAACTTTATATACAAATTCTAGCCTAAATGCAATCTATTTAGGATTATCTAAAACATGGCTTTGCATTATCAGCATAATTCACATTCACTGTCTAAACTGACTTAAAAAAACAAAAAAACAACTCAGGTATATTTAAAGACACTGTAAATTACCTTCAGTTTAAATGAATAATAAGTAATCACTGCTAGGGACTCAAGATAATAGAGGCAGAATGGATGGTGGGTTTCCACCACCCCGGGGAAACCCGGCAACAGGGAGAGATGATGTGCTCATACTGACTCACACACAAGCACTAGCATTTCTCAGCGTGCCATTTCTTACCATGGCATGACAATGGCCAGTAAAAGCTGGTGAGTGGTAACAGCTAAGGTGACAGAATCACCAGGTCTAGGCTCAAATCCAGATTCCACTTTCAACGATGAGACCTTGGCAAATTCCAAGTTCTTTAGCCCATAAAAGCCTGAGCTCCTTCATGTGTAAAACTAGGGTGATGATAACATCTACCCCAAAAGGCAAACTATAAGAAGTTAATGCATGTAAAAGCACTTATTAGACTATGTGGGAGATAGGAAGTCCTTGTTCAATGTCTGCTATGACCTCATCATCAATACTACCAAAACCACGTTTTTGGGTGGTGGGGTGGCGGGTGCGTGACAATAAAGGAATAGAGTTGACACTTCCTGCCACTAGACTGCTTCAATAAATATTACTAATATTCCTCAGAAATTTCCAACCCTGACATTTGTACATCCCATTCCACTGATAGCTTCTAATTGCTCCTAAAAGAAACAAATATTCTAAAATATTTATATCTTAATTTCTTCAAGAATAAAATACGTTAAAGGCATTTGCCTCTTGTTAGTTTTCCCATTAACAAATACATCCTGGTTACTTACTATTCTTCTATACTTGATATACATTCTTTTAATTTCTAGACTAGATATTTACAAATGCCTGTTAAACAATCTCTAGATGTCATAGTTTCCTACATTATAACCTAAGAATCATCCTAGATCAGATCAGATCACCTATCCCTGACCCCCCCCAATTCCTTCAGTTAGCCTCAGTCCAAGCTTTACTACTTCAATTGTCTCCTCACTAATCTCCCTGCCCAGCCACTCAATCTAATCCACCTCTGTATTTTCAGAGAGACTCAGGTATCATCTTTGAGGGGAAGGATGGGGAGGCATTTGGTCATATCATTTTGCTGCTTAAAAACTGGCCACATGGCTACAGATTAAAACAGATGTAAGAAAAACACCAACCAATAAATAAACTATAAAAAAAAGAAAAAAAAAAGATTTTTTGAGACAAAGAGATTTTTGAATGTTATCATAATATTAAAGAATAATTTTTTTTAGGTTTGATGATAGTATTGTGGTTAGGTTTTTTTTTTTTAAGTCTTTATCTTTTAAAGATAAAGATACATACCAAAATTGATATGGATGAATTGTTATGTCAGGATTTACTTATAAATAATCCAGCTGGAGGTGGGAGAGGGGGAGTAAGAGATGAAGCATAATTGGCCATCAGTTAACAATGTTGGATGATACATACATGGGGGTCCGTTATACTGCTGTCTTTAATATTGTGAACATTTACAATTTTCCATAATAAAATGTTATTTAGAAGGGAAAAAACTCATTTCCAATTGCCTAAAGAATCACAACTGGTTATTTTTAACAACACATTTACAAGCAAATTATGACTGTGGCCTGACTCTTCTCAATTTGTTATCTTGATGCCCACCCACATGTCAGTGGTCCTAAACTTGCCACAGCATTCAGAACATCAGATCAGGCCTTTTCCCTCTCTGTGTTCCCATATTTACTCTTCCTTCTGCCAAGAAAGTCTCTCTAGACCACCAGATATACTTTTGAAACCTAGTTAAAAGGGCCACTTCTCTAAGACTCTCCCCATTCCCTTCAGGGCTTCCCTTGCACTTCTTCAGCCCTTAGTACCTATCCATTTTCTCAGTTCCTCTGGTTGGTTATTTTTTGTTGTTGTTGTTGTTTTCCTTTTATTCTATTTCTACCTCCTTCAAGAGATTGTAATTACAGCCTCCCTAAAGGGGAGAAGCTGTATTTCATTTATTCCAATAAATACTCCCTATAATATGCATGGAAAGTAGTAATTATTTATTTAATAGTGCTTTGAAAAATGGAAAGTCAACAGAACAACAGCCAATCATGGCAAACATTAGTAAAATAGTATGTGCAATAAACCTGTTTATATGTCCTTAATATATTTACCTGCTATATGTTTATCACATTCTTAAGAAAATTATTTTAATTGTTTCAAAAAATATGTTACACATCTTGAAAGAAATATCAGTATTATTTATAGAACAAAATAAGCCCAAAGAGATGTGCACAGCTTATTTTCCTATTTCTGAAAAGGTTACAAACTAAAATATGACACTTATGCTATCATTAAATCTCACTTGATGTGGTTATGGGAACATGTATTTTGTTCTGTTGGAAAGACCACACTGTTTCTTATTTCACAATGATAAAAATGTCAAAATATCCGTAATATTAAATAATATCTCTGAACCACAAGTGAGAGATATATAGCTATAGATGGGAACTTAGCAGCAAATGATGGTAAATTTTTACTTTATGGCAGGTAATAGTTGAAATGTTCTATATTTCTAAATTACAAAAAATAAGTTAATGCAATATTAAGGTAAGACTGACCTAGCTGTTACTAATACTTTTGTGAAACTTTAAGAAATTATTTAGTTATTGCAGTATACACTGTACAAAGAGAAAGAAAACACCTACTAGTATAAAACTTCATTTGCTTCATGTCTTTCATATCTCACAGTCTCACACATTAACCTGTAAAAACAAAACAAAACAGAGACATGAGTTCAACATATGTCATAAGAAAACATTCTATTAGGTTAAAAAGATGAAAGAGCCTTGTAGCCTAGAAAGTTAAGATTACTTTATATGGATTGCCACAATCATTTATTAGCCTCAAGATAAATATTTTTGGTACCCACATTAACAAAATATAATAAAATAAAACTGATATAGAGATGCTAGAAAAAAACCATTTCTTTAGATGTCAATTCTGCCATGTTTATTTTATAAGGAACAAAATAGTATGTGTTTTACACTTTGTAAATGACATGCGGACAAATTAATGTTCTCCGAAGTAAGCAGAAAATGAGAAAAGAACCTAAAAATTAAAAGGGAGAACCTATTAATTTAAAAAATGGTAACGTCATTCATGTTAATGCTACTTACCAGTATGTAATTTCAGACAAAAGTAGGCTTTTATTAACTCAGTATATTTATGACTAATGACTAAATGGAGGTTTTACAACTTAAAGACTCGTTATTTTGGCTGATTCATCCCTCGGGAAAAAATTATGGAAAACATGCATAAATGTTTAAATATTCAAAACTGCCTCAAGAACAGCATCTTCAAGAAGCATCCTATTATATTAAGCCCAAGTAATATTTCCATAAAACACAGAAATGCAAAAAAGAAAATAACTATTCCTTCTTTTGAAGGAACTAGCAAATAAAAAAATTGGCTATACCAGTAATTATTTCAACAGCACCTTCATTTTGGTCACTGAGGTTAGTGGTCTTCCAATTTGTGAAACTGATCAACCCACATCCATTTTTCCTGTTTGCTAAATCCAATTAACATCACACTCTTGATTTTTCACTTGAAAACCACAACTCTCTTAGATATTCTTTTTCCTTGTTCTTCCTACTACCACTCTATTTCAGAGGTCCTCTCAATCCCTTATATGAAACATTCCAACTCAATGTCACTAACTCCAAGGGGCAGCATCAAACCTTGAAAACACATCATTAACACAGAGACTGAATCACACCAATTCATAAGGAAAGGTAAGAGTTGTTGGGTGAGCCTGGTGTTGGGTATTAAGGAGGGTACATATTGCATGGAGCACTGGGTATGATGAATAAACAATGCATCTTGGAACTTTGAAAAAATAAAATAAAGTTTAAATTAAAAAAAAAAAAAAAGAAAGAAAGAGTCACAATTAATGGTCTAAAAATACTTGGTCTTAAATTACATAGTATTGTTTCCCATTAGAATGAACGAAGGATCCTTGCCCCAACCTCTTCACTGAATCTCATTCCTTCTACAGGAGACCCCACATTCCTTCAGGTTTACCTCCTTCCCCACATCACCATCTATTTCTACCTCTCTCCTAAGTCACTTCCTTTACTAAATTAACACGTCTTAGCATCAACTGTTGTGTGGGGCAGGGGGACACCTCTTTTGACCACATATCTTCATCCAACTATTATTCACATTTTGCTTTTCCCGTGACAGGTACTCCTTTGACTGCATATATATTATTCTCTCTCCATTTCCTCACCCTCTTAGCACCTCTCCATCATTTGCTCCCTGAAACTCCAAAGAAAGGCTCTAAACGTTATTAGCATCCTCTATGTTATCTAAATCCTTTCTGTCCTTATCTTAATTCCACTTCTCAGCAGTATTTGCTGACTCCGTTTTTCCTTACATCATCATCTCAAGGCTTCCTGTGTTCAGTCTTCTGGTTTTCTTCTTAACTTCTTAGTCATTTTTCCTGTCTCCTTTGGATTCTCCCCCATTCCATTCCTCTACCTATCTTCTAAATGTTATCAGTTCCTGTCAACCTCTTCTCCTCTGCACCATGTAATCTCATCCAGTTTGTGATTTTAAATTTAACCTATAAAGGGATGACTTTCCAAACAATGCCCCACACCTAGTCTCTAACCATGATATAAATTCATCTAAAGGCTACTCAACGTAGCCATTGGCTGTGTAACAGAGGTTTTATGTACAAAATGTCCAAAACAGATCTTAAATTTCCTTCCCAAGAATTTGCTTTCCTACAATCAGTAGTACCCAATTGTTTAGGCCAAAAATCTTGAGAGTCATTACCCTTGACTCCTCCCTTTTCTTCATATCCCATCTCTCTGCCAACACCTGTTTCCAAAATATCCTCTCAAATTGATCAAGTCTACAAATGTAGACAATAGCTTCTACGTTTGTATACCTATTGTCCATTCTCCACATGACTTCTAGAGAAATCTTTCTAAACATTAAGTCAGATCACCTTGTACTTCTGCTCTTGATTTCCGCTACCTACAGAATAAATCCAAACTCCTTATCCTTGGTGCCTTCATGCACAAAGCCTATTCCCATGGCAGAGTATGTGGGGCATCACTACACTGTGGAGATTTCTGCATAGCTGCCCTGACTCAAATGTTACCTCCTTTGACTACAAAGTCAGAGCACTCCAGCACCTGTTCTTACGTGTATGGTAAGTGCTGGAAGGCTTATTTGTACAAACACACCCTAAATGCTCCCACTAATCACGATCCTGGGACTACAGATATTCTGTCCTCCCTCTATATTCCCACCAAGCAGAATGTAGAGAAGAAAACGTTCAGCATTCAAGGTCAGGGCGCTGGGGGATGAAGCATCTCCTTTGTAACAAAGAGTGTCTGGATGGCAGGCCTTGAGTTCTTTGGAATACTGGCCATGCAGGAAGGGGATGGGCTCAGAGAGTTGCTAAGCTGGTTGCTATAGAATACAAGGGTGCTGCATGTAGATCTCTGCAACAGATACTTTGTGTCTAGGCTGACACTTCAGGACTCCCTGTAATAAGTTCCCCCAATAAACCTATCTCACTGGCTGTCTCCAGGTCATTTCTTTGGCCTCACAGGACAATCATCCACCAATGGCTTAGAGTCTGTTGGAAGTATGGACTACACAAGTGGTGAGCCAGCCAGGAAGCCGGGGTCGGGGGGCCGGGGGGTACACATGAGCACCAACATGTGGGAAATGGAACAGGGAAATTTGCAAGGGAAATCCGAGGTTGGCCATCCACATATATGTGGAGCACTATAGCCACTATCCTTGATTGGGTAAGCCTACCACATGAGTACAGGAATACCCCTGAAAATACCAAAGGGTCTAAAGGAAATTTTGACCAAGATAAATGTGACTAAGAAAAGGATCAATGTTCAGCTGCCATAGTTGGATGACCCCTCCCATCTGTGTGACAGCCTTGAAGAAAGTAAGGAGAAACTGCCTTTAGAGAGGATTTCTAGATTAACATAAATGACACTGCAGAGAACTTGATAATTGGCTTGAGGAAACAAGATGTTAAAATTAATAACTCTGGCACACAGAATGACCTAACTGAAGGGTGGTAACCTGCCCTGGCAAAGGAGTTCTTATGGCTATTGTGGAAGCCAACTAAGAGTTCTACTGAGGAAGAGACTAATGGGACGGAGTCCATAAAAATTCCCATTCTCTTGGCTCAGCCTCTTGTTACTAGCCAAAATGAAAGCAGAGCATCCATGCCCATAGTGTGGAACCCTGGAACCTGCCCATGCCTAACCACCAGCACAGACCACAAACTGGTATATACGTGCCAAACTGGTAGAATTGGAAGATAAATTCAGACACAAATGAAGGGAATCCATGGTGCTATGGTTGCTCAGTATATGGAACACGGGCACGGAAGGCAGTTTGCTTTTGGTCGGGAATGTCCAAGATGGCATTCATTACAACACACCCTGCTTTAAGGTGGTATCCCCAAGGCATCCTCAGTGAAGGCTACATTACTCTTTACTCTCATGGGTGGTATGGCACTGTAAATTAGCTTGGCCTAACGGGGGCAGGTGTGCTGACCTCCCTTTATGAAGGGAGACTATAGAAGAGCTCCAGCACATCCTACGAGAGCTGTCTATGATGAACATCACAGAGGTCTCGATAAGGAACTGTTTGCCATAAATATTAAAAATATGGTGGCACAGTCTGCCCCCAATCATTGGTAGGGGGCACTCATGTGCATCTTGACCCACTAATGGGGTAGCAAGCCTGTATCATGGGCTGAGCGGGCTACCACAGATCTGAGGGAAACAGAAAAGGTCAGAAAAAGAGGTATCAGAAAGGCAGGAATGAAGGAAAGGGACTCACAACAGAAGGAAACAAAGAAAAGGGCTATGCATGTTACCTGTTGCCAGATGTAGTAAGAGGTAGGGCAGCACAGACCTCCACCACCTACCCCACTCCACCCCCCCGGCCTCCCGCCTTGAGAAAGCAGACAAATAATCCAAAGCAGTCCTTGTTGGGCTCTGGCAGAAATTAAAAACCTGAATAGCAATTTACAAAAGGCACCCTCAGAGGGAGGATGATGGGTGCTTTCTCTATGAACGAGGGAAGAAGCAAAGGACATGGACTGCTGATTCAAGCTGCTGTCACCTGGGTGTCTGGGGACTAGAGCCACATGTCTGTCACATGTAGAACTTACCATATATTGGTCTAATAGAAACAGAGTGTTTTGGCTCTGGTTGAAACTGGTGCCAAATTTACTGTCCTTTATGGAAATAACTACTTTCAAAGGTCCATCTCTGCCATCGATGATGACGGGGGGTGGTATCGTCTAAATGAAGCAGACTACAGCAAGTGCAGACAGGACAGCTCTCCCCAAAGCCCCATTCAGTCAATATAACCCCAATGCCCAAATATATTCTAGGAATGGATGTCCTCTCAGGACTAACATTACAGACTACTGTAGGGGAATTCAAATTGAGGGTGCACTTGGTCAAACAAATAAGAAGAGATACAAAATGGACAGCTATAATAAATACTACTTGTCCCACAGAGGATGATGGCAATTAAACCATATCACCTCCCAGGAAGCCATGAAGTAATCACAGGCATGATTAAGGAACTAGCCAATGTGAGCATTATATGATCAACTCATGGTCTATATAACAGTCTCATCTGGCATGTGAAGAAACCAAATGGAATGTGGAGAATGACTGTGGATTACAGAGAACTAAATAAGGCAGTACCCCCTCTTCATGCAATTGTGCCCAACATCATGTCACTTGTTGACTTGAATTGGGCAAGTTCTAGGTACATATTATTATGTGTTAGACCTGGTTAGCACCTTTCTCAGTATTCCCATAGCCCCAGAAAGCCAAGTGCAATCCGCTTTGACCTGGTAAGAACAGACATTCCTCATCCTACCACGGGGTATTTATAGAGCCCCAAGACTTGCCATAGCTTGGCGGCCAGTGACCTAAGTCACTAGGCAATTCCAGAGGCAGTTGGTCTGTCTGTTTCATGACACTGATGATCTAATGTTAACTTCTCAGTCTTTTTCTACTTTGCAGTCCGCTGCACCAGAATTGCTTTCTCACCTAACAAGTCAAGGATGAGCAGTCAACAAAAACAAAATACAAGGCCCTGGCTCACTGGATAAGACAAAAGATGTTTCTGTAGCAAGTGTTGATAAAATACAGGTACACTCATGCCCCACCATCCCAAAGCAGTTACAAACTTTCATAGATCTCTTAGGGTATCGGCTTCAGTTTACCCCTTGCCTGGCTCACCTGCTTCTGCCCCTTCATAGACTGGTTTAAAAAGGAGCTAAATGGGACTAGTCTTCAAAGACAAGGCAAGCATTTAAACAAGCCAAAATGGCTATTAAATAAATACATGGAAGCCTTAAGTATTCTCGTACAGGGACAGCCATATGAATTGGATGCAGCCAGTTACCCAGAAGGGTCTGAATGGAGCTTGTGGCAACAGCAAGGGCAAAAACGTGTGCTATCAGTTTTCTGTTCACATTTATAAAAAGGAGCTGAGACCCAATACAGCATTTTAGAATAATAGCTCTGTGCTATTTACCATGCCTCACGGTAAGTAGGAAACATAACTAAAGGGATCCCAGTAACTGTTCACATCCAATATCTTATAGCAGGATTGCTGAAGAGTACATTGCAAAAGGCCAAATCAGGCAGCACCCAGGCCCGAACTAGCTGAATGGCATGCCTACCTTCAACAATGTAGTACCTTGACACACAGCCCCCTTTGTGTGGAGCTGTACTCCATTCTTGGCCCTGTAACTTATGTCACAGCCATTAACTGACACAGCAGAGCCACCATGACTGCCATCATTTTGTGCTGGATGGGGACAGACCCATTCCTAAGCATGCCTGGTCACTGATGGCTCAGCAAGGGTCAAACCCTGCACCTGGATGGCCATTGCCATCCAACCCTCAACTGAAAGAATCTTCAAAGACTCTAGCACTAGACATAGTAGTCAGTGGGCCAAACTGTGAGCAGCATTGGTGGTGCTGCTCCACGAGCTGACCCCCTCTGTTATATACACAGAGAACTGACCATGTGGCTTCTCCATGAAAGGCACAAGACTAGAAGGTAATGGAGCACCCACTCTGGGGCAACATGTAGAAGGACATTCTCCAGCAATTATGAGGTATGAACATCACTACTGGCCATGTAGATGCACACACAGTATGCACCCCACCTGATAACTAACAAGCTGATTAGCTGGCCCAAGGCTACCTCCTAGAAGAGATGCCAACAGAAGATGTTACCACCTGGCTACACAAGAAGACAGAACATCAAGGACAACAGACCTTGTGGGCCATTGCTAAGAACTGGAGCTAACTGTGGTGTTACAAGACATTGTAACCCTCTGCTAACAATGCTCAACCTGTCTTCAGAAACAACCATGACCTCTGCCAAGAGACACTAGACAAATAGCAAGGGGTGGCACCCCATTCGGAGATGGCAGACTGACTACACTGGTCCACTACCCTTTCTCTGATGGCTGCTGTTATACTTTGATGTGTACTGACACTTAATTAGGACTCCTACAAGCCTACCCCAGTAAGCATGCTAACCAAAAGGCTAACATCCGCAGTCTAGAACAGCTGTGTGCTGCCTATGGGGTATCACTGATATCGACAGCAACCAAGGCTCCCAGTTTACACAACATGAAGTGCAAGAGTGGGCCAATACTCAACATATCCACTGGCATTTCCATCTACCACACAATCCCACGGCACCTGGACTGAAAGAACGTGTGAACTGGCTGTTGAAACAACAATTGCAACAAGAAACGCATTCACTGGCCCTCTGGACAAGCTACCTGTCAAGAACTATATGGGCATTAAATTAACATGTACATTCTAATCAGTCCAGTGCCTACACTCTACTCACTCAAGGACCTGATGTCAGTCTTAGAATACAAGTAGACAGCATGCTGGAAGGATGTTCTCTGCTGCAAGGAGAGGCACGAGATAACCTTCTATTGTCCCTGCTGCAAGATCCACCCACAGGGGAACATATAATTAAATGGCCCTGGAAGTGATAAAGAAGTCCACAGTGGTTCAGGTTTTTGGCCCAGTGGGGAATAGGACAAAAACAGGACCTATAACGATCATCCCAATTCTTCATCCCACTCCACCAAAGACAATGAAGGTACACAAGCCCAGGCTTCTCATAAAAAAATAATACTACTGGGGCACATGGGTGGCTCCGTCGGTTAAGCACCCAACTCTTGATTTTGGCTCAGGTCATGATCTCAGGGTTCTGAGACTTGAGCGCCATGCTGGGCTCTATGCTGGGTGCAAAGCCTACTTAGCAGTCTTCCCCCCCACCTCTAAAAAAAAAAAGACACTATCATAATCACCTTATGGAAATTATTATACCCCCACCATCCTTTTCAGATCTGCCCCACTGTGTAACAGAGGGAAGGCCTACAATTGGGTACTATAAACCTGGAGCCAAACCACAATTATGGGTGGTGTCATCCCAAAACAACACTGCCTACTGCTTTCTAGTAAGCAATCATGACCTGCCTCTTCTGGTGGCTACTGAACAGCTTACATTTTGCCTTTAGACTCTGCATGGGGGACCTATTTGCCAGTTGGGTCCTGACCATAGCTTCTATACAGAATAAAACCAACTGTTGGGTATATAGTGAACTCTCCCTTCCCTCTCAGCAACTGCAGGCTTCCTCTGGCAAAATGTTTCTAGAATTTCTTTTCTTTTCTTTTTTTTTAGGATTTATTTATTTATTTGACAGACAAACATCACAAGTAGGCAGAGAGGTGGGGGGCGGGGGGAAGCAGGCTCCCTGCTAAGCAGAGAGCCCATTGTGGGGCTCGATCCCAGGACCCAGGAATCATGACCTGAGCCGAAGGCAGAGGCTTAACCCATTGAGCCACCCAGGTGCCCCTGTTTCTAGAATTTCTTAGCCATTTGTGTTCTCCTATTATTTGGATACTGTGGCTTGTACTGTTGTTGTAGGATTTAGTTGCAATGTACTTCGGCATACTTGGTCCCACAGACACTGTGAAAGAAGAGAAAATTTAAAAATGTATAGGCCATGGGCACCTGGGTGACTCAGTCATTTGAGCATCTGACTCTTCTTTTCATCTCAGGTCATGATCTCAGGGTCATGAAACCTGCTTAAGATTCTGTCTCTCCCTCTCTCTCTGTCATTCCCTGCCACCACCTCTCGACAACAACAAAAACAACAAAAAGTATGGACCAACCAGTGTAGGACAGGTGGAGTATATGGTACATGGTAGAAAGTTAGTTTGTACAAGCACACTCCAAATGTTCCTGTGAATCACCATCTTGAGAATACAGAGATCTCACCCTCCCTTTATAATCCAATCAAGCAGAGTATGTACAAGAGCATGTTGCTCAGCATTCAAGGTAGGAGCTCTAGGGGTGGCCAACCCAGAGGGACTGGATGGTGGGCCCTGAGCTCCTTGGAATGCTGGCCATGGAAGGAGGGGAAGGGCTATAGACAGCTGCTAGACTAAGTTGCTACACTATAAAAACTTATCGCCTGTGGGTCCCAGAAGCAGGTGTTTTGTCCAGTCTGCTTTTCTTGGATTCCGTGTACATAAGTTCCCTCCATGAACTTGTGTCTCAATCACTGCTTCTGGGTCTTTTCTTCAGCCTCAGCAGACTATAACCTACCCTTGGTTGAATCTCCTGAGCTATGGCTTTGCACTGTGCTGAAAACACTAACATCTGAATGAAACAACACACCCCCTTTTACTCAGCTCTTGTCTGCCCCCCAGGAACATAAGTTCCATGATGGCAGAGTCTTGGACTACTTCAGTGTATCTCCATGGCTTATGTCAGGGTCCAGCACATGGTAGGCACACAATCAATGACTGTTGGCTGAATAAATCAACCTAACCAGTACCCTCAGACAATCACAATGAAATCTCCTATAAGACAAATAAATGGGGAAAGTACTAAAACTGGTGGTCATCTTTGAACATCACTGGAGGATGATTTACAAAAAGCACACTGATATGCCCTGAATTCCTCAAGAGCATAATAAGCATAATTTGGTGGTTTCTTAATGATCTAAAACTGCTCATATAACAATAATGACACTGACATGTAATGCTAAAGAATATATATTTCAGCAGGCTCTTTTTTCCAACACTGACTAGGTCCAGAGTGTTACTTGGCTTTCTCAGATTTTTGACCTCCTCTCCTAACTATAGCATCCTCTGTCCTTTTGGCAAATATGCTGCTTTTAATCCATGTGGATTCAGGGAGTAAATGTTAGAAAAATAAAATGTTGAAAAAATATAGTTTTTAACTGAAGACCTGAAAACCTATAAACTGCACAGAATATGTGATCTTACAGCAACATGGTCATTACTGCCCATCAATTAACACTCAGAAGCGCTTTACTGCTTACACATGGGTGGGCCACAATAATGCAAAGCTATAGTTTTCAAATAAATGAAAGCCTCTGCTGTCCCTCAGAGAAGACTAATGTTCTATTACCCAACACTGAATAAACAAACTTTCAAATCTTGATTAAGTGCTGCTGTTTCTTTTCTAAAACCAGAAACCTCCATTATATGGAAGTCTTAACTATCCTCTGTTAATCCCAGGGATAACATTTTTATGTATAAAATTCAAATAATATATTATCTAAAAAATATTATCTATCAAAAAATATATTATCTAAATAAGATATTTTTCCTAGAAATGGTAGCTACTGTAAAGTAGTTTATCCAAGTCATTGTATTTATCTGTAACTCTATTTTTTGTTATTAATCATGTTGGTATCTTGATCTTATTCTAAAAAGGGAATGAAGTTAGTTTCAGCAGATATTTTCCATAAATATCAGAAACAAATGATTTTTAACATAAACAGAATAAGATAAACATCTTAAAGTTCCCTCCCTGTCAGCTCATGCCAACAAACTAAACATAGTCTTAGTCTCCATAGTATAGTCTCCAAAACAGACTTTCTAAAGTATAAATAGATTCAACTATACCACTGAATTAATCGGTTATTTCTACCCAAAAAATTTCCCTTTGAAACAGAGGAAAATTGGTGGTTCTAAAGTTGGGTTGATGGATTAATGGACTTCATCACACTACTTACTTTCATAATTTTGAAAATTTCCAAAAGAAGTATTAAAATTGTCCTTATTCTATTGCACAGAATCTGTTACCTAAATAATTTTACAACCACATATACTATAGACATACATTATACAATCAATATGTGTAAACATTATTTAAATATTATCCATGTGTGCTTTTATACACACATGGGAATGTGCCGTTTATATTTGCTTATTCCATAATTCCATTTGCACTTGCAGATTAACTACATTCAATCAAATAGTACTAAAATTTCTTCTTAGGGTAGTTGTCACCAAAAACACAAGATGAAAGACCCTTTAAATATCATTCCTACTTTAATTTGAGCCATCTTCTAAATTCCCAATGGTTTTGCCCTTTACAATAAAACTTGAATATTTAAACACTTAACCTGCAATCTACTTTAATTTAAATGATTTTCATCAAAAATTAAATTTTAGAAGTACTCAATCCTCTTGACACTTTTTTCAATTAACAACTAAATATGAAATTGACATGCCCGCAAATTAATTAGTGTTTAAAGAGTAAAGGGAAAATATACAGAAAAAGTATTCTTTCAATAATTAAAAACTGCTAGTATCAAAACTAGCTACAGTTGGAGGAAACAAACCCTTCTCTATGTCCTTGCTGGTGTTTATATATAATTCATCTTCCCAAGGTCCTTTATAGTCTGTTCCAGTTAAGACAAAATCGTTGGATTGTATTTTTTTGTTCTTTTAGTATAGCCCAGATAACCATAATTAAGCTTACTCTATCACTGTAGAATAGAATCTATAAGATTTTATACGTGCTTACCAAAAAAAGGCAGTTAACTTAATGCCATGCCAAGACCTAAAACATACTAAAATAATGAACCTAATTGTTCTTTGAATGGTTAAAAACATTCTGGTTTCCTATGTATCTAAATGCTAAAATGTAGATCTCTGTTTGCAAGGACAGCAAATAATAGTCCTTTTGGGGTATTCACCAAGTAGTGTTTATTCCTTTAGATGAGGAGGGAGGGGAGCAGGATACAGAGGAAGAGAGGATATCACTATGGCAGAAATGTCAAAAAATTACTATAAGGATGTAAAACTTATACTACCAACTACAGAGGCAAGATGAGGCAGTTTTTGTAAGTTATTTCTAAACCTACTTAACCATAATAAAGTATCATATAAAACTCCAGCATCCCATTATTAGTTATTGTAAAATGACTTACCTAAGTTGGTGCTCTCTCAAGTTTGATAAGGCTTCCATACCATGTAAATAGGAATATACTATTTCCAAATCCTGTTTGAAAAGAAAAATAGAAATTATTAGACTTTTTAAGAAAAATCAAGAGAAAAGCTAAATCACAGAAATGTCATCCATTCAACCACCTTGGGGATATAGAGTAGGGTATTAAAATATAAAATAAATTGGCTTAAACTTATGAAAATAAGTATTTTAAGAAACTTGGAAAATTATCATTTTTTTAAAAAGACATTATTTATTTTGAGCGAGAGAGTGTGTGTGTTAGCGCATGTGTAGGGTGGGGGTAGAATCTGAAGTGGGCTCCAGCCTAGAGCCCCAGGCAGGGCTCATTCCCACCATTGTTGAGACCATGACCTGAACCAAATCCAAGAGTCTGACGCTTAACTGACTGACCCACCCAGATGCCCATATCCTGTTTGTTTTGTTTTAAAATAAGAGTTCTATTGAGATATAATTCACATACTATAATTTTTATTATTTTTATTTTTTTGCTGGAGGCCACAGCAGCACTGAATCATGGCACAGAATCCAGTGAAGGCCAAGTGCATGATCCTCCCCTGCCCTCTGGGCTCTGACACCCACTGCACCCTCCTCACCCCAGAGGAAGAGCCATAGGAAGAGGGCATGGGTGGGCAATCCATAGGGGGGGGTGGGGGAAGCCAGCTGAAATTTTAATAAGGATTGCACTGAGTCAGTAGATCAACTCAGGTAATACTGCCATCTTAACAACAGTTAGTCTTACAACCCATGGCATGGGGATGTTCTACCATTTACTTAGGTCTTCCTTAATTTCTTTCAACAATGTTTTACACTTTTCAGTATACAAGTCTTATATTACTTTGGTTCAACTTAATCCTCTCTTTTTTTTCTTTTTTTAAGATGTTATTTGTCAGAGAGAGAGCAGAACAAGTAGGGGGAATGTGAGGCAGAGGGACAAGCAGGATCCCTGCTAAGAAAGGAGCCCAATGCAGGGCTTGATCCCAGGACCGTGGGGGTGATCATGACCTGAGCGGAAGCCAAATGCTTAACTGATGAGCAATCCAGGTGTCCCTTAATTCTCTTTAATTAACCAATGAGCAATCCAAGGGTCCCTTAATCCTCTTTAATTAAGAAAAAAAATTCTGTAGCCTTATGAATACCTTTCTAAACAATTCAAACTATATGTGCAATTAAATTTCAAATATTAAGGGCACAGTTAAGGGATAGTGGTAACAACTAGGTAAGAAATTCAAACCTTCTTAAGAGGATGCTAAGGAGGTTTACAGCCTAAAATATTATAATGTAGTCCTTAAAACAATATTGTGATGTGATAAGGGGAAATAAAAACCTTATTTATAGCTCTAAATTGTCCAAATTTAAAATTTATCAATTATTAGACATTTAAAGTGCCACCCTCTGGTGATCAACTTCCAAATAAACTGATGAGTCTTCCACTTTATTCATCTACAATCCTTGTTATTTCCCACAAGCCTTTTTAGTATATGTGCTGCCGAAGCGAGCACCCCACAAGCCTATTTAAAGTTATTTAAAGATTGAAACCTAAAACTAGACCCTATAAATTCAATACAAACAAGAAAGCTAAAACAAAACTTTCCCACCATCTAGTTAACAAAGTCTGCATTCCTAAAGCTAATAAACTCCTTCTTTAGAAGTAATCAGACTCCAATCATAATGTTCTATTTGCATGTAGTGAAAATCAATAAAAAGTGTCCTAATTGACTGGAGCAATCTGGGGTGACTTGTCTAAAGTGACTGCTTTCTTCTGTAGGTTAGCATGGGACCCCATGCTGCCAAATCTTTATATAGATGAAGAAAAGTTAAAAATACATATTTTGAATAAAATTTCCCCATGTTAAAAAAAAAAAAAAGTGTCCTAATTATTGAGTTGGTTTTTTTTTTTTTTTAATAGCTATAATAAGGGCCTTTCTGGACAATCCTAAAGTTCATATTCTATTTTAGATATTATAAATATGTGTGCTATTTGCCGTATTTAAATAGTATGGAAAGACTGCCCCCGCTCCCCTGTTTCTGAAGAGCTTATATTCTGAATCTAATACTAAAGTCTTACATATTTCACTGAATTACCTATCAACCTTGGGTTATAACCTGCCCAAGATCTACAACATTCTTATTTAAGCAAACAGACAACACTATTCACATTCATTTAACACTCACCAACCAAATAAATTTACAATGACCAAAAAAAAAAAAAAAAAAGGTATATTGGGAGAGCAGTAAAAGAAATAAAAAATTTTTTAAAGCTGGAGAAGGGAGAAGTCTAAAAGAAACATGATAGAAGCAAGAATTTGGAAGCTTAGGAAAGGAACAGAGGGGGAAAAACACCCTGAAAAGTCTTAAAAGACAACATGTCTTAAATAAT
This sequence comes from Mustela lutreola, assembly GCF_030435805.1. Classification (NCBI taxonomy): domain Eukaryota; kingdom Metazoa; phylum Chordata; class Mammalia; order Carnivora; family Mustelidae; genus Mustela; species Mustela lutreola. Next base: position 129,533,271 of record NC_081290.1, on the reverse strand, counting down.
CAACTGTCTTGTTCAAACAAACCCAGCAAAATCAAAGTAAAAGAGCACAGCCCTTAATGAAATGGCACTTTATTAATATGCTGTTTTTTAACACTGTAGAGTTTCATTGTTCAGGGGATACCTTCCTGAATCTGTTACGTCACATGCGTCAGTATGGATGCAAAACTGAGTATGAATGTACAACCTATATGATTATATAAAGTGTATTTAAGGACAATAACTACATTATTTATCTTAAGGCAATATGTATCATTATAACCTGAAAATTAAATAAGATTGTGGATTAGTTAAAAAACGTAGAGAACAATGATGTGTTCTCACCTCTAAGTCACTGACATCAGTAAATGGGTCAGAAAGCTGTTACAGGAGCCTGCATTATGAAACTCCGAGTGTGAAGGAAAGGGACTGCATTACCTCACCACTGCATGACCAAATCTATATGTATGTCACTGCATAAATAAGACATCTGCAGCTCACATAATCATGATGTGAATTTTCAGGGGAATACATTTAAACATGTCACTTACACAGTACACAATCAGAATCCTAGGCAACCATTTAATACACTTCAGGTATCTAAAGAGACTAAACTTCCTGAATTGAATTCAACGCTTGAAATGAATTCAATGATTATGTCCAGTTTCTTCTATTACTCCTAGAATAAGTCATCTCAAAAGAAACTTATTTTAAATGGTTTATGTCACAAGGAGCTTATAAACTCAAGGAACAGACATTCTTCTAAATGAAGCTGTTAAATGGAAGGCAATATTACCTAGCTTGAATTAGATGACTTTACAGATACATTCTATCTAAACATGAGATCTCTTAGTTGTTAACTAACAGCGGGAATGGTAAGAAGTGATGTCTAGATGGCAGCAACAAGTAAGTCTAATGTTTCACTGTGCAATATGAATACAACCATCACAGATTTGGGTAGGTAGGAAAAGCAGAAAAGCTTTGGAAAAGGCATCAGGAAATCTCTCCTCCTAACTCTGAGGAAACAGAGAACATTGGAGGTGAGCAGAAGAAATGTAAACTACAGGAATAAAGACTCTGGCTAAATTTTTCTTCAATAAAGAGCACAGTGGCCAAATATTAGGTTTAGTGATGATTAGGGATTTCAAGTAAGGTAAATAACACTGAAAGGCAAAAAGGAAGACAAGCTTTCTTATTTTCCTTTCCTAGGAGCAAAGTGGACCAAGTAATATTTTGAAATAGGCAAGATGACCTTTTGGATCTTCCTAGGCATTTTTTCCTACCCTCTCCCCATGTGTCCAGCGATCTTGTATTACCCCAAACCTCATTCTGAGGTATCAATGCCCTGGTCTAAAAATTAAAATTAAATCGAGGGTGGGGGGAGCTTGAGTCTTCCCAGTGAGCTGTCTGCATCCATTTGCATTTGCATGGTCTAAACAGATCTGTAAATGTATGCAGGCAGCACAACCAAGAGAAATGAAAAATATCAGCAGGGTAAGGGAAGAGGTATGGGGGCATGAGAGGCCAGGTGAAGCAACCCAGCTCTGTCCAGGAACCACTTCCACCCGCTTCCTTGCCCTTAGAGGTCACCCCTAACTGCTCTGCTCTTCACTTTTCACCTCTAAATTTTAACCCTCGTTTCCCCTTAAGAGTTGGTCTTTATTAAAATAATCTACAAATTGGCATGGAATTGCCTTTACTTAGCAAACATACAAAGATGCAGAAGGGTGAGGTGCTGAGGAAGATTAGCTCTCGGACCAACATGGAATCTGCAAACCCCAGTGAAAAGCAGACCTGCTTGCTGCATCACAGAGCAAGGGCTTTCTCTGAAGATAAACAAGGAAATGTAGGACCTTCAGGGAGTTATATTATTGGATTATAAGTGCCTTTTCTATGCAAACAAGAGATACTCACAGACTGAAGTTACATTTCAACAAACTTGACTGCAGAAAAACAAATGCTGGAGCATTAAATCACTTGAAGTATCCCAACCAACATTTCAGTCAAGAAACTATGATATGCAAACTGAGAATCCCCCAACTGCTCCTCCCAAGACAAATACAATTCACATGACCACAGCTATTTTAAAGGATCCTTAAAAATGGAAGTTATTTTTCCCCAAATTTTTCCAGTCTTGAAGACAAACAGGAACATGATGCTTTAACCAGGAAGCAGCATTTTTTGGGACAATAAGCTTTTCCTTCTACCCTAGGAAGGACATCCTTTTTACAAAAATAGATGCTATTTAAAAGCAGATTGGGTGACCATAAAAACACTGCAGCCCAGCAGACAAGAATACTGACAGGGCAACTGGAATGCAATTTTCCATGAAAATAAAAACAAACAAACAAACCTTTGCTCCAAACATAAACCACATATCAAAACCCAAAAGCATTCTCTAGTTCTCCACAACCTCAACCAACCCTCTTGCTGGAGTCTATAAGCACAACACAGCTCTAACAGGAAAGTCAGAAGGAAAGTTTTCTGCATCTTGGTCTCTTTCTTTAATTTCCCCTTAGAGGCTCATTCAGAATATAATCGGACTGATAGCACATTTATAGTGCGTTTAAAACCAGCTTTCAATTTCACTTGTTCACCTGAATCGGCGATTTGCCAACAACTTACAAAATATTTTAATACAATCTTTGGAGATCTGAGAAAAGAGAAGTATTCCTCTACCCTTTCCCACAATTAGTGTTGTGCACTCCTTCCTCCTTTCCTCTAGAGATTCTTTGTAAACAGGAGAGGCAGTATTTTGCACTGCACTACGAGGGAAAAAAAAAAAGATATGCATCTTGTGAAGCTATGTATTTTTTTTAAGATTTTACTTTTATGTAATCTCTACACTCAGTGTGGGGCTCAAACTCACAACCCAAAGATCAAGAGTCACAAGTTCCACAGACTGAGTCAGTCAGATGCCCTATGAAGCTATGTATTTAAACTGTAAGTAGTAAGGTGGTCAAGGGGTATAACCCTCCAGTTATAAGATAAATTTTAAAAAAGGGGGGGGAGTTGATTCTTTAAAAAGACTTTTTATCTCAATCATCAAAGAGACTAAGGCCAAGATTATGCTATAATTAGCAGGCCTATGGAGACCCCAGGGTTAAGCACCTACAGATTTAAATGTAAGAAAGAAGTAACCTGCTTAAGTGGCATCAGTACTGATGCCAATTTATTCTCCCTTGCAAAGACAAAAAGGTAATTTTCCTTGTAGGCCAAAGATCACTAACAAGGAATTACAGAGCTATGTCTTAAACATTATTAATAAGGACATTAAAAGCTAGAATATTCAAGGCTCAAACCCAAGTGCATAGCCAAATGGGGGAGAGGGCAAAAAGGCGAGAAGTCTGCAAGTTTCTCTGTGTCTACTGACACAGTGGTAAGGCTGAAAAGTTTTATTTGTAAGATTCTCCACTTTTGTACACTAAAGCATATAAAACAATTATCCTAAAAAGGATATGGAAAGAGCATAGGTTTGGGTGTCAAATGGCACAGAGTTCACATCCTCATCCCCATCACTGCCAAGATGTGTGACTTCGGGTGCCTACAGAGACTATATTTGCAAAATAAAGTAAATACTAGTACTCAGCTAGGCTGTATAGCTAACATATTTTATTTCAAAACAACACTTGGCACGCATAGACCGCTGGAAACTTGTAGCTGATTTTCTTACCTATGAGATCAGAATACAAGCACACAGTAATGCTACAAATATAAAATTAAATATGGTCCTGAAATCATATACATCATAATTTTTACAAATTAATGTACCCTTTCCATATGTATCTCTAAAAAAATAAAAATATAGTCAAATGAATTATTTATAAAACTTTTAAAGGGTCCCTTAAATTGTCTGCTTTATAAATCCCAATATTTGTATCAGGTTTGGTAGGCAGAAGATGCCTATTACCTCCAGAGCATCTACCTGCGCACTGTTTCAAGCCCGTCCCATTCAAACCTCCTGCTTCCAAACCACCCCCTCCCAGTAGGGCTTCTGAATAAAGCCCAAACACCAACAATCTCTTGCACCCTTTCCATACAAATGACCAACAATCCTTGGGTCCAGTCTCACAAAGTCCCTCTCACCCTAGTGAAAAGCATGTTTCCCAGACCCCATTTTGCAGTGTGCACTTCCTCTCTGAGCCAATAAAGATCCTACTTCCTGTGCCACTTATACGTGACCTTGCACATGTGTTCTGTGCAGCCTCTTTACTTTCAAGAGTTTGCATTTTAAAATCTCCTCAACTAGACAATAAGCACCTTGAACAAAGTCACTCTGTTCTATTTTACACCTTTTTCTAATCTGTGTTATCAACAGATTGTGAATGCACAAGATGCAAAGAAAAGAAAGGGCAACCTTCCTGCAAGGGTGGTGGTATACAGCACCTTAAAGTGAATACTCCTGAGAATCACAATGGAAAAAAGAAAAGGGAAAAAACAGGTTTTCAACCTTGGTGTTGAGAGCTGTGCAAAACTCCTACAGTCCAAGACAATTCTGTAAAGGGCCACAAGGGGGCAGTCAGGTCCAACAGTCCTTTTCCATGACTTGCAATCTCCTTCATTAGTCTCAAGTACATTTCCATTACATATATACTTAAGAGATTTGAGTGGTTAAAGCATTCCTTAAGATCATCTGAGAAAACAACAGGTCCTTTCCCTTGTGCCTCTAATGAAAAGGGGTGGCGGGGGGAGAGAAATCCATCAGCACACCCATTAAAATCACTTAATTCCAATCATCCCCAGCAGGAACAACCTTATTTTAAAGCAGCTTCCCTATCCCACATGTCCTAGCAAAGCAACAGAGCATTTAAAACAAAACAAAACAAAAAAATCAAATCATAACACTGCTGAAGTGTTTTGTGCAATCTAAGTCCTTCATATCCCAGAGTTACACCATCACACAGTTCATGGAAAAAATCCACGGTGGAGTGTATGATTTTCGGTAAAATTCTTAAGTTCTTAAACAGCAATTTCAACCTTAAGTCCTGTGAAGACTGTTTCTGAGCTTACTAATTTATACCTGAAAGGAAATAATCTCTCAGAATTGTAATTTCATTCAAATTCACATATCAAAACACAGAAAAATGATATTACTGGTCATCTTGGACACAGCTTGGATTTATTTCTCCAGCTTCAGGCTTTTCAGCATTGTATCTTTACAACACACATGCATAAGGAATTCTGGAAGTAAAAAGTACAGATTCAAGCTACTCTGTTTGACTAAAATTTCCTCAGGTGCTTTCCACCAAAGAAAGCATCCCTTATATCTTTAAAAAAGAGAGTTTTTGAACAGTTGCTAAATTTGAGACAAAAGTACTTACGAAGGTATTCTCTCCTGAATTACTGAATGACAATTACAAGATAGACATCTAGGTTCAACAAAACACACCCTTGTCCCAAGATTCCTCTACTTCAAGTTAGTGTCAGGGAGACTTAAGAGCAGTTACGTTTTAGGGGAGATGAGCTGAAGAAGATAGAAAAAAAAAGTACTTCATAAATTCTAAGAGAGAGATGAAGTCTATCCTCATTCTCAAAGAGCTTACCTCTCACTGAAGAAAATGCAAGAGTTAAAAGCTACAGCAACAGCAGACATCACAAGGCAATTTTCATGATTACTAAATGAGTGGCATTACATTGAACAACTTAGGGTGCATATTGCGCCCTATGTTCATGTTCATATCCTAAGGGAGAAAAGCCATCGAAGCAATTAAATTTCACTTGTGAAGATTAAAGTTTCTCATTAGAAAATCAACAATTTAGTTGTAACTAAAAAACTCATCTTTTGCACGAATGAGAAAAATATCAAGTGTCTAAATCAGTCCACGATTCCTGTTTTCAAGAGTCAGTATCAGTATTTCCCCTTCAGAACAATGCATTACTACCAAGTTTACAGCTTCCCAGAATTCACATCTCCTAGGCAGCAAAAACAAAACATATCTTCACTTTAAAGTCACTATCTAACTCTAATTTCTCAGAGTAAAAAATTATGTAGTGAAATTTTAATTTCACATGTACAGAATAACACACTAGAAAATTATTTCCAGTAAATTTAATGCTAACCCGGTTTTTGCTATCCATGATTAAGCTAGCAAGCAGTGAATGACTACCTTTCAATTAACATTTAAACATCTGATTAAGAGTAAAAACCAGAAGCTCAATCAGCTGGACACAGGCGTACACATGCGCACACACACACGTAAACACAGAAACATGCACATACCGCTCTAATAAAATATACCTGGACTATCATTCATTTCTATTAAAAAAAAAAAAAAAAATCAACCAAACATACTCTCTCCTCCCCAACACTCCTCTAAACAACACAGTTAGAACCTACAGCTTGGTGTTCAACTCATTTCCCAGACAGTCTGGCTCGGGTAAAAACTGTAGAAACCTTGTCGAGTTGGGGTGGGAGAGGGTAGCTGACGTACACCAACCCACTGAACACAATTTTTGCAACAAGGGGCCCTAGGGCCTACAAAAATCACCCTCAGGACACAAGCTTTAAGTAACGACCTAATTCCAGAAGCTCAACTAACGATACTTACTTTGAATCACTAACTGTACATGTGTCAATATTCCTACAGCAGTGGAGTTTAGACAGTCCTAACATAATAAAAGCAAAGCAAAACAGGTCACTGAGGACACAAGTTCTTTATTGCCTCTTAGCAGAAAGGAAGAGCTTCTGAATGGAAGCAGGTTTAAATATAGAAAACTTTACTGCTGCCATTTTTCTAGGACAAAAGACAAAAATAATTTGACATCTGTTTTTCCCATCTTGAATGTTTTACTGAGGAGTCAACCACCAATATTATACTTTTTCTCAAGCTTTTCTATTTCTCGAGAGAACAGGAGAAGCAAATGAGAACAGTCTACATATGTAATTAAAGACTTCCAACCACATTAGTCAGAAATTAACTAAACGCTAAAAAAAAATTTAGGTACTCTCAAAATTCAGATCTGTCCATAAAAGGTAAGGTGGTGGGAAGGGGGAAGTTTGACCATCTAACCAGATAAACACTTGGTGGTAGAGTGAGGGCGACAGTTACAGAAAAGCAAGTGTATTATTCAACTACAGGCAAGAATTAAAGAAACATATACACAGAATATATTTCATATTACACACATATGTATAAAATTTGAATCAAGGATTCAACTAGAAGGGACAGCAGGTCATACTTTCTGAAGCATCCTACCTTTCAATCATGTTTTGAACTCTCCGTTGAAACTAAAACCTCACGTCTTTTTCCTTATCCTACTGTAACTGTTTCACCTCACCCAAGAGGACAGGATATACCGTGCAGGAATGACAGCTTCAATCTGTGCATGTGTACATGTGGTTTACATGTGGGACTCCATGACTTCCATCAAGAAACAAACTTGGCCTTCTGAACAGCAATACTCTGACATCAACACACACACACACACACACACACACACACACACCCCTCTGAAGCTGCTGGACCATCATTACCAAGATTCTCCAAAAATCAGAAGGATGGGTAAAGAGCACTTCTATGGCAACAGTGACCATCCTGTGAAGTCAAGGATTGCAGAGAAGCCATCACAACCAGACAGGGAGGTAAGAACAAAAGGCGGGAAGATGGCTCCCAGCTCCACATTTCCTATGAAACATGTTCACAATTTAAATGGTGTGCCACTTCAGAGCCAGTGTTACAAAGGGTAAATGGGTTTCTGCATCAGCCCCAGCATCCAGAACAAGAGGATCCAGACAGGAAGAGGAAAAAGAAGCTATACAATTTCCCCTTCCTCGTAAAAGACAAATTTCAAAGAACAGTGAGATGGCTCCAAATGTAGGTCCACAGGAACATTTTTGCAAGTGAGTGGCAAGACAAAAAAAAGGACAATATGGTGAGATTCTCAATTAGCTAAGTATACACAATTTAAAGAGCTCTCCTTTATGTTACGATGATAATCATATTTTTTTTTGCTTTCTTTGAAAATAAATTGATACTAGATGATAAGAGTTCATTGTTTTGTCTAATACCATTAATAGAAGAAACTTTTTTTAATTGCCCACATTATGTTGGTAATTTAATTTTTGAATGATGGGGAGTTCAATGCTCTTAATTCAGTGAATTCCAAAAAACCTGGGACATCCACTTAGGCAATCAGACTACTGAATTGGTGGGGGGTAAATACAAAATTTTCAAAAATTATTGACCTCTTACTTCTGGCTCTTATTCTCAGACCTCTCCAAAGAAAAGCACTGCAGGTATTTTGACCTCCTCCCCAAAAAGGGATTTCAGTAAATTTTAATTAAAGAAATTTCTAACACTGGAAACTTCTGGTGGAATTCTGGGCCTTAGAACAGAATTAAAAATTGGCAGAAAACACAGCAAGATATTTTGAGCAGGGTAGGTATTCAGAGGGAGTCCTGCCAAGCAATTCTCTGTCCACCAGGCCACTGGGCTAAGAGTAGGAGTCACTTGAACCACACTGCCTGAGTTCAAAACCTGACTCTGCCACTTAGTAGCTCAGCATCCTTGAGCAAGTCAAGTCACCCAACCTCTCAGTAGCTATTTATTCACCTGTAAAATGGGGCTTATAGCAGTGACGTTTCATAAAGTGTTTAGAAGGGCCTTGGTATATAGTAGGCACTTTTTTTGAGCACCAGCTACTACTACTATTAGTCAATGTTGAATGCCAATTATGGAAATCTAAGGCACAGGGCTGCTGCAGTGGAGGAGGTACCAAAAATTCCTCCAAATTCGTCAGGCTCCAGAGACCTCCTAGCAACATACCCACAATAATACTTCAGTGTTTTGCGGTTGTCCTCTTAGATAATTTCTGGATTTAAAGGAAAATACAATGCTGGAAGACTCTTAACAGGAGACAGCTAAAGAGGTAAGTAAAGAATGGCTAGATTTGGGGCGCCTGAGTGGCTCAGTGGGTTAAAGCCTCTGCCTTCGGCCCAGAGTCCTGGGATCAAGCCCCGCATCCTGCTCTCTGCCTGCCTCTCTGTCTACTTGTGATCTTTGAGTGTCAAATAAATAAATAAAATCTTTAAAAAAAAAAAAAAAAGAATGGCTAGATTTGAAAAGTAATAAAGAATCTTGAATACACTTCATGTTCTTTGTGATACAAGTGAGACTTCTACCTAGCTCAAATTTCAACACAGGGTAGGGAGGACCCAGAACCTGTTTAGACATCATCCCTTCCCTTCATTCACAGTCCGCAGGCAATCCTCAGTCAATACTGAGTCTATGCTCTGAACAAACACTGTGCTAGATGTCATCTTGGAGGACAGAGATTGGAACAGAACAACTCTGGTCCTCAAAGAAACTTAGTCTTTAACATATATAAAACATCCTCACAACTGGCTACAATGCAAGACAGAGATTCAGTTGTAAGCCATGGATGGCAGAAGACACATTTTCTACTCCCAAATTCACAAATGCTTTCTGTCACTCTACCACTGCTAACAGCCAACAGCAGAACTTCTAAATCATATCACATATTTTCTTCTCCCATAGGCCCCTGATCCTCAAAACACGTATTAAGAGAATTAATTACACCAGAAATCTTAAATATCTAGAACCTCACTCTTTCATTTGACAAACTGTTATTGAGTACCCACTACACATAAGGAAATGTGATAGGATCCAACAGTCAGTATTAAATCCTTTCACCATTAGAGGAGTGTCATTTCCAAAGTGTAGGTTTATTGAGTTATTTATGTCTATTACAGAACAATAATAAAATATTTAGCAATGCCTTAAAAGTACAAATAAATTTACAAGCCTCTAGGGAGAAAACCCAACTTAGCAGAACCACCAGCTATGCTAAACCTGTGTTGGGCACAGCCTTCCAACTGCCCTGCACCCAGTCTGCTGTCAAAGCCAAGTGCCAACTATGATGCACAGAGGAGAAAAAAAGAAAAAGGGAAGACAAAGGACATAATTGCTTCCTCTCTAGTCACAGGTCTCTCACCATTATTCACCGTCACAGTCTAGCTATTGAACATACACATAAGCTTTGTGTGCTTTACAAAAACCTGTAAGCACATTCTTCTGCATTGTATCAGTAATAGTCATTTTGGGAGGTTGGGCTTTTGAAAATATCAAACTTTTACCCAGAACTATGTCTAGTGAGTGAATGGATTTTTTAAGCTAAAGCAGGCTCAAAAATAACATGCAATTATATGAAGAGGTAACTTCCTTGTAGGATTCACTAAGCAACTCTGAGGATAACACCACGTTACAGCCTAAAAATGTTTTCAACAACAGCAACATTTTTTTAAAAAAATTACTTAGAAATGTAACAAATTCTAAAGATAATACTTTCTTAGATATATAAGCCCTGCTTTATCTTTAATTTCACTTCATTATAGCTGATCCTCATTTTTGGTAGAAAACAGTACATCAAAATCAAATAATAGATAATTACGGAACTAAATCTACTATATTACATGACTCGTACCTATGTGCCATTTAATCCTCCTTAACTCTAAAATATGTGGCAGAATCTGTACCCCAATGTTTATAGCAGCAATGGCCATGGTCGCCAAACTGTGGAAAGAACCAAGATGCCCTTCAACGGACGAGTGGATAAGGAAGATGTGGTCCCTATACACTATGGAGTATTATGCCTCCATCAGAAAGGATGAATACCCAACTTTTGTATCAACATGGACGGGACTGGAAGAGATTATGCTGAGTGAAATAAGTCAAGCACAGAGTGTCAATTATCATATGGTTTCACTTATTTGTGGAGCATAACAAATAGCATGGAGGATATAGGGAGATGGAGAGGAGAAGGGGGTTGAGGGAAATTGAAAGGGGAGGTGAACCATGAGAGACTATGGACTCTGAAAAACAACCTGAGGGTCTTAAAGGGGCGGGGGATGGGAGTTTGGGGGAACAAGGTGGTGGGTATTAGGGAGGGCACGTAGTGCATGGAGCACTGGGTGTGGTGCAAAAACAATGAATACTGTTATGCTGAAAAGAAATAAAATAAAAAATAAAATAAATAAATAAATAGATAAAATATGTGGCAGATAACTAACCATTGTATTTTTTATTCTTTTGAAATCAATGCATTGATTTATTCATGAAGGTAAATATTAGATGTCACTGAAATGATCCACATGTAAACCTGTCCAAACCATATGCCAGTGAGGATTCTACCAAACACAAGTATGGCCCAGGAGGCCAGTTATCTTATGAGTAGAAGATTCAGTGCAAAAATGTGAAATACAGAAAAAAATCTGGTAGTAACTCCCCCTCACAACCCCACTACCACCACCAAACACTCATGCTGATCCTGCCTTTAGTATTAATACTCTCAGCAAAAATTAAGTTTTTACAAATTAAAACGTGAAAAAAAAAAAAGAGTAGCTTTTTTTATTCACCTTTGTGTGCTTTTTCTGAAAGTGGTAAGTCTTTCAAGCACAAAATAACAGCACACACCCAGATTTTTAAACTATTAACATTGTGTTCTCTGTAACATTTTCCATTCTTTCCTTAGCAATGAAAAGTTTCCCACCTCAGAAAATCTTCACTTGACCCTTCCTAAATCCTCTATAGCAATAGCTCTATTGCTTAGTCAAGACTGTGGTATGAGAGGTATGCCCCTTTTGTCCATTTTCTCAACTATCCAGTTATTGTAGAACCTTTTGGAATTTGATCTTCGCCCTTAAATTGAAAGTCCTTTCTCCAAGATCACCAATAATCTGCTTAAAACAAATTAATTTTCTCCTTTCCCCTGTGCTAAGCACTCTTGTAGGTGCTAAGGATACACTAGTATATAAAACAGACTAAATCCCCTGACCTTGTGGAAACTGTTGTCTAATGGGACAGAAAAAATGGAATAACCAAAGTATAAAAACTGTTGATAGTGAAAAGCTGTAAGAAGAAAAAAACAACAAAGGGAAGGACATTATGAGATGTCCTAAAAGGTGGCAAGTGCTGACCACTCCCTCCCCCTGGGTCTTCCCAAAGGGCTCTGCAGGCTGCACCAAGTCTCTCCAAGGTGAGTATCCCAAGGCTGGTCTTTGAACCTCACTCTTCTTTATAAAATCCGTTCACTTAGAAGTCACGTCTGCTCTCAGTCTACCTTTACAAATGACTCCCTGACGCCGATTTTCTTACAAATGATCACAAGCACTAGCTGATAAGTGACCATTCCAAGCTGATGGAGCATTGCTTAAAATGGTAACTAAAATCCACACGAAATTTCCCCTACACAAACCTTTCGATTTCTCTTCTTCTGCCACTGGTACAAGTGTCCCAGCTGCTCTGGGGAGAACCCTGGGACTTATCTTCGACCTACAGCTGCAACTTATAGTAGCTCTTTTCTCCTTTTCTAGACATTGAATTTTTTCAAATACAGTTAAGTCTTTTGTCATACTTTTTTTTTTTTTCATTTTATTTTCAGTGGCATGGACAATATTAAGAGCCATCATCCCTTTTATCATGCATAATATAAGGGACTCGAAACAACTGTGTAGGCTGCCCCCTGCTATCCCTGCAGTGAAAAATTTCCACCAATCACCAAACTCCAATTGTATCACACATGCACTCACAGTGCTTTCCACATCCTGCACCTGCAATCCTATCCCAGACTCATTCCACTCTTCTTCTGCTGCATTCCCTATGTGGATGGCTTTTCTGCCTCTCAGCATGCCATGCAAGATGCATGCCTCCTTCTGCCTTGCACATATTCAATGCCCAAGACATCCTATTGGGCCTCTCAGCTCACATCCTTTGTGATGCCTTTTCAGATCACTCTATCATTCTCTTTCTCACTTTAATATCCTAAACATTTATTAATGCATCATTCATAAGTAACTTACCATATGTTTGTTAGTATTGCTGGTATTTTTTAACATATATATAAAATGAAATATCTGCAAGAACAAGTCAATACAGACAATAATAAAGACTATGCTCTCAGAGAGGACCATACCTTATACCACTTTTTCCTTATAATCCCTAGGAAAGATCTAGAATTAGATCTAGAATTAGATCTGAAATCCATAATCTGACTGGCAGAGGACTCTGTAGCCGTAGCTACACTAACTTCTATACTTTGAATAGTCCTGAGACTTATAGAGATTAACAGAGTGATCACACTAAGATCCCAATGCAAAAGGTTAAGTGAGAATGTAGAATGTGTGTCTGGTCACTATTTATTATCTGCAAATAAACACATCTTTCCTCTAGAAGAGCTCATCCCTCTTGCCCAACAGCCCTCCACCTCCACCACACCTACTGCCTGAGTCTCTAAAGGAGTTGTTTGGTTTTAATTTATGCCTCTCTTTTCCTTCCGTGTCTTTCTCTCTCTCTCTCTCTCTCTCTCTAAGTAATCTCTACATCCAGTGTGGGGCTCACATTAACAACCCTGAGATCCTCAGACTGAGCTAGCCAGGCATCCCTTTCCTTACATCTTTACAGCATCAATCTGCATTTGGCCAGTTCCTACTTCCTAACTTTTTATTTCTCTTACTTCAATTCTTTTGTATTTTTCTTTTATCCCATGATTTTTTTTTCCAATCTTCCACAATATCCATTGCTTACACAATTTGTTCAATGTCTGACAGGCCAAAATAAAAATACCTGTTTCTATACTCAATCTAACATGAATTCTTCACTTACAACAACTTGAGTTTGAAAACTGTTAGGCAAAGAAAGGATACACTTAATTCTATTCATATATACATATATAATCTATAGAAAATCACAGTCAAAATACAGCTCAACCGTATGTTTTTCCTCTAAGTTAAGAATGTACTAATTTTAAAATAGCAGTTGCATGAGAAAGGATGACAACTTTAGACCAAGTGGCCCATTCTAAATGTTCTAGGTGAGGCAACACTAAACAAGACTTATTTATAAGTCATCATTTAATTAATATCCAAGTACCTTGAGAGCCAATAATAGTTCAACAAACCAGCTGGAAATCAAATATCAGATATAATTACTCACAGCTGGCTTTATTCAACTGATGTCATATTAAATAAGCTTATCCTACAGACCTTTCCCCTCCCCCACCCAGGGGGAAAAAATTCCTTTAAGAAACAGAAGACCCTTTGTGCTGTCTCTTTTTTTAAGTTTGCAGAATATACTCCATTTTAAAGATTTTCAGCATGAGTACACAATATTAAAGATTTTCAGTAGGATACATTGTTATTTTTTGTACCATTCTATGAGCTTGTAATATTTCAGAGTCTAGGAGTTTTGTTCTCCTAAGACTAATACAAAAATAGCAAACTGGATTAAGTCATAAAATACAATAGACATCTGTATTTTTATGATCTGGCATTCAGTTTACTGTTTTGATATTGAGCTCTATCTATAATTTTTCTAGACATGTCATGTCTCACCAATTTAGTAATCTGAATTATCATACAAAAAAATTGGTTTCAAAATTCTGTTTCAATATTATTTAAATCATTTCACTATATCATACCACCCACTTTGTATGAAGGGTAACCTCTTTATAAACAGTTACTACTACCCATTCCATGCCAGGCACTGTGATGCATGTTCTACATCTATTATCTCTTACTTCCATAACAATCTCACATGTAGCTACTTTATATCTACTAATTACCAAACAGAAAGAAATCAAAGACAGTTTTTAAACTGCTCCCCCCTACAAACACACACAAAAAGATCACTAATAAGCAAGATTATGGTATTTATATGACACAATTTTCAAATCCCAAGTATTCTAATATTAATTCCTCTCATTCATTCAAATTCATTCTCATACTCAAATTCTCTCCCTCTCCCTGCCTCCCTTTAAGAAAGAAAAAAATGAAAAAAAATTACTGGTAGTTATACATTTTATAGCTATCTAATCAGCAAACTTAAAAATAAAGTCATACTTTTGAAACCTCACGATTAGTTCTGGTGTTATTTCATATATGCCATACCCTTTCAACAATCACCTTTCCAGAAAATTAAAACTAAATGCATACTCAGCAGCAGCAATTTAGAAATACGTAAGTCCAATCATAACACGTCACTTAAAAAAAAAGTTGGTAATTTATAAACTATTATATACCTTGATACAAACCTACATAATACAAATTACTGAAGCAACTGGAAACATTCAAAGATTAAGATTCTTTGATCATTTTATATGCACAACTATTTCTTCATACCCACCTAGATATTTGACATGATTTCCACAGTTGTAATATCTCCACTTATTTTTCTGATCCTCTTTGACCTTCCAGTATATCCATCTTGGCATCTTTCTAAACTATACAGCATCTAGCCTACAGTACATCCTCTCTAAAAATACACTGAGTCAGTGAACAATTTTTTTTCCCAAAGCTCTGCAAAATGTAATTCTAATTTTATGCCCACCAAACTATTTCAATAGATTAGTTTTAACATGAATTTTCTTGGATTGCCTTAGACAGTTCCACTGGATTGATTTAATTTATGGATTTTTAAGAAGGGTGAATTTCATTTATTAATCAGAGCCTTCATTTTTGCATGAAAGACAATTATTTTTCTCCAATGTATAATGTGTTAAAAAAAAAAAAAAAAAAAGGCCTTACTCACAATAGCCAAGGTACAGAAATAATTTCAGTGTTCATAGATGGATAAATGGATCAAGAAAATGTGATATATTTATACAGTGGAATATCATTCGATTTTTGAAAAAAGAAGGAAACCCTTTCATCTGTAGCAACCTGATGAATCTAGAGGGCATTATGCTAAGTGAAATGAGCCCAAGAGAGAAAGATAAATACAGTGTAGTAAAGTATCACTTATATGTGGGACCTTAAAATTTTTTTTTTTAAAAGTCAGACTCCTAGAAACAAAGTAGTAAAGTGGCTGGCACGGACTGGGGGGAGGGGGATAGGGAGAAGCAGGTGAAAGGATCGACACTTTCAGTTCTAGGATGAATAAGGCCTGAGGATCTAATGTATAACATGATGACTATAGCTGATTACACCTTGTTGTATAACTGAAATTTATTACAGTAGAACTTAAATGTTCTAAACAACAACAAAAAAGATAACTTGGTAACAGATGCGTTAACTCAAAGTGGGGAACCCTTTCACAATCTATGTGTATGGTAAATCACTACAGTATACGTTTTAAATATCTTACAAGTTTATGTCATTTATCCTTCAATAAATCTGAAAAAAAATTAAGATTAAAAAAAGAATTCTGGAAACTGAAAAGAATTTGAATTATATTTTGAATGCTTGTATACAAATATCTTGTATTTCCCCTGAACTTCTATAGTCATTTTTATTTGCTTTGTTCTATCAATATAATCAACTTTACCCAAGAAGAGCAAGCATCCGCAAGTAACAACAGCTAATTCACCATCAAGACCAACTGCTTATTCAACTATCAGTTTTACACAGTAAATAATGTCTCAATGATTAGCTCTCATTAGATGAAAGACTAACAGGATGTTACTGGGGCTTTGGGGGTGAAAAAAATTCTACCACACTTCTATAAATCTGTAAGGTTTACAATAATACACAAAATCATCTGAGCAGGGGCAAAAAAAACATTTCCACTGTAAGTACAATAACTGAACCATTTACTTCAAGTACTCCCATCTTCCAGTTAGGGATAAATACCTAGTAATCAACTATCTTTGCTAGAATGATAGCATACAAAATTTAAAAACAAAACAAAAATTAAGCACTTTACACAGCTCAGCAAGTGGTGTTCAAGTCACCAAAAATGTTTTCCTATTATATGGAGAGGTGTTAGCAAGAGGGTAGCAATAACAAAACGATTATATAGCTTTATCTTATAGTTACATCTGTAGTTTTATGTATATATGAGTGCCTACACTATGACATTTCACCTATTTCTTCCCTCCCTGAGTAATCTGTCTGGAAAAAATAGCATAAGGAGTAACAGAGGAGACTCCTGAAATGCACTGTTTACCAGCACAGTGGGTAAGAGATTGAGCTCTAAGCCAAGCTTCATTGAAACCCAACAGTCTACCCCTTGCATGTTTTCAACTGTGGACAAAGCAACTTAACCTGAGAGTCTGTTTCATATGAAAAATGGTGGTAAAACTAATGTTCAACCCCTCAGGCTGTTGTGAGGATTAAATGACAGAATGCCAGCAAATCCTTCAGGTGCTCTCTTCTGATATTTGGGAGGCATAATGGACAGAGGAGGGCAGAATTTGTGTGGGTTCTCCATCCAAGTATTTTTACCTTTTAAATTTCAATGTGGTAAGTAAACTCCACTTGAATAATTAATTTATACAAGACACCTGAATTTTAAGTTTGAAGATTTGAAAGTATGCTTATCTGGAAGTTGAAAATTATTTTCTATAACAATTATGACATTTCAGATGAATTTTTTCAATATACATAAAGACTCCCAGGCTTTTAATAAACATTTAAAGATGTGTCAGAAATAGAATATAAATGAGCAGAATAGAAAGTTTCTAGTTTGTCTGCATGAAGCCTCGTGAGGACTTTACTCTCCAGAATTTTATAATGCATGTTTTAAAAAGGTATGAGTTCAAAACATATCTGAGAAATAATCTCAATTACTGTAGCTCTCAAAATATAAGTCTTCATTGCCTCTGTCAAGCGACTATCATATTCCTGAAAGATACTGCCATTCTTGATTTATTCAACAAACCTGACCACACACTAAGGATCAAATTTAATATGTATGAAGAAAAGTGATTATGTATGGCTACAATTAACAAACTATCACAATTGACATCACAACCTAAATTATTTCTTTAATTCAAAGAACATTTTCATGAAACGAAAACTATAAGGGAACTACAAATTCTACATGATGCAAGCTTCTAAAAATATAATTTAACTATTTTAAAAGAAAACTACCTCCAAATAGTTAAGATCTTCTGACTATCTCCTTTCTAAGCCCAGCATCGCCAAAGAAATTTGTTACAAAATTCAATTTTACTAACAATTTTGAATTCATATTGAGCAATCAGCTTCTAACAAGTTAACAGATCTGTCCTACATAACAATCCAGTTTTTACAATTATATCCAAGATTATTTTTAATCATATACATGAAAGAATGTCCTCATTCAAGTTACCCTTTTTTCTTCTCCTCAAGATTTTTTCCAGTGTAATACGTATCCAAACAAAAACATTAACATATCAAAACCTGTAGCTTTAAATAAACTTATTTTCTAATTAGTTCCAAATATATAATCACAAGAAATTAGCAGAAGATGGAAAATGTATAGGAGATATTACTGAAGAAATTGTTGAAGTATTTTTACCTTTTAAATCTCAACGCAGTAAGTAAACTCCACTTGAATATCAATTCCTGCCTTGCACTTAAAGAAAAGTTTCATTGTGAAAAGAGAAAAAGATGATGATTTTCCAGACTGCATAAAAAGAGCCTACATTACAAATTCACTTAAATCAGGTCCACTTCATTTTGGAGTCATTACTATGAAGCACAAAGTAGCAGATGTTCATCCTTATAGTTTTTTACACATAGAAAAAGATAAACCGCACATCATATTAAGGATGTACCCCAACCCTAGTCTAAGGTCTGTGGGTTTTAATGCCGTTGATTTGAAGCAGACTTTCTTCACATGTGTGCTACTGAATGAAATAAATTAAACAAACACCTGTAGCCATAGTCCCAATACCATCAAAGATATTCCTATGTTATGAGTAGGACTTTGAAGCTTTGTTCCACCATCTACCTTGGGCAGGTGTGACCTTGGGCAAGTTCCTGAACTTTCCTCATCTGTAAAATGAGGACAGAAATAAAAGTATGTTTTCATTGGGTTGGCTACTGTTAAGATCTCATACAGAAGCATGACTAACAGTTATTGGCAAGAAACAATACAGAATAATCAATTGGTAAAAAGTACATTCCACAGAATAAATAACACTTTAAAACGAAGATAGGGAAAAAAATGGGGGGGGGGGGTGTTCCTGGGTGGCACAGTCAGTTAGGCATCACCTCTGACCCTTTGTTTTGGCTCAGATTGTGATCTCAGAGTTATGGGATTGAGTCTTAGGTGGAGCTCTGCTCTCAGCAGGGAGTCAGCTTGGGATTCTCTCTCCCTCTCCCTCTGATCATCCTGTTTGTGCTCATTCTCTCTCTCTCAAATAAATAAAATTATTTTTCAAAATTTTTAAATAAAATGAAGCTAGACAGCCATGCCCATCTATGGTATACTTGACGTAATAAAAGACTTTTTAGAAGTCTTTGCACAACTAGAAATACCAACTTATAATGTTGAACAATGACAGTTTATTGATGAAAAACTCCTATTAAACTAAAAAAAAAAAAAGTGAATGTCCAATTAATATGAATCCAATGCTACATTTCATACTTGGAGTTGAAACGGAGTCTCTTCTGTACAGATTAGTAAAAGCTTGGTTGGAGGGAGATCAATGGGATCTATGCTACAATTGTCTTGCATTTTCCCACAGGAGCATTCACCTGATGATCTGAGGACAATACTGTTTGCTCCTCCTAAGAAAAAGGATGCAGCTGCTTCCATCTGTAAATAGGGAGTTGCTATGTTAACAATTCTATTGTTCACACCATCAGTTAAAATTGCTTCCACACTTCTAATGAAGAGTTGTAGAATTTTTATATTCTGCTAATTTAAAAAATGAAGGGGAGGGGAGAAGAAAAAACTATTTAAGCCATGAGGAAATACCTAACAAAACAGCAAAAACCCCACAGAAAGCAATGAATGGGCTGTTAGAGAAATGGACGGTTCCACAATGTCCTAGCCAATATGCATATCCTTTTTAAACAACAAATTCTGAAATTTTGAAGGCTGGAAAACAGAATGCCTCAAATTTAATTTGCCATAATATAAACAAAGAGAATTTTATAGTGGTCAAACTGAATTCTGAACTTTTTTTTTAATTGACATCTTGGACAATAAGAACAAACTATGCTTAGTTTTCTTAGAAATATCGTAGTTGACCCCATTACAAATTCTACAATCTGAAGAAAATTCTCCACACAGATTCAGGCGACAGGTTTTTCCCAAGAGAAGAGTAATGATGCCTTGCCACTTTTGCAATTCTGTGGAATCCGAATTTAAGAATTCTTAATTGTAAAATTGTGGAAGGAGGATGCAAAATATAAACAGCCACATGATCCAGAAGGACAAAGGCTGAAGGACAAAGAGACACGGCAAATGATAGAGTAGATTAAGAGAATGTATTTTGGCATCAGAAACCACTCACAGTCCTCCTGACTCTGCTATTTAGTGCTGAGATGCTGGGAGAGTTACTTCACAACACTAAACTTAAATTTCACCATATGTAAACTGTGGGTATTATGTATGCTGTAGAGTGCTGCTGTGGAAATCAAATAAGATAAAGTATATAGGACACTTGGGTGGCTCAGTCGGTTAAGCCACTGCCTTTGCCCCAGGTCATGATCCTGGAGTTCCAGGATCCAGTCCCACATGTGGGCCCTGCTCAGCAAGAAGTCTGCTTCTTCCTCTGACCCTTCCCCCTCTTGTGCTCTCTCTCTCTCTCAAAAAAATAAAATCTTAAAAAGAAAAAAAATATATATATAGGGTATATAAAGCATTCACACATTGGCGATTATCTAGCTATTGCCATTATTTCAAATTTAAGGGGGAAAGAATTAGCCAGACTCCATTATGCCCATCAAGGCAAAATGTGAGGAAGGGACTCTGGCAGGGTGGCCAGTAACAGTTTCCAGTTTCTTGATTTAGCAAGTACTGTTAGTAAAAATTTCATTATTTTCAACAAAATTGAATTAAACTCATACAAAATGAGCAAACTGAGAAGACTTTGATGTGTGCTTTTCAGATACTTTGGATGTTCTCCTAAGTGAACAATCTGCATTTTTCTTTTTCTTTTTCTTTTTTTTTTACAACCACCAAGGATTGCCATTGGTATTAACTTACTTTTTTCCCTCCTTACAAAGAAAACATTTGCACAAAATGTTCAATAAAGAACTCTATAAATGTCAAGTGTCCACTACTTAAAAGTAAACACATTTAGGTAGGAAAATGCTAATGATTGCTGAAAATCTTTTCAGTGCCTTCAATAAAGCTGGTTTAGGTACTGTCCCCCATGGAAGACTGGGGATTAACTAGATAATTTTTTTTTTTAAAGATCGTATTTATTTATTTTATTTATTTATTTATTTATTTGAGAGAGAGATTAGCAGAAGGAGCAGAGCGGAAGAGGGAGAGAGAGAAGCAGGCTCCCTGCAGAGGAGAGACTTGATCCCAGGACTCTGGGATCATTACTTGAGCCCAAGGCAGATGCATAACTGACTGTGCCACTCTGGCACCCCTAAGTAGATAATCTTAAAGTCCTACCGGACTGAGGACACAGAAAGAGAACCAAAGAACAGTCACTTGCCTTCCTTTGCTTTTTGTTCAAATACAGTCTATATCTATTATCTATATCTGTATTTACACCTAAGTAATAGTATTTTCCCAGATAACGAGAACAATGAAAGATAAAAGAACACTGAACTGCAGTTCCTAGAATTTATTGTTGGACGGGGAGTGAAGAGGGCGGATGCAGAAGAATTAACAGGAACTCTCCGTATTCTCACTTGTGGCAAAAATGCAATGCAGACATTATTAAGAACAAAAATTATAAAAACCTCCATAAGCCAACTCCTCCAAAACCTAGGTTCCCTACCCCAGTAACAATGCCACTGCCATTAATTAACTCAAGAGAAAACGGAAAAGGGGATGGGATGAGGTGATATGGCTTTGATTGCTTAAGGGATTATCACAGGAGAAAGGTGATCCCTTTCTCAGAGAAGGAAACTCTAGTACAGATATGTGTATTTATTTGTTGGGGTCTTTTTTAAATTCCTAAAGGAAAGTTGGTATTTTAAAGAACAAGAAAAGCCACTGCAATACAAAGATTCAAGTTGTTACCTCTTACATTTTCCTTCCATCCTAAAGAGTGGGCTTGGTAAAGAATTCCCTTTCACAAATAGATTATAGATACCAAGTACAACAAAATCTTATACGGTTGTAAAACCTGTTCTTCGAAAAAGCCATTCATTCATCTTGGCTAACAGGTATAGTCAAGTTAAGTCAAAGGCAAGGCTTTGAAACTCTGGAAACCATTTTAAAAGGTCATAGGCTTACGATTCCCAAAGTGGAAAGTAAAGAATACAATAAACCCAAAATTCAGCAAAACAGTTTAGAAGTATCAGCCATAATGCTTGAACACAATAAGCACGTAATTTAGGAGTATCACCAATAATAGATGAAATATTAATGGCCACGTCTCTCACAAGTGCTTTGTAACAACCCTGCTGGCTTTTTTTTTTTTTTTTTTTTTTTTTTTTAAGACTGATACTGAATTGGTATACCCTGCAGGCCAGCATTTACATTGTTATTACACAGCAGTTTCACTCAGGCAACTCAACCACAACCATCTGAGATACCTACAACAAAGGCAAAAAAAAAGCTGCAGTCCTAACCTCATGGCTATTGAAGTCTGCATACACTCACTGACATTTACAGATCATGAAGTTCCTTGTAAAGAAGGTACAATTGAGCAGTATTTTTTCCTCACATTGAATGGACAATGCAAGAACTCTGACTAGCCAAATAAAATCAACAGCCAATAAACCAAGCTACATGCACACTGGGTAAATAGTTCCTAAATTAACTGAGTTACAGGGTGAGCTTCTTAAATAATACATATTACTGAGCCTCTCTCTAGCTATAGTAATTCTTCAACTCTGGAGACCTAGGAATCTGTATTTTTCACAAGCAGAATCTGTGCCTCCGCTGTCCAAAGTAATTCTTAAAACCAGATGAGTCTGGGGAAACACAGACTTAAGGGAACACTTGAAGGAATCTTTGGTTTCCTGTCATGTATGACTGGGTTTTCTTGTCCAAACCACCAAATATCACTGTACTTGCTAATCTTATGGTGTTAGATGACACTGTGATACCAGAATTATGATTTTCCACATAGGGTATAAAAATCATAGTATTTGTTTACAGTAAACCAGCTTTACAGCTATCATACAGTAACATAACTAACCAAAGGTGCCATTAACCAGGTAACTGAAAATGTTAACATAAGACATCCTAACGATTACAAGCAGCTCCTACTTAAATTTTTTGGAATAAATGTATATGAGCATTTGTTAGTACTTTAAGGAAAAACAAAAACAAAAACATAGCATATTGGGACATGGTAGGGAGTAGCCTGACTTGGGAGGGGGGGGGAGGTCTGAAAGCCTAGATGTCAATCCCAGCTTTCCTACAAAGAAGCAAATTACCAAGCTTCCCTGGGTCTCATTTATTTAAAAAAAAGGTAATAATGATTTCATAGGTTTACCATCAATGCAATTAAATAAGGAATAGGTGTATACCATCAGTAAAAATCACAAATACATTTGAGCATCTACCTTGTCCTAGAGACTACTCTAGATTATTCTATTCTTTTTTATCAATCAGAAATTTATTTCCATTTCAATTATTTTTTGTTTACAATTTTCTCTTTCCCAGCTCTGACTCTAAGATTGTGACCTACAATGCAGCCATCATTCAAAATTATTGTATGTAGTAGTATCAAACTCATAAAAACCACCTGCTTGAAAAGGATCATTTTTCAAGCCTCAGAAGAGTCTTATGAGGTAGATTCTTTCATTCTCTCCCCCTTTTACAGATGAAAAAGTTTAAGCAGGTTAAGTAACCTGCCCAAGTTCACACAGCTTAAAAAGGAAAAAAAGGGCCTAGCATTCTTAACCAGTATGATAAACTAAATCTTTCCTCCCAACCTCTGCTAATTCAGGATCCTACGTGACAAAATCAGATCTCACGCTTCCAGTTAGGTATAATTCTCCTTCCCCAGCATTTGAAACAAAATTGTCTCTTTAAACCATTTATCTACCCCCATCTGGTTGGTCAAGGATGTCTTGGTGTATTGCCAATGTACTTTTTTCTTTTAATTCTCTGTAAGCACAAAATTTCAAGCTTAGAATGCTTTTTGCCTGTTACCTACCCTTTATTATTAATAATTATAATTTATATTTATAATAAACACAATCACCATTTCAACTGGATTTAGGACTCCATTAACTTTATCCAAAGAGATCAGTGAAAACCTAAGAGCAAGCACAACTATCCTGCCTAATTTTGCATTTTTATGGTGGGTTAGACAGCAGTTCACAACAGGCAATTTTCATAAGTTTAACACTACAAAATCAAATACTTGAATTTGGATGATGGCTTCATTTAGGTTAGAATGTTGAAAAGAAGTGAATAAACGTGGAAAAGAGAAATTATAAACAGTAACAACAATAAAATCAACTTGGTGATACAAATTTTTGGCTGCCTGAAAAATGTGTACTTTATACTGTAATTAAGAATACTTTTCTCAAAGGTTTCAGAGCAAGCAAATTAGAAAGTGGCCATTTTCAAAGTAATTATTTAGCCTGTCTACACTTTAAAACAACATACACCAGTGAAATATATTTTTTTCAAGATCAGTCAATTGCCCTTACTTTTAAAAATGAGTTCACCTTAAAGCATAAGGATGAATTTACTTATTAAATGACACAAGGTCTACCAAGAGAGAGTACTGTTTTATTCCTTAAGAAGCAATCAAAAGACATACTTGAAAACTGTCACATTTTCTGCAGGACTATTCAAATTAATTCCAAGAGTTTCTCCTGTTCTAAATAGAGTCAATTCATGTGGGGAACTATAAAATAATGTCCAGTAATGGCCCTATTACAGAAACAGATAACATCTCATCTGTTCCACTACCTGGAAACTTTTTCCACAAAGAAGCCCATTATCTCCTTTCCATTAAATACGTTTCTTCTCAAGACAGAACTGTATTACTGAACATTCCCACCTTTGTTCAAAGCCAAAGGGAAGAAGAAATGCCTAAACATTCCCTTTTCTAATCCTCTTAGATCATGTAAAAACAAGGAAGAGGAAATAAAAAGAAATGTATACGAGACTGTCAATCAAAATGGAAAATCAAAACTGCTCACCTTAAGTTTCATGCGGACTTTAACTTTTTCCCACCTATCTACACTTCTGTAAAACTTAAAAATCTGTCTTTCCCTTATAGTTTAGGGTTGTCTGTCCTCTATTTCCAATTTCAGAATCACTGTAGCTACACCGACTAAATGTTTCCCCATGTTAATTTCTGTGGCTTAGGTTATAGAAGTTACAGGATTTTCTGGATTTCAAAATATCACATATCTTTATAATATTGAGTGTTTAATGCCTAAAAATTATGCTTTAAATAAATATGGAATCTACTAAAAACCGGTATATACTGTGTACTTATAAATAGATTATAAAAGTGATTGGCTTTCTAGGAAAATAAAATTATAGCATGGCACAGGGACTATCCTCATACTAATTACTATCAACAGAACACCTGTTTCACAACCACTCAATTTAATGAAGAATCTTAGGTACCAATGCAGTAACAAGGTAAGAAATCTGACCGCTATCTGGAATCAAATCCTATCTGAGATTCTGAGCAAGGCATTGATTTCTTCTGGGTCTTTGACCAAGTGTGTGTTCTAAAAAGGGTTAAATCAAGGATCTCTAATTCTAAAATCTCTTAGTCAATCACTAACTCTAAAAACAGCTATCTCTAAAAACAGCTTATTGTACAAATCTTCAAATACATTAACATAGGGCACTGGGTGGCTCAGCCCCAATTAAGTGCCTGCCTTCAGCTCAGATCATGATCTCAGGGTCCTCAGAAGGAGCCCCACATTGGGCTCCCTGCTCAGCGGGGAGTCTGCTTCTCCCTCTTCATCTGCCTCTCCCTGGCTTGTACTCTGTCTTTAGCTTGCTCTCTCTCTCTCAAATAAAAAATAAAAATCTTAAAAAAAAAAATACATTAACATAGTCAAACATAAATCACCAATCATTTGTTTTTTTTCTAAATGCTAAAAGCAGTTTCTAAGGCAATCTGAATTTAAAACAAAGATAAAAACAAGAAACAAAGGTAATGTGAGTGGAACGAGAGGTTACCTAGGAATGTGACTGTAATCTGAGTCCAATGACGCTGGAAGTGCACATTCCCTAAAGTACAACGACAACTTTATGAGTGAAAGGATTTCAAAACCTGGAAACACACACACAAGACAATGACGGTGAGGCAATAATATCACGTGCCTTTACTTCTTAGGCATACTCAAGAACTGTGCTGGGACAGAATTAACCTCTACCAGTTTCCTTTCCAAATCCTACGTACCTAGTAAGCTGTCCTGACATTTCACTGATAAAATGATGTCTCACCCGCTTCTCTAGTTCTGTCATCAAACACGGTTATATACTGATCAGTTGATGAAGAGATGGTGACAAGAGGCTTACAGGAACCTACCCTAGTACTTCCTCTAGGAGCAATGGCTCATTATTTGCTAACTTAGGATGCTCGGCAACTTTATATAATGCAAATACCATAAATAATGACATAAATCAATTCACTAATAACAGTAACAATGTAACTAACAACAAAATAAATTAATACTGCTTGATGAAACTTCTCCCAGGATTTGCAAATTCCAGGCCAAAAAGCAAAATATTCTAGGTTAAAAAACCCTAAGATTATGGAGGAAATTTTCTAGAACCAATTCTATCTGCACCCAACTGTTTTTAGAATAAAATTATGTTCTAAATCACATGTTTGCAATAACAATGTCTCCTATGAACTCTGATTATTATTGCTCTAAAGCAAACAAGTGGAAGCCTACCCAATCCTAAACAATTCTATTTTATGAAGTGTCTGCACAAAATTGGACAGTCTAAAACTTAATACTCAAAGCAATTTTTGAACACTCTTATAACCAATGTACATGGAAATAATCTATTTGGAAATAATCTATTTAGGAAAACAAACAGAGTGATTCTCTAGTTATTTTAATAATTTACATAAAATGTTCTCTCTCTCTCTCTCTTTTTTTTTTTTTTTTGTTGTTGTTGTTGTTGTTGTTTTAAGGAAGGGATAGATGGATGGGGGTCAGTAGGAGGAAAAAGAAAACTAAAACCAAAACTTTACCTAAATTTGCTATCTCTTAAAGTGTCTAAAATACAGTTCTAAGAGCCAGTTTTACTTCTTATTCAATGAGTAGATATTTCAGCTCTTTTTTTTCTTCTTGTTCTCTATATTTTTACTTAAAACAGCATTTCCCAGAGTGTCTTTAATGATGATTTTGCAAAAGCAAAATAAATCTGGGAAATAAATACTCTACTCTCTTCCCTACCTTAGAGAAGCATGATGCAGACCTGAAACTTAAGAACTCCAAAAATACTGCAGTAAATAAACTTATTTTTATCCAAGTTGAATTTAGAGCAAAAAAATAATTGTACCACAACACTCTCATTTCAAGAAACATAGTAATAAGCATTTTGTAAAATGTCAACATTTGACAAAATCGATTATAGAAAGAACTTGCATAAAATGAAACAATGTGTTCATCAGAAGTAGGTTTACTTTTGTTTCTTCTGGACTTGTTCTTGACAGTCCCACCAGAATGCAACCAATAAGGGAAGATATACTACTACTGAGACAATGTAATATGAAATCCAGATTCACTCCTGTACCCAGTGCCTAACTACAATCAAAGCTAAGAATGATTTACAGCAAGAAAACCATGAAAAACACAATGAAATACCATTTCAAATGGAAAAATAGGCATTCAATAGGTAGTTATTGAACATGGACCACCATTTGTGTTACATATACTTCAAAAGAGGTAGAGGCAAAATGGAAATAAAATCAGGAAAAATAATCAGAAACAGCATTATAAATAACCTCCAAAATTAGTAAATCATTTGATAGTTTGCCCTTCTCATTTATTAAGGGTCACAACACTTCCTCATTCAAAATTTAAGAAATGACTTACATAAAATAAAAACTTTCCTGAAAATAAACATAAGGAACTAGCATCTCCAATTTTCAACATCTATTCTTCCTTCATTGAACCTCACTTAACCACCTACTCTAACAACAAAGAATAAGTCCCAGGATTCAATGAAATCTACTATCTTCATAAATACGGCTAAATAAATGTAAGTATACTTGAAAGGCTGTTTTCAACATCAAGTGAGTAGTTCTCCAAACTCTTCAATTCAGTAAACAATATAACAATTTCTGGTATATGTCTCATCAAATATCTATATTTTCTCTCTTTAACCCAGAAGTAAATTAAGCATTTTCTAACCTTTTTTTTTTAAACTCAAAAAACATAACTATTGTAGAACAAGTGCGAATGCAAAAAATAAGAAATTTTAAATTATCTGTAATCCTTTCATTCAGAAAAAAAAGGCTTTTTAAAGACCTTTGAAAGTGATTTATTGGGGCACCTGGGTGGCTCAGTGGGTTGAGCCTCTGCCATTGGCTCAGGTCATGATCTCAGGGTCCTGGGATAGAGCCCCGCATCGGGCTCTCTGCTTGGTGCAGAGCCTGCTTCCCCCTCTCTTTCTCTGCCTGTCTCTCTGCCTACTTATGATCTCTGTCTGTCAAATAAACAAAATCTTTAAAAAAAAAAAAAAGAAAAGAAAAGAAAAGAGTGATTTATTAAACACATATGCCAGACACTGTTGAAAACTCTCTTTGCATTTATTTAATCCTTTCAGCTACCTCTAAGTTGGTAACAGAATTTCTGTGAAGAAAATTAAAGCAACAGGAAAGTTAGGTAGCTTGACTAAGTCACACACCTAGCAAGAAACAAAGCAAACATTTGAACCTGAGTCTGTTAAGGTGACTGGAAATCATATGTAACGTGAGCATATGGGTATATTTTTAAAAATTCAGTTATGCATTTTTGCATGATTCAAGTATGCATTCTGTTTTATAATCAACTTTCATCAGTGACATCTATTATATCTTTAGGGAGTTAAAGGCTACAAGAGAGTCTTTGATTATAAACTCTGTTCATTCCATCAAGCCATTCATTTTAGATATTTAAGTTCTTGCTATTTTTTTTCTTGACGATTTTAAGTGATGCTGTAATATACATCTGCCACTTGATAGTGCGTGCACTAGGGCACGTCATCTGACCTTTGTGAGCTTCTTGGGGTGCTATGAAAATTATGTGAGTTAGCAGATATAAGCAGTAGATGGCATATAAATTAAGCCCTAAATGGTAGTTTTTTTCAAATATCCTTAATTGCTTTCTTATGATAAATTCTAGAAGGAAAAAACTGCTGAGTCAAAGAGCATGTACAGGCTTTTACTGCATGTTACCAGAGGACCTTTCAAAAATGTTATAAAATTTATATGCTTACTACCCCTGTATAATAGTATCTGTTCCTTAAATCCCTAGGAAAACTGGGTATTATACTTCTGCTAACATTTTCTCCAATTTCATGAACGAAAACATGGCATTTCATGCAACCTGTATCTTTAATTTCTAATGAAAATAAATTTTTCATATATTTTAGGCCATTTTTATTTTTTCTTTTTGTATTTTCCTTTTTTTTTCTGTTCACTATTAATGTTCACCTTTCTTATTGAGTTCTTTTAAGAACAGTATCCTTTATGTTGCAGGTAATTTTCCACAATGATCATTAGTCATTAATGTTTCGTTTCAGATGAAAAGGCTGGATACTAGAACAGTAATGAAGAAAATGAAAAAGAATAATTTTTGACTAATGTTTTAAGTGTTGTCTTAAAAAAACAATTTTAAAAAAATAGTTTTAGCAGGTTTTATAAAAGCAGCTATAAACATCCTTTTCAGGTTTTTGTATAGACCTAAGTTTTCACTTCCTTTAAGTAAACACCACAGAGTGTGATTGCTGGATCATATGATAAGGGTATATTTAGTCTGTAAGAAACTGCCAAATCATCTTCCAAAGTGGCTGTGCCATTTGTGTGGCACACTGTGTGGCAATGGCTATGCCATTGCATTTCCACCAGCAATGAACCAGACCTCGTATTGCTCTATATCCTTGCCAACATTTGGTATTGTCAGTTATAAATTTAGGCCATTCTAACAGGTGCGTAGTGGTATCTTATTTTAATTTCATTACTCTGAAATTTGATGTGGAGCATATTTTCATATGCTTATTTGCCAACTGCATATCTTCTTTGGTACTTGATACTTCTGATAATCATGTTTTCTACACCTGTGCTGTCCCCTATGGTAGCCACTAGCCACATAGGGCTATGGAATGCTTGAAATTTTGCTGGTCCTAGTGGAGATATGTTGTTAAGTGTTAAACACACACTATATTTTGAAGACGTGGTA
Source organism: Mustela lutreola (assembly GCF_030435805.1). NCBI lineage: Eukaryota > Metazoa > Chordata > Mammalia > Carnivora > Mustelidae > Mustela > Mustela lutreola. Next base: position 129,503,108 of record NC_081290.1, on the reverse strand, counting down.
TGAAAAAAAGAAAGTAAAACATCTCAATAGGTTTTACATAGCTTACATGTTGAAATGACAGTATTTTTTAATATGGTGGTCAAATAAAATGTATTCCATTGGTTTTCACATTTTTTGCTCTGGCTGATAGAAAATTTTAAATTATATGTATGGCATGCATTATATTTCTTTTGGGCAGCACTGATCTATATATAGCCTATATTTTGACAGTTGTATTGGGCAAACACTGAGTCCTCAGCAGTACTTTCCAAATAGTATTATGACAATAAGGAAATTAAAAATAAGGAAATTGTTTAACACGCAAAACCATCAACGGACTTGATCAAAAGTGCTTTTGCTCTGCTTTCTCTAGATATCCTAGACCCAACGAAATATTAGAAGCAGTTTCTAACAATAGTAACCTGTTACTTATAATCTTCTGAAAAATGCACAACTTGAGATAATCAGGACGTCCCAGAACCTGGCCAGGCTACAAGTACCTGGCTAATATGTATCACAATTCAATTTTGCTAGGTTGAATATGTGAAGAGAAGGAATGATTGGAGGATACCTAAAGCAATTTTTTTAAATAACAATATAAACAGTGCCTATTGGTAAACATACACACACACACACACACACTCTCTCTCTCTCTCACACACACAAACAGATTAATGATAGTTTATGACCTGGCTTTCGCTAAATCAAAATTAAATCAAACAAGTATTTATTGAGTTCTTCTGCTAAACAACATGGAAAGGACAGGCATAAATCAAACTGAGGAATTACAAATACAATGCAAACACTCTAAACTTCCAAAACTAAGGGACTAGATTAACTGCAATACAACAGAATACTATACACCAACTAAAACAAATGAACCATACATCTGCATGATGAGAACTCAAGAAATATGGCTGAGAAAAAAGCAAACTGTGGAACTGTAAATGAAGCACGAGAGTATTAAGATAAAACTATGACATATGACACATATGCAGCAAAAAAATAAAAACATCAGAAGGACATTCACTAAATGGTTGGTCCTCTCCTGAGAGGAAGGCGTATGAGACTAGAGAAGGAAAAATGGTTTCTCTCTATACAGTCCCATTATTTCTATGTCAGACACACACACATATATAGGAAAAAAGAACAAGAAAGGGGGAGATTGCAAAAGGCTACTGCAAAATAACATATATGAACAAACTTAACTATACATATCTGGACCGCACTCTGCTCTCAGGGCTCCTCACACCCAACCCAATGCCATATTCCTGTGTCATTAGAGGCTGCTCTTATAGAATCAAAAGGTCTCCATAGAAACAACATGGACTGTGGAAAAGGGAGATATTTGTTCAAACACTGCTCCCCAAAAGCACCCTGCCCATCTAAAAAAAACAAAACAATAATCAAAAAAACAAAAACAAAAAAGCCAGCAACACTTACTCCATACAACATTCCCCAACAAATATCAACTTTAAAGCAACCATGTAACATTTGATCAAGCTCTTACCCAGAGTACTGTATATAAAATATCCTTGCAGCTATAAAAAAAATTTATACAATTTGATCCAAACCCTCAGTCAATATAAACTAATATATCACATGGTCTTTACAAATTCTCCTTCTGTTATCAAATAGTCAGGGGCCCAGAGGAATATTTTGTGCCAAAAAATACTTTCCCCACGCGTATACCAAAAGATGGAGAAAATAAGTATTTCAAATGTATAATTTTTATGTGTCTCACTTCTGTAGGTTTCCATTTAGTGTAGAAGTCTTCACATGATCCCTGGAACCCCAAAACAAGGGAGAATTAAGATCTGAATCAAGAGTAGCACAAACACCAATATTTTTCACCAAAAAAAAATCTAGAGGAAATGGGTATTTGTTGTAGAAAAAAGAATTCTTAATCCTTGATAAGTACTCAAAGAAAATTTTTAATGTTTTAAAATTAGGTTACTTATTTTAATAATATATGCCCAACTCACAAATTCGATTCGTTCTTCTTAATGAATTAAATCCAATCTAAGTGCTTAAGAGCACACGGAGTTCCTAGATTCCAACATCAGCTCTACCACTTAATATCTATATCAGCGCTGACAAGTCACTGCACTTCCAAAGCCTCTTCTGAAAAATGTGACATGTTCTTCACATAGCATAGTGAAATGTTTTATACCAAAGCTATTCAATAAATGTTTGCTCTTAGTTATTACTAGTTTTTTACTTAACCATTGTTATTTGAAACAACTGAAAACCAAAAAATAAGGACTCTTATTAGAACTGTATAAGTGATCTTTTTTATTTATTAGCAATAACTTGCTCTAACTTGCTCAGTTTACCCTTTCATGCCCAAATGCATTTCATATTATTTTTCTATGGGTTTCGGTTGGTGGGGGTGTTTGTTGTTTTTTCATTGTTGGGTTTTTTGGTTGTTGTTGTTTTTTTTAAAACCATGAAGTATTCTGGTAACTCAACCCTTCCTCCATAGCAGCTGTTGTGTGAAACTGACTCATGAAATGTAGATGTAGAAATGAAATATCTGATCATCTGGTCCCATCCACTTGCCAATGTACCAGGAGGATTTTTCCATCCTATCATTTACTTTCAGATACTGCAAATAAATTGCTTATTGGTTTTGTCAGAAATCAATCTGGATTCAGTATACATTGTAAATAATGTCCCTCATTTGTCAAAGCTATAAATCCATTAACTTTTAATTATAACAAAAAGGAAAAAAAGATTAAAACAAGGTATTACCATGATTTTTAATGTTCTGAATGGCATTAAGTTATCTCTTTTTGTTTTCAAAAATCAAAAAAGAAAAATAAATATCCAAACTGTCTTTTTTTCTCCCAATTGTTCTTTTTAATATTTTTTGCTAACAAGAATAAAACTCTTATATCTATAATCTTAGATGAACACAACATAGAAAGGATGTTTGGTCACACATACTCAGAAGTTACAGGGAATTCTGTGTCTTCTGTTCTGCACACATGCCCCAAATACTACACTGAGATGAGCACTTCCCCTGCGCTACAGAGGAGCGAGGCTTTCAGGATCCCACTATTTGTTGAGCCAGGGTCCACTTAAAATGAAGCATTTCTCATTGACATATAGGTAAAACTGGTTAAGAACGCCTTCATCATTAGCCAGTAAACATAAAAAATATGTTTAACTTCACTCAGAATCAAAGATACATTATCTGAAAACTGAAATAATTTTTCACTTCTCAGATTGGCAAAACTGGAAAAGTTAAACAAAAATCATTGTTGGCCTGGGTTTTTATACATGTTGGTTGAAATATAAATTGGTACAGTTTTTTCAATGAGTCATTTGGAAGTATCTATCAAAATGTTAATTATATGCATACTTAGACTTGGTAACTCCACTACCAGGAAGCTACTTGATGTATCTGTCCCACAAACATATATACACACATGTACAATGACATCCAGCACACCACTATTTGTCAGGTGACATGGAATCTGGAAATGACCCTACATGTCCATCCCTGGAGTGAGGAGATAAATTATGATGCATCCAGGGAAACACAGTTCTGAACAGAACAAGGCTGACCTTGGGGGCCCTCTCATAGAAACCCTATGTAAAGGAAAAGGCAAGAATTCTATGTAGAGAATAAGCCATGCTGTATGATCATAAAACTTTCTTCTGGAGTATATAAAAAGTTATTAGAGATTCTGGGATGGTGGTATATAGGAGAAAGACCTACACTTACTTACACTGTTTTAGATGAGGCTTTAGTGTGTTTGCAATTTTTAAATTAAAAAACATACTTCTAGAAAAAAATCTGAGGCACAAAACATTCAACATCACTGCTTGTATGAACTTCCATTACATATTAAATTGGCATTATCAATGTTAAATTCTCTCCTCTCAGCCCCCATCTGCTTAAATAACATACTGGTCTTAATTTTGTTTTCTACTTTGTCTACTACAGAATTATCAGTGAGAGCCTTTTCTCATATTGATCTCCACCCCCATAAGTAGAAGAGACTTCCACAATACTATGTTGGTTATCCAGTTCTCCATATTCCCAGCTCACAACAAATCTTGAATTCTCTGATATTTTTAACACTTAAAGCTGTCTCCGTACAACCTCGTATTTGGCAATTACAGAAGAAATATCCCAAAAACATTTAAGAAATTATAACATCACTGGAATTAATATATACCTTCCTCAAAAAAAACTGCTTTGTTTTTTTAAAGATTTGGTTTTTTCTCCATTTACATGAGAGAAAGAGAGAGAGAGAGAGATGTGGGAGGGGAGAAAGGGAGGGAAAGAGAGAGAGTCTTAAGCAGATTCCTTGTAGAGCACAAGCCCAACACAGTGAGTGCTCCATCTCAGGACCCTGAGATCATGACCTGAGCCAAAACCAAGAGTCGGATGCTTAACTGACTGAGCCACCCAGGCACCCCCAAAAACAATTGCTTTCAAAAAAAATAATAATTTCAGGTTTGTTTGCTGTTTACCTGCTGGAGTTCCAGGAGGGGAAAGTGCTTTTTAAATATTACAGCTGACATTTTCCCAACTTCCTTGAATATACATATATACACATATGTGTGTGAATATAAAAACATATGGTTATACGAAACAATATGAAACTCTACTAACCTTTCTAAATTACACCTAAAACTACCTCTATGGGTGCCCGGGTGGCTCAGTTGGTTAATCATCTGCCTTCTGCTCAGGTCATGATCTGGGACTGAGTCCTACATAGGGCTCCCTGCTCCTCAGGGAGTCTCCTTCTCCCTCTGGCCACCCACCCCCACTTGTTTTTCTCAATCTCTTTCTCTCTCCCTCTTTCTCTCATGTGTGCTGTCTCAAATGATAAGAAAATCTTAAAAAAAAAAAAAAAAAAAAAACATAAATAAAACTATCTCTACCTAAAATGAAAAAGTATTTCCTTATGGTATAAAGTATTAAAAAACAATGAGGCTAAACACAATGCATTAGCCTGTGAAAATAGAACTGAATTATATTTAAAACCTTTAATCTGCAACCTGCAATCCCAGTAGAGATCATTTGTCATCCACAGTATTAAAACAATGAGAAAAAAGATCACTTGGCCCTCCATAACACTGCACCTTCTTAAAAAGGTACTCATAATAAATATTCCATTGAAATTCTCAGAGCATGGGCCTCCATTTCCCCTTCAAAATCTGTCTCTCAGCATGCATTTCCTGTTAACCGGATTTCAGTCTTCCCGTTTAATGACTCCACCCCTGGTGTGACAAAACCCAAAACTTGAGGAATCCATTTTTAGCACATCGACTTAGGTATTTTCTATTTAATCAATAGGATATAACATTGTTTATGCCTGGCAAAAATCTGTCTGCTTTGTTTGCTGTCCTCTTACTAATACTGAACAAAGGAAAATCTTTTTAACAAATTTTATTTGACAAGCGATAACTTTAGAATAATCTGGAGCTTACTATCCCTCCAATCTTTATATTATGGGAATTAAGATTACCAAAATAACCTTGAAAGAAAAAATAAGGTTGCCTGGATGGCTCAGTCGGGTAAGCCTCCAACTCTGGGTTTTGGCTCAGGTCATAATCACAGGGTTCTGAGATCAAGCCCTGCATGGGGCTCTGTACCCAGCTGTAAGTCTGCTTAAGACTCTCTCCCCCTCTCCCCACCCACTCATGAGCACATGTGCAGGCACTCTCTAATAAATAAATAAATCGGGGCGCCTGGGTGGCTCAGTGGGTTAAAGCCTCTGCCTTCAGCTCAGGTCATAATCCCAGGGTCCTGGGACCGAGCCCCGCATCGGGCTCTCTGCTCAGTGGGAAGCCTGCTTCCTCCCCTCTCTCTCTGCCTACTTGTGATCTCTGTCTGTCAAATAAATAAATAAAATCTTTAAAAAAAAAATTAAATAAGTAAATAAATAAATAAATCTTCAACCAAACAAGAAAAAGAAAAAATTAAAAGCACTCTGTATATTTAGGGTATAAATGACAGTACATGAAATGTTGCTCAAAATGCCTTAGCATCTTTTTTGATTCTATGCTCTAAATGTGTACTTTAAACTGTGTAGGATGCTCTTCTCAAAGCCCTAAATACTACAGAATTATCATCTCGAGCAACACTGAATTCAGAAAGTATACAGAAGAGCCTGCTGAGGAACCAAAAATCGTTCCAATAGAAAGAGTTATGGCGTCTGTCATTTGACATCTGCACATTAAAGTTCCTTTCGCTCTTTTCCATACCGCCTAGTCACTTCCACAGTTGTATGAATTCTTCTCCACTGAGTACTGCCTCCCTGAATTGTAAGTTCCCTTCACTGTCTTACTCATCCGAATATCCAACTACAACTAGTAGTGCAGTGCCACACACACCACCAATGTGTTAAAATATATTTGGCAAGTGACAACGTGGCTTAAGTGTCTAAGTATGCACATCCCAGAATGTCACACTGTTATAATGTATGTGACCTTCACCTGTTCACTGAAAACGTTACTTAGCCAGAAGTACCAAATTGATTGAGGCTCTATTCTATGGAAAGCTTAAAGTTTTCTGTCCTACCAATTTCAGTACATTATTGTCTGGAAACTTCCCTTAGGTGGTAGTTATGATGGGTGCCCATTCAATGTGTATGCGACTCTAAACTAGAACTACATGACTGGTACCCTGGTCCTGTTACCTTTGGTTCAAGTGGTCTCAAAGAACAGTTTTATGCTCCAAACAGTGAAGCAGCAAATAGATAAAAGTTATAAGATGATTACATCGCATTTCTTAATCCTTTCTCAACCAAACTCAAAATATAAAGTTAAAATCCCCTTGTCTTCATCATTAAAAAAACAAAACAAGGGCACCTGGATGGCTCAGTGGTTTAAAAACTCTGCCTTCGGGTCAGGTCATGATCCCAGGGTCCTGGGATCAAGCCCCGCATCGGGCTCTCTGCTTAGCAGGGAGCCTGCTTCCCTGCAAAACAAAACAGTAAGTATGGGGGAGAAAATATTTTCCCCCAACCCATGTTACTCCTTCATATTTCTCTCTCTACCTCCCAAATATGAAGTTAACTAACTCACCACAAGGGCAGGGAGTCACCTTATTCTTATTGGTGTATTAGAGTCTGCTCACTCAATTCAATGAGATTTTAACAGTAGAATTTTAACAAGGTTTCATCTGCATCCTAAGGTATGAACTTAACTAATTTCTCCCCAGACCTGCCTAAATTTCAAAAGCTGAAAAGAGATAAAATGTTGTTCAACATAGCAGTGAAAACTATAACCAAACTATCTGTATCATATGCAGGCTTTGTAACTTTAGCTGGATAATATGGACATGAGAATATAAGCTCTACATTTTCATACTTTTTATCAAAAAGAACAGAATACACTATAGGAGTGCTTTTAGATGTTTTGTGATATAGACCCATTTGTATATGTATGTGTGTGTATATCTTTGTCTATCACAGATTACTGGTCCTTTCAGCACTGTCAGGGTAGGATGAAACATAAATGTAAAATGTCCATGGGGATACCTCTTATTCTAATGCCTCCCTAGAGAAAGCTTGTGGTTGATGTTTCAGGCCATATTATGTGGTAAAATTAAGCCATATTCATTAAGGTTCCACTAATTAGCAATTCAGTCTGTGCAAAAGTCAATTACACCATGAAAATGCTAAGCAAATTAATAATGCAATTAAATCTGTATGTGGGCACATTTTCCCTACTTAAGAAAAGAATTTAAGAACCCAGACACATTAGTTGAACGTTAATTACAAGTGAATAATTTCTTAATTCACTAAAATCAATTCCATCAGGATAAAAAAACATTTTTAAAGTATCACTATTATTCTTTGTGCTTATAGATAATGAGCTGCATGTATTTAAATATTCCACAATGTAAGCATTTCAGAAATTTAAATTCCTTCCCAGTAAACCTAATCTTTGCACTATTTTTGCATTTATTTTTCACAAAGTCACTTTCATTTTCTATAATGATGCTTCCGGTATAAGCACCTTAAAAAATGTGTTCTTTGTTTTTTGTTTTCAAACACAAGGGAAATTGCAAAATAACCCCAGTATCTAAAGATGCTCCCATGATAACTGGGTCCGCCCCCACTCCAACCAAATTCATATGATGAAGTCCTAACCCCCACAGTGATATCTGAAGATGGGGCCCTTACGAGGTAATTACAGTTAGATGAGGTCAATAGGGGGCCTTAGTCCAGCGGGATTGGTGTCCTTATGAATGAGGGAGAGACATGAGAGCCCTCTTTCTCGGCACAGAGGAAAAGCCCATGTGAGGACATAGCAAGAAAATGACTATTTCCAGAAACCAAAGCAGTCAAAACCTAGGCCTTGAACATCTAGCCTCCAGAACTGTAAGGAAAAAAAATCCTGTTGTTTAAGCCATTCAGTCTAGCTTATCTTGTTATGGCAGCCTGCACACAGAATAAAATAAGTTTCTTAAACCTAGTAAAGTTAAGCCAAAGTTACAAAACATTAAATAACACACTCAGATCTCTAGGCCCACTGAACAGAGCCAAACACAGTTACTACCAAAGCCTTCGCTTTTTCTGAGAATAAATAATTTATGATACATGTAACTTGAATTTCTTCCAGAGTCTAAGCATTAGAAATCATGGCCATTAGGAACAAGAAGCCTAGGATCAAGGATAGCACTCTTTGGTTTTTGTTTATATTTACAAAGAGAATGCAAGTGAGGTGGGGAGGGGGCAGAGGGAAAAGGGAAAGAAAATCTTAAGCAGGCTCCATGCCCAGTGCAGAGCCCAATGTGGGGCTTGATCTCACCACCCTGAGATCATGACCTGAGAAGAAATCAAGAGTCACTTAACTGACTGAGCCACCCAGGTGCCCCAAGAATAGCACTTTGGATGACAGTCAGGAATAGTGGCACTGAGACAGCAGTGTGAACAGCTCCAGCTCAGATACAGGTTTTACTTTCCAATATCTACACATTACTTTTTAGCATCTAAATATTTCCAGAAACTATTACAATAAAATAGATCATTAGAGAAAACAGTATTGAGATTTACACTTCAAGTCCATTCATCAAATATTTATTAAACATTTCTGTCTTATCAAGCACTATGCTAGACACTCACTCACATCACTAAGACCAGATAAAGCCTTCCAATGATAGAGAGATGTGATTAAAAAGCACTGTAGCCTTGGGGCGCCTGGGTGGCTTGGTTGGTTGAGCATCCAACTCTTAATGTTGATTCAGGTCACAATCTCAGGGTTGTGAATAGAATCCCAAGTCAGGCTCTACACTCAATGGGAAGTCTGCTTGAGATTCTCTCTCCCCCCATCCTTCTGCCCCTCCCCCCATGCTTTCTTTCTCTCTTTCTCTCTCTCTAATAAATCAATCATTTTTTTTAAAAATAGCATTATAGCCTTAAATCTCGAGCCCAGTAAACTCCAAACTACTTACCTGACAACTCTTTGGATCACAACTAAGCATCCCAAGCTCTACTTGTTCTAAAACTGAACTCCTGACCACTACCACTACCAGCACCAATCAAACCTGATCTTCCCAAAGTCCTCTTCTCCAGGAAATATCACCCCCATTCTTCCAGAAACCATGAAGTCATCCTTGAGTCCTCTCTAACACTAAGTTCCAATATATTTTGTCTGTTCTACTTTCATAATGTACCCAACATAACCATATCTCCCTTCCATCAGCTGCTATCACAATTAGCTGATTGCTTGACCCCCTTGACTGCTCTCCCTGCGACTACTCTCTGCCCTCTATTAACTATTCTCAATCTGGCATTTATAATTGATCTTACCCTACTGCTACTCAAATCCTTCCAATGGGTCCCCAACATGCTCAGAATAAAAGCCAAAGTCCCCACACAACCAGGCCTCCCCTGCTAATCCTCTGATGTCAATACCTTCCTGGCCACTGCTTCAACTCTGAAACCTCCATTCCTCACCATGCCAAGATCCCATCTAAAGAGCCTTTGACATTTTCTATTTACCACAAAGCTGATTCCATAGCTATATTCAGTCCTTTTCCCAATGCCACTTCATCAGTGAAGCCTTCCAAATGTGACCTTACTCAGCTTAATATTTTTCTATAATGCTTATCAACATCTGACATGCTATATATTTCCTTGTTTGTGTGCCTCCCCTCACTAAAATGTAAGCTCCGCATACCAAGCAGGGGTTTTTGTTATTGTTGTTCACAGCTGTATCCTCAAAGGCTAAAACAGTGGATGGCACACAGTAGATCCTTGATAAACACTTGTTGAATTATCTAATCTCTATTACAAGGATTCATAAAGTAGTGAATGTTTACTAATACCCAAGGTACAAATATTTCTACAGTGAGATCCACTGGAAAAGGAAAAATAAAAAATATCTGCTTCATACAAAAGGTTCCTAAAGCCTTCCTGATCCTCAGAGGCTTTCTATGCAGCCACATCTTAATGTCTGCAAAGCGTCTTTCCCTATGTTTGTTAGAAAAATCAGTTACACCACACAGGGAATATTTTAGCAATAAGAAAATATTTTTCTAGGGCACCTGGGTGGCTCGGTCAGTTAAGCATCGACTCTTGACTTTTTGGCTCAGGTCATGATCTCAGAGTCCTGAGACTGTGCTCCACATTGGGCTCCATCCTGGGTGTGAAGCCTCCTTAATATTCTCTCTCTCCCTCTGCCCCTCTGCCCACTCCCCAAGTGCCCACATGTGCACTCACACTCTCTCTCTCTTTTAAAAAAAAAAGAAAGAAAAACCTGAGAACATATCTACAAAACAATGGTGAAATCTGGAGAAAATATAATTTTTTTACAATTTTTAGAATATATTCATTTGTTATGTAAGTAGGGAAAATACAGACCTCTAATGTTATATAAATTTAATTAGCATTTTAAAATATACATATTTGTATTTAGCTTAAACAGAATGAGTAATGAGGGGTGCCTGGGTGGCTCAGTGGGTCAAGACTCTGCCTTCGCCTCACGTCATGATCCCAGGGTCTTGGGATCAAGCCCCACATCCAGCTCTCTGCTCAGCAGGAAGCCTGCTCCCTCCTCTCTCTCTGCCTGCTGCTCTGCCTACTTGTGATCTCTCTCTCTCAGTCATATAAATAAATAAAATCTTTAAAAAAAAAAAAAAAGAATGAGTAATGATTCTGCTTCAAATAAAAATTATTTTATAAAACTTAGCAATGTTGGGGCACCTGGGTGGCTCAGTGGGTTAAAGCCTCTGCTTTCAGCTCGCATCGGGCTCTCTGCTCCGCAGGAAGCCTGCTCCCCTTCCTCTCTCTCTGCCGGCGCCTCTGCCTACTTATGATCTCTGCCTGTCAAATAAATAAATAAATAAACTTTCCAAAAGAAAAAAAAAAAACTTAGCAATGTTACAAGTGGCATTCATCTGATACAGGACTTGTATCCAGAATATATAAACAACTCTCACAATTCAAGGAAAACCAGCTAAATTTTCAAAATGCTAATAAATGCAATGTGGTATCCTTGACTGGATCCTGAATAGGGGGGGAAAAAAAAAAACAGTTGTGGAAAAACTGGTTAAATGCAAATAAAGTTTATAGTTGGATAAACACTATTGCTCCAATATTAATCTTCCAGTTTTGACAAATACACCATGGTTCTCTAAACTAGTAACAGCAGAAAAACCTGACAGGTACACATGGGAACGCTCTACTATTGTGCAAACTTTCATGTAAATCTAAAATTATTTCAAAATAAAAAGTTAAATGTAGGGGGCAAAATATTTGCAGAGACCTTCACCAAAGATATGTGGATGGCAAATAAGTATAGAAAAACATTCTCATCATTATTATTAAGGAAATAAAAACACATTCATGAATATTTATAGCAGCATATTCAAGGCAGAAACAACCCAAACATCCATCAGCTAATGAATGGATTAACAAAATATGTTATATCCATATAATGAAATATTATTTGGCCGTAAAAAGAATGAAGGAAATACTGATACACACAACATGGATAAACCTTAAAAACATTATGCTGATTGAAAGAAGGCAATTACCAAAAAACCACATACTATTCCGTTCATATGAAATGTCTGCAATAGGAAAATTTATAGAGACAGAAAGTAGATCCAAGGTTGCGGAGGATGGGGTAGAGGGGAGGACAAAAGATAACAGCTAAAGAGTGCAAGGATTTTTTTTTCACTGAAGTCATGACCATGTTCTAAAACTGACTGTGATAATAGCTGCACCTATCAGAAAATATACTAAAAAGCATTGCTTATATACCTAAAATGGGTAAATTGTATGGTATGTGAATTATAGCTTAATAAAGCTGTTTTTTAAAGAGTAAGTAGACATCAATACCATCAATACATGCCTATTAGATAGTTTAATAAATAAAACCAACAAATCCAAGTACTGACTAGGGTCAGACACTGGAACTTTCATACGTTGCTGATAGAAATACAATCTGAGGGGCGCCTGGGTGGCTCAGTTGGTTAAGCAGCTGCCTTCAGCTCAGGTCATCATCCCAGCGTAATGGGATCGAGTCCCACATCGGGCTCCTTGTTCCGCAGGGAGCCTGCTTCTCCCTCTGACTCTGCCTGCCACTCTGTCTGCCTGTGCTTACTCTCACTCGCTCTCTCTCTGACAAATAAATAAATAAAATCTTAAAAAAAAAAAAAAAGAAATACAATCTGATACAGCTGTTTTGGAAAATAGTTTGTCAGTTTCTCATAAAGTTAAACTTAAACTTACCATATATCTCAACAATCCCACACTTAGGTAACTGTCAGGAAAAACTGAAATATATGTCCACAAAAATTCTTATACACAAATGTTTGCAGCAGCTTTATTCAGAATTGCCAAAAACAGGAAGCAACTCAAATACGTATTAGTTGGGGGACAAATTTTAGGACATTCATATAATAAAATACTTCTCAGCAAAGAAAAGAAAAAAATATGGTATGTGGCATATGATATATGCCACAGCATGACTGAATCTCAAAGGCATTATGCTTAATGAAAAAAAAGCCATATAAAAAGAGCACATACTACATGATTCCATGCATAAGATATTCTGAAAAAGGCAAAACTGCAGGAATAGAAATCAGATCAATAACTGTTAGACTCAGGGCTAGTCAGAGGAGGCGGACTACAAAAAGAGACAAGAGAACTTTCCAGGAGGATGTCTTTATTTTTATCACTGCGGGGACAGTGATGATGTGACCGTATGAATGTTAAAACACACTGAATTTTATACTTCAAAAGGTTAAATCTTACTATGTATAAACTATACCTGACTTTTGAAAAAGTTGCAACTAACTTAACAGCAACTTAATTTTTTTTTTAATTCCTAATACAATGCTAGTAGGTAGTGTAAACTACTACTACAATAACTACCAAAATTAGAAATGTAAGCACCCTTGGCCCAGCAGAAATAGACCAGCTCACACATGTAAGGGATACTCTTTACAGAACTATGAATACTCTGAAATAGTTAAGCGCACATAAAAAGATAGATACACACACACACACACACAGAGGAGCTCCTCATGTCCTGTTCTAGAAATATCCCCATACTGTATTTTTATTTAATAAATTTACATAAATTTAGTAAAATTATATAAATAAGCAAGGGACAGATGTATAGACATAATTTAGGGGTGGGAAAATACACTTTGAATGGGCCTGTATATGGTTTTAAAAAAATCTTTGGAAGAATAAATAAGCAACCAGAATCACCCATTATCATTAGGGCATTAGGAACTGAGCCGATATGAAACAGAAGAGAAAGTAAGAGTCTCCACTGTGTACCTTTTTATACTTTTTAATGTATGAGCCATGAAAAAAAAAACTAAATAATATTGAAAACACTGATTTTAAAAATATATAGTTTACATACAAATTATAAACATTTTTGGAACACTAAAAACATTCCAGAGACAGACAACATTATCATGTACACTTACAATGCAAGTTAACTTTCAATTACCAGAAGATAATGAGCAATTCACATAGAAGACTATGTACTTAACCTTTCTTTTTGACTCCAGTACCCTACAAAAATAGAAGAAAACAAGGAGTATAAGAAATAGAGAACAGAGAATGTTTTGGAAGGCTGAAGAGATAAAAAATGATTACCCTCTAAGAAGATGAAGCTGAATAAACACTATGAACATTTCTTTCTCGGTTTTTTTGGTTGGCTTTTTGTTTGTTTGTTTGTTTGTTTTTGTTTTTTAAGATTTTATTTATTTATTTGACAGAGAGACTAAGGGAGCACAAGCAGGGGCAACAGTGGGGAGAAAGAGAGGTAGAAGCAGACTCCCCACCAAGCAGGGAACCTGATATGGGGCTCGATTTCAGGACCCTAGGATTATGACCTGAGCTGAAGGCAGATGTCTAACCATCTGAGCCACTTGGGAGCCTCACTAAGAACATTTCTATTTCTATTTGGAAGTAAGGAGTTCTGATACTATGTACATTGCAATAATGTTTTCATTAGTGTTTTCTACAAAGTTTCACTTTATGCTGGCAAGACACTTGCAAATCTGGAGTGGTATCTCCCTCCCACACCAGGATTAGAGCAAATGCTCTCAACTAAATAATTTCATTTCCAATCCCCAAATCCCATTGGAATGGTCTTTTCTTTAATATATTTGATATCATTTATTACCACAGATGTACAAGTTATATTAACTAATTAAAAATTATTTGTGTAATTGCAAAGAAATTAACAGCCTCTGAAGACAACCCCATAGCACACTACAAAGAGGAAAGATGATAAACCCAAGCAAGTTTGTATAGATGGGAGATGAAGAAAGGCAAACAGTTTAATAAAAAGTAAACAGCTGTATCTTTGAGTCCAATTTCAAGATTTAGATAATATGCCTACAGTCATTTTAAATTAAGATAAAGTAGGAGTAAAAATAATTCTTGACTGCAAATAAATGGAAATTAGGGTATCTCTGAGTATAACACAAAGTTGCTTGATTGAGCAGAGCACCCAGCATGCACCAGGTACTGGGGCCTGATATATCCCACAAGCTTATAGAACTCAATAATTTTACTTTGTTTTGTCTTGTTCGTGCATAATGCAAGCCTAATTCAGGAAGAAAATTTTATCTGAACTTTTCACCTTCCTCCAAATTTCTTGAAAACCAGAAAAAAGTTTCCAAAACAGACACAGTTTCCAAAAAGTTATGAGGCTGGAAAACTGAAGACAACAACCCAGACAAATATCTTTCTTGAAGCAAAACTGTATGACTCAGAAAAACCTTATTGGATAAACACTAATAGATAAACAAAATAAATAATACATATTATAGCCAGTGTCTTTAATATGTGTTGTAAAAATTTATGTTGATAATAGTATTATGGAATAAAATTTATTTTCTCCTTTCAGAGTTCATTTGTAATCACAAAGAACTACTTTATTAGAATGATTAAAAGCCCTAGTCCTTGTCTGGTTATACATAGGAAGAAAAAGTAAAAGATTGACAAGGTAGCTTTATTTTTGCTATTTTAAATAATAGGAAGACTAGGCTGGGGTGAGTCCACTGCTCCTCACTTCTATGTGTAAAAAGACACTTCTTCAATAATATGACTACAGGCTTGCAATTATAGAAGACTTATTAAATCCTTGAACCCTAAAATCAGTTGGAAGTTCTCACTGAGGGCCCAAAAGACAACCCAGGAAAGAAAAACTTAATGTGTTTAATACCACTGCGGGGGGGGGGGGGGGGGTAAAATAGTAATAACCCATATTCTGTGCCCCAACCTCTGTTCAAACTCCTCTTTAGCTTTCCAGACAAGTCAAATTTCCTCATTTATTTTATCCTCACAGAATTTGGTCAAAGGACTTTAAGATGTTACTCCTTTTTTGCTGTTGTTTTATTTTGATTCCAGTATAAACAGTGTTAAGTTAGTAAGACATTATTTTTAACATCTTCCTAATATAAAATGCAAAAACAGTCATATATCATGCTTTTTACACAGTAAATGATCATTCAGGACAGTCACAAAAGAGAAAATATTATAGTCATTCATTCCGAGTATGGTCCTGAGCCATTGCTGGTCCTTCTTCCAACCATGTTTGTCTGTTTCATTTTGAACTGATACAGATCCACCTCCATGTAATTTCTAGTCTAGTGCACCCAGTCTAGTTGAAGGGTGAGCCTTAAGCCTGTCAAAAGCCTTGGGTGTCCTCCATGACCTTCACGTTCATCCTAACACTACAAAATTATTTGTCTTCAAGCACTATCTTAACTCACTGCCTGGATTCGAAAGCTTCCAATGATTCCCCACTGCACGCTGAGCACACTAGAAATTCTTAACGTACCATGATTAAATGTTTCAAACCTCTAAACAAACCAGAAGGCAGTGAAACACACATATTTTTGTAACCACTAGGGCAGACAGCAAGATATTTCTTATGGAGTATATGCAAAATATTAGGAATTAACACTTCCAGTATAACAAAAGAGAAATATGTAATTAAATGTTCCATCACAAAAGCAGAAAACAGCCTTGCTAAGAATTAGTGAGTAAATTTATCCCACAAGCAGCTAACTTTCTAAATACTCAGTCTGAATGGTTCTTTTACTTTTATTGTTGGCAAAATAAACAGCTAAAATAAGTTACTTACGAAGGTGTTTAAGAAAGAGAACACAAAGCTCATGGAGTAATAGATCTGAAAATCAGTGTTTTCATTTCCTGTGTTATTGAATACACCACCTTCATTCACTAATAGTACAGCATTTATTTCTAAGATAACAAATTTGTTTTCTGTCGAATTAAAAAAAAAAACTTTCACCAAATTATCATACAATAAATGAAAATATGACATGTGCCAAGAAAACTGATTTACAATATAGGGCCCTTTAAAAAGTTCCTAAAGTTCTCATTTTATGAACTGACTAGTAATAGACCATAGAAGAGCAACTGTAACATTCATAATTGCAATCACTGAAGAGTTCAAGCAATTTACAGACATTTTCTAATAATCAATGTACACATAAATAAATTCTGAGTTAGAAAAATATGGAGTGAGAAAGTAAAATAATGGTCAGGTGACTTAATGTTCTGACCAATTTGATACACCTTTCCAGCCTCTCTTCATTCTGAGGTTTTCTAAACTGTAGAGCAGACCATTTAAGAAAGTTTATTATTTATTTGAATCTGCTCAGAACTACATCATAAACAATTCCAAAAGAACTCTGCAGTTATCCCTGAGAAAAATATACATTTCAATTTAAGGCAATAATTAGAAACAAAGACATTTTTGCTGACTATATTGCTATATTTTTAATAAAAGCAGCCCCACAAAATTATAAAACACACTCTTTTAGCAAAGTTAGGTCCACTTTTCACCTTATCAAGTATTAAAAAGAATCTCTCCACTTCTCGGAGGTTTAATTGGTAAAAGTACTAAATAGTCACCCCACACCCACACTCTTCCAAAAGTATCTGCATTTTAACCTAGATGGAGGTCTAAGAGAAAGGACAAGTTTTTTCTGTAAAAAGCCAAATAATAAAAGGTTTTACGCTTTGCAGGCAACACTGTCTCTGTCAACTACAAAACTCAGCCTTGATAGCATGAAAGCAGCCAGAGACAATATATAAAGAATGAGCACGGCTGTGTTCCAATAAAACTTTACCAACAAAAACAGGCTATAGGTTGAATTTGGACCAAGAGCAATAATTTCCTCACCCTGATGTAGATGATTAAATTTTCAAGTTTGCTGGCTTTGTCTCTAGTAACAGAAATTCACTCAAATACTCTTGTTTACTTCTACTCAGGAGTCCAAACTAGATCAGGAATTTAACATTTTTTTAAGTGGTGAATCTTTTTCTAATAAAATTAAGTGTGAAGCGAGTTTAGATTTCCAGGCCTCCCCAAAGACCCCTGAGAAGCCTCCCAGGACCCATATACAGGTCTGTGGGACAATGACCAGCTGATCTCTAAGGTTCCACTCAATACCAAGAACCAATATTGACATGTTTTCCTCACTGTCACCTCAGGCATCAGCAGAAGATGAGGGCAGTATTCTATGGATTAAGGGCCTTCCAGATACTCCAGAAATAACACTATCCCCTTCCATAAAGAAGAGCAGTTACATGTCAAAATTAAAAACAAAGAACTGGTAAAAAAAAAAAAAAAAAAAAAAAGTGGAAGACACTGAAGTGAAAGTTTAAAAAAAAACTACCTATGTATTTAATTAATATGTCTCTTGCTAAAAATCTATAAAAAAATACTTACAATAAGTTTTATTACAGCTTACTTCAAGTTTTTTTTACATAATCAGTAAGTTGAACAAGACTTCAATGGAGTATATTTAATCTATTCTTGACATCATCCCTTAAGAAGTTAAAATATTTGCATATTTGCAAAAAATAGTATTATCTATTAAAATAGGTCAAGGCTAGGATCTCTCCTTAGTAACAGCAAATTAATTTTAGATACTAGATTCAAATTTAATTTTATAACTTAACTGTCATTAATTTAAATTACTGTTCCTGATGAGAGTCAAAAATCTCAAAGTAATAAAAAATTTGCATAATAGGACAAATATGTCACAGAAGCCCAGAGAGAGAATTTATACCCTGTGTTAAATGCCAGTGAAAACATCACATAAATGACAGTTTAAAATACTAGCACCAAAGTGATTAAACTCATAGCGGGGCAACTGCCTGACACTCAATAAAAATAACTTCATTCCACAAAGGTACATGTTTCTATAAAATAGGAGGACTTCAGTGTTACAGAAACGGAACCAAAAATTACTACTCCTTTTCAGTTTTTCATTCAACTTGCTATTAATATAGAGGTATATAATTACTTCTTCCCCTGTATCTCAAACTCTTAAGAAAGATCAAGTCATTAAACATTTATTAGCTCAAACTCTGCACCAACGGGTACACCAAGTCCTGAGCTTTAATGATGGATAGTTAAGTCCCAAACAAGCAAACTCTCCAGTGACGTTGACAAACACCATGCAAGCTAATCCATACTAAATGAAATCAGGATCCTAACTCAGACTCCAATTTCAGGCTTTTATTATACACTCATCTCACCCAAACAAGTAAGTTATGAAAACATAGACTATTTTTAAATGACAAAAAGCCAAGACTCTTTCCAATAACATCTCTATCCAATAGCTTCTGATAGCAAATTGTTTAACTGACCTCACTACACACAAGCACCATGAATCTATATAAATCTTGAATGCTACCATAAAAAGCCCATAACTAAACACCACAATTGCTCTAAGACAGGACACAGTGCATACTTAAAGTCTTAGTATCGAAGCTAGTTTTGTATAACATCCATTATCAAACCATTTTTCTTAAAGACATAAGTTTATGATATAAGTATGGATTCAACAAAGTACAGAAAAGTATTTAAACAGCTATCTTTTACAAATATTTTATATACAAACATATATGTATTTATAAAGTGATGACTCAACTTCTAGGAGGAATTAAAATTGCAAACTTAAAGTCACAAAAACATGACAAAGTATTTACTACACATAGTAATATAAGAACACACATTAATGGAGCACTTTAAAATATGAAATAAAATTTCTGACATTTTAAAAAGAGTAAATGTGAAGGAAAAGTGACAAATTAAAAATATAAGCCTACATTTAACTTTAAATCAGTATGTAAATCAACAGTTACCACTTAAAAATAATTATATTTAAAAGATTACATTAATATTCAATAAATAAATTTTTATATATTTATATTTACATATAATGCTCACCCACTGGTATTTTTAACTCTATTTTCAGATAAGAGCTTGCAGTTCAGAAAATAACCATATACCTAATAAGTGAACCATGAAATTAAATATATCTGTATGATTCTATAATTGTAGCTATAATAATGTAGCTGTATATGCCAGTAAGACTTTCAAAGAGGACTCCTGAGAATCACTGCATCAACTTACTACAATAATCCGTTTCCTATGCAAAGTAAGTTGGACAAATGCTATCAACTCACAGCACTCATTCATCTTAATCTCTCTCTTTCCTGCCTTTCTGTAAATACGGAGGTTTAAAAGCATAATACTCGACCTGTACCCCTGGGGCAAATAATGCATTATATGTTAATTAAAAATTTTTTAAATTTTTTAAAAATTACATTAAAAAAGTTTTTTAACCAAAAAATAAAATAAAATGAAAGCGTAATACTCGAATTTCCAGCTTCCTTTGCCACTAGGAGTCACATGACACAGTTCTGGCCAGGATAAACACCTGGTAAAGGTTTTCCTACAAAATAAAAGATGCACTCTTACCAAGAAAACATTCTCTTCTCTTCTGGTTGGTGGTGCAGCAGTTATCTTGGACTTCGAAAACTAAACTGAGCCAGTTTCCTTAATAGTACCCTTGAGCATCTACACCAGTCTTAACACTACCTACCCTTGGATTTCTTCTTGTGTGAGGAAAATAAGCCCATGGCTAAGCCTATATGTATAGTTTCTGGTAACCTGTAGACTAATGCAATCCTAACACAATTTATGCTATATGAATCAAGCCTATGAAATCGACTCATGTTATAAATCACGTTGTGAATTAGCCATAAGGCATAGTAATGATGAAAAATTAAGGGAAAAAGATCAGATAGTAAATGAATTCCCAATTATTGAAAAATAATAATAAACATGAAAATATTAAACTATTAGCTATTATTCTTAACTATTCATTAAATTATTTATGCCAAAGACTTACAGAACTTTAATACACATGAACACATTTAATCTTCACAGTGAGGTAATATTACCATACACAGCCCTTGTAAAATTTTCATCAATCCTTGACAAAAACAATAATACAATACAACAAAGGTAAATTTACTTATTCTAAGGTTTTCTATTTTTATGATATTAAAATGTTCTTTCTTTTATGAAATGAGAATAGTGGAGAATGAGTTTATATTCATTTTAACATACTTAGTTGGCAAAATGAGTGACAAATTAATGTCAGTGCCCCAGTGTTTTATGAAATTTTAATAGTCCATGGAACCTTAAGGCCTGAAACCCACTAAAGTTAAATAACCTCCCAAGACCAAAAAGAAGGTTGTTTGACACCAAAGCCCAAGATCATACATAACGACTAGGTTACATAAAGGAAATACACTAAATGAACTCAAAAAAACTATTCTGTGAACACAATTAAAGATATAAATGTTTAAGTATGAAAGAAAATAGCCCAGAATATATAAAGTAGGAACAAGGACTTCTAAAGTGAAATGACTTTATCATGTTACCTCCCAGTTTTCTCTGTATAATGTAGATTTAAACCATACCAAAGAAAATGGAATCAAGACAAGAATTCCCACTCATCTTAATCATTAGGTTTGGAGATTCATACTGGGAAGAACCTTTCGATCTCTTCCTATATTGTCTGCCTCTAAAAGAAGTTTGTCATTTCCCAAATAAAAGGAGTAGGAGCAGATACGCAGATAAAATTTACCCCCTAAAGTCTGCTCCTCCATTTCTTCCAGTTTGACAAAAGTAGGGGGATCAAACATGAACAAAGGTTAGAAACAAAACTGAAAGGCAGTCAAATTCTCTGTACCTCAATTCTTGGCATTTTATGCTACTGTATTTCATCATTTTAAACTCTTAACTTTTAAAACTCATCTCTAGTTGTTTGAAAATATAAAAAATTGATCAGTTTCTTAATAGTACAAATAATGGTTTATGTCTTTTTAATTGAAAATAGCAAATACTTTCAGACTTAAAATTATTTTGTTTTGTTTCGGGTTTTTTTGTTTTTGTTTTTTCTGGTCCAGGACTTAATCCAGAACCTCACATCTCACATTTCCTTAATCTCCACCTATAACAATTGTTCAGCATGTCATCCTTTCACAAACTGGACACTTTTGAGTACAGTTATTTTGTGGAATGTCCTAAAACTTGAGTTTGTCTAGTATTTTCTGACATTAAGGTCAAAGTATTTTTAGTAAGAATACTACCACAGATGTGCCCTTCTCCACACAGCATGATGTTGATTATGTCTTATCATTGGTGTTAAGAAGAAACAAGCAGAGAAAGACAACTATCATATGATCTTCCTGATATGAGGAAGTGGTGATGCAACATGGAGGCTTAAGTGGGTAGAAGAATAAATGAAACAAGATGGGATTGGGAGGGAGACAAACCATAAGTGACTCTTAATCTCACAAAACAAACTGAGGGTTGCCGGGGGGAGGGGGTTGGGGAGAAGGGGGTGGGATTATGGACATTGGGGAGGGTATGTGATTTGGTGAGTGCTGTGAAGTGTGTAAACCTGGTGATTCACAGACCTGGGGATAAAAATATATGTTTATAAAAAATATATGTTTATAAAAAATAAAAAATTAAAAAAAAAAAAAATTAAAAAAAAAAAAAAAAAAAAGAAGAAGAAACAACAGAAGTGTGTAAGCCTGACGATTCATAGACCTGTACTCCTGGGGCAAATAATTCATTATATGTTAATTTAAGAAGAAGAAGAAGAAGAAGAAACAGGCCCAAAGTGGAGTCACTTGTGCTAAACCCATGTAAGCAAACCAAGGCTTCATAATTATCTAACAGCAGCTTCAACCTTCTCCAGGAATTTAGTCGTAACTGGTTAACACCGGTGAGGTAGTTCGCCACACAGACCCTTTCCATCCCCCAAAACGAAGATGAAGTAATCTGTTCTTTCATTTACCCTTCTCCCTTCAACCTTACATTTTCTAGCTTCTGCAAGCTCCTTCCTGTTTGCTAGACGGGATGCTACCCAATTCATGAATCACCCAATAAAGCCAATTATATCCTCAAATTTACTCAGCTGAACTTTGTTTTTTGACAGTGGTGATAGAACTTTGATTCACCTGGTTCATTTGGTGTCTAGTAGTCTTTCTCACTATAAAGGCATTGATTTCTCCTTTATACTTAATCAATCTCAGGGAGAGACTTTGAGACTATGCAAATACTCTGATGATATCTGATATATACATATATGCTTTTTTTAAAGATTTATTTGAGAGACTGCATATGCACACACATGAGCGCTAAGAGGGGCAAAGGGAAAGAACCTCATGCACACTCCCCTCTGAGTGTGAAGCCCAATCCACAGACCCAGGTGCCCCTCTGATATATATTTTTCATATTTTCACCCACTAATTTGACATCAACTGTGTATTCATGCTTACAACAATTATTGCTGCAATGTTTGCCTACTGATGATTTTCTATTTCCATCATTCCTTCTAAATATTTTTATCAGTTTGTTTTAATTTATTTATTTTTGTGCATGCATGGGGGGAGAGGGAGAGAGAGAGAACGAGACACCCTACTGAGCAGGGAGCCTGATGTAGACTCCATCCCAGGACTCTGGGATCATGACCTGAGCCGAATGCAGAAGGCAGACGTTTAACTGACTGAGCCACGCAGGCCCCCCCCCCCCGTCTCATTGTTTTTTAAATTGGAATTCTACAATAAAAAAGAGCTGCCTCTTCTCCCTCATATATCTATGTATTCAATTATTTATTTTGTTCAAGTGGTTCCTGATTTGACCATTGGGACTCCTTTATAAAGATACTCATTAGACTTTCTTCTGAACTGAAAAACATGTCACTTTAGTTAGGGAAGATCAAATTATTTTTTAAAATGAGGGATCATTGATGGCTAAGGCTAGCTTTACCACTTCCATTATTACCAAAAAACATTTTTTAATGGAAGAAACTATATATATAGAAATATCCTAAATGTGTTGTACTATCGTAACTCTTGCTCATCCAAGACCTTATTCTTTGGTCATTATTTTTTACATATCATCACAAAATTTTCTCACCACTGTCACTATTTAAATCCACTTTATCTTGCACTTCCCAATCCTCAGATATTACTGGTATTTCAAGAACACAGCCCAAACCACTCAGTGACAATAGTAGTTCATTTTATCCATATTAATTATGCTAAGTGGGGGGAAAAAAAGTCAATCGCAAAGGTCAAATATTGTATGATTCCACCTATATAACATTTTTGAAATAACAAAATTGTACCAATGGAGAACAGACTAGTCCACGCCAGAGGTAGGGTCAGGGAATGTCTGTGTCCACAAAAGAGCAACAAAGAGGAATTCTTATGGTGATGGGATTATTCTGCATCTTGACTGTATGAATGCCCGTGTCCTTACTGCAATATTCTAGTTTCTCAAAATGTTATTAAATGGGGAAAACTGGGTAAAGGTACCACAGGACCTCTGCATTAATTCTCACAACTACATGTGAATCTACAATTAGCTCAAACTAAAAGGTTTATTGAAATAACAAGAAAAAAAGTTTTGAAAAGAATGACTACTCAGGAGAAATCATATTATCATCACCGTGCCTCACCCCTTTAGAAGATCTACGGATTGCTAGGCAGCTTCTCAGAAAGTTACTATCAGGCCTCTTCAGAATAACCAGCTGATGGCTAATTCTTTAGGGTCTCTTCTGAGTAGCTTTTCTGTTGGGTAGGAACAAACACTAAGAGCTTAGAGAAGAACAGGAAGATGCTAAGGGTCAATTATTATTATGGTGAGTGTTGATCTGTCAACTTAAACTACCACAGTTAATAGGATCAAAATACACACTTTTATTTCAATTCATTTAGCTCATATTAAATATTTGAAAAATCCAAAACATCCACAATTTATGATTTTCAACTTTTAAGAGTTCAAAACTACAGCAAGAACAAAGAGGGTTTAGTTCCAATGACAAAACAAAGCTCCCCTTCAAGTCACTAACACCAACTCCTCTAAAACACTTTTTATGCATAAGGATATGAAAGCACAGAAATGGTGGACCCAAGAGAATTTAAAATTCAAGGACTAAACTTTCCATTCCATAAAAATCCCATCACAACCACACTAAAGGTAAACCCTTTCACAGACTGAAGAAGAAAAGGAAACACCTGAGTACAGCAAGAAACACCTAGGGTAAATAGTTCAGTAAGTAGCAGCTAATTAGTACATGAAAGCAGAGGTGTTTTTTTTTTTCCTGAAAAGATAAAAATCCTAACATAAATAAAGTAGTCATCAGCTTGTTTTTCTCCCCACAAAGGCTGATATTGTAACTACTGAACATATTTTGACTAACTATACATGTTCAATCTCTGACAAAGCTACAAAAGATCAACAGTAATAGGTACTACAATTTGCTTCTCCTTCCTAACTTACCAACATTAACTAATCTAGCTAAACAAAAATGGTATGGGGAATATACCATCCCAAGTGTTCTCAAACACTCACTATACTCATTACACTGTGCTATCCTAAGTCACCTGTGAGTTTTTGTATATATAAATTCATTTTTCCTGCTTAAATTCAGATACTCCTCAACTCTTCCAAAGGACAGAATGCTTAAAAATCACATTACAGGATGCCCAGGTGGCTCAGTTGGTAAGCATCAGGTCATGATCCCAAGGTCTGGGGATTGAGCCCTGCATCAGGCTCCTTGCTCAACAGGGAGCCTACTTCTCCCTCTCCCTCTGCCTGCCACTTCTCTGGCTAGTGTGCGCTCTCTATTTCTCTAACAAATAAATAAATAAAATCTAAATTTTAAAAAAGGACAATCCTCTCGGGCCCCCTTCCTCCTCAAGAGCTTTGTACTATCACTTTGCCATCGCTCAATAAAACTTGCTTTGCTGCCCACTTTAAAAA